>NC_087200.1:185243759-185291259 GCF_015104395.2 Macrobrachium nipponense | reverse complement strand
GATTACCCTTTCAGTATATATACGTTATGGTTGTCTTTATGTTTTTTCTTGGATACTTTATATTCTTCTAACTTCTTCCTAACATAAATTTCTATTATTTTCGAAAATCCAAGTAGGAAGTGTTTGTATAAAACTTTACCTAATATTCAGAAATATTGTTATTGTAGTTATATTCTAATTTCTAAACCATGTAGATTTTTTTCAAAAACCTTTTCAGTTTTGTTTTATTCAGTATATTTGAGCATCGAACTGCCAGTAGTAGCACGTTAGGTAGTTTGGTTTAAATATTAAAATGGAATAAAATCAAAAACATATATTTCAATAAAAAAAGGAAGATTTTTAATGCTATATATCTGAAAACACTTCTTCACAGTCTAGGATTGAAGGCAGAAAATAATTATTCTGATTCATTGTACGTACGTAATTGAAAAGTTATTCTGAATAAAGTGTCTATCCCGAGGGAAAAGTATTCGAATTATAAAATATTTCTTTACAGTATTAGAAATCAATCAAATCGACATCCAATGACGTCATTTTTACTGTATATAAACTTTGGTCAATTAAACTTTCTTTTTATTTAGAGCCTAGGAAATAATTAATGAAATAGTTTTAGAAAGATTTTATAAAGTCATGGTGCCTTTAAAGAATAAAATATTTCGGTAACCATAACTAAAAAATCCCCTCCCATCCCCTTTCGACCTCCTTCCCATCACACTTTAATCTTTTCCTCCTCTCACCTAAATCCCCGCCTCCCAGTTTCTCTCAGGAACTCATACGATTTCCTTGATTCAAAGAATCGATTTAGAATACTCCTCATAAAGCTCTGATATACAGCTTCAACTGAGCATAGTCTGACAGAAATAATTATTCCAGTAAATCTTCCTACAGTTTTATATTTCTGTAGTATTTACTGATGTGGTGTTAGTCAGTTAAACAGAGGACAAGATGTGGTTGCAAGTACTAGAAAAGCTACAGACGCAGTAAAACTTAGGCATTTTATGACATAACTCATTCAAGCAATATCTTCAGGATTCATGTTGATGCTGCTGCTTCTCCTATCGTTGTTAATAGATCAAAATTCTGTGTTATGTTTTAATTTCGCTTAAAATATATGCAGAGACAAGATCTACGGCCTTTCATCAGCCATTCTAATAGATGATTGAAGAAGTGTAACAGAAATGAATATGATGGAATGGTAAAGTTACTTCAATGAGCTGTGGTAGGAAAAATTCGGTTTAGAAACCCCAAAAGCAAAATCATCATTTACCAAAAGAAAATAGTTTAAAATATATTCATGAAGTAAATGTCCAATTTCAGCAAAATTAGCAAGAGTGAGGAACTGATAAATTCCACTCTCATGTACCAAACTCTGCACACTAAATCACACCAAACAAACACACACACCACACACAGAGATATAGATTATATTATATATATAATAAGATATTATTATATATATATATTAATAGTATATAGATATATATATTTATAATATATATCATATATATATATATACTTATATATCTATAACCGCAATTCTCTTTTGGCTAAAAAGCCTTCATTTACAGACTACGAAAGACAAACCAAAGTTGAAACTTTAAACTTCATTAACATTTAAAAAAAGAACGGGTTAGTTAAGACAGCCTACATCTCAGAAATTAATATATTCAATGGAACTTATGTGTTGAAATATAAATGCTTTTAATATAGAGTGTGTGCTGCATAAAAGTGTGTTGGGTTGCTGGTGAAGCGTCAATACAGTATATAGAACCTGTGTCACAGTGTTTAAGTCATGATCCAGCTGTTAAATGAACCATTGGTGAAAAACAATTGCTCTTAAAATGTACCGCATCCAAGAATACACATCCACACATAGTAAAACATGTAAACACGCATTGGCAATTCATCTTACATTACAAAAAGGCTGAAAGTGAGCCAACGATTTTTATTGCTTGTTCGAAATATTGATTTATATGATTATCCAGAGTTTTCTGAATATTCTTTTTGCACTTGCATCAACCTAGTTTTTTTTTATATCACTAGATTAGGTTAGGTTAGGTTAGGTTAGTTCATATCGATAATTTTGGCGCGTGAAACATATTGAGATTATTTTCAAAAAGATTCTTTTGTTAGTTTTGCAGTTGTAGTCGCGAAACATGTAGTTGAAGTTGTACCATTAGTAGATGTACTTGTGGTAGTTGTAGGTGTACCAGTGGTTGTTGTTGCTGTTGTTGGAGTTTCTGTTGTAGTTGACAAAGACGTTGTAATTGCAGTTGTACCATTAGTGGATGTACTTGTGGTAGTTGTCTGTGTACCAGTGGATGTTGTTACTGTTGTTGGAGTTTCGGTTGTAGTTGACGAAGACGTTGTAGTTGCGGTTGTATCATTAGTAGATGTACTTGTGGTAGTTGGAGGTGTACCAGTGGTTGTTGTAGCTGTAGTTGGAGTTTCGGTTGTAGTTGACGAAGACGTTGTAGTTGCAGTTGTACCATTAGTAGATGTACTTGTGGTAGTTGTAGGTGTACCTGTGGTTGCTGTAGCTGTAGTTGGAGTTTCGGTTGTAGTTGACGAAGACATTGTAGTTGCAATTGTACCATTACTAGATGTACTTGTGGTAGTTGTAGGTGTACCTGTGGTTGTTGTTGCTGTTGTGGGAGTTTCGGTTGTAGTTGACGAAGACGTTGTAGTTGCAATTGTACCATTACTAGATGTACTTGTGGTAGTTGTTGTTGCTGTTGTTGGAGTTTCAGTTGTTGTTGATGAAGATGTTGTAGTTGCAGTTTTACCATTAGTAGATGTACTTGTTGTAGTTGTAGGTTCACCAGTGGTTGTTGTTGCTGTTGTTGGAGTTTCGGTTGTAGTTGACGAAGACGTTGTAGTTGCAGTTGTACCATTAGTAGATGTACTTGTGGTTGTTGTTGCTGTAATTAGAGTTTCGGTTGTAGTTGACGAAGATGTTATTGTTGTAGTTGTACCATTAGTAGATGTACTTGTGGTAGTTGTAGGTTTACCAGTGGTTGTTGTTGCTGTTGTTGGAGTTTCTGTTGTAGTAGATGAAGTCTGTGTTGTAGTTGCAGTTGTACCGTTAGTAGATGTACCTGTGGTGTGTATAGGTGTACCAGTGGTTGTTGTTGTAGTTCCTGTTGTAGTAGATGAAGATTGGGTTATAGTTGCAATTGAACCATTAGTTGATGTACCAGTGTTTGTAAGTGTAGTAGGTGTAACAGTGGTTGTAACATTCGTTGATGTACCAGTAGTTACAAGTGTAGTGGATGTAGCACTGTCTCCTATGAATGAGATCAGCCTTTTAATATATAAATATTATGATTAGCCTTATGGTCTTTCTTGATACCTGATATTCTGGTAACCTCTGCCTAACAGTAATTTGTATTATTTTCGAAAACCCAAGTAAGAAGTGTTTGGATAAAATTTTACCACAGATTCAGAACAATTATTAGTGTAGATGTATTCTAATTTCTAAACCATGTAGATTTTTTCAAAAACCTTTTCATTTCAGTTTTGTTCAGTGTATTTTAGCATCGAACTTCCAATGGTAGCGCATTAGATAGTTTCGTCTTAATTTTAATATGGAATACAATCAACAACATATATTTAAAAAAAAAAAAAAGTTTTTTAACGCTATAAATCTACAAACACTAGTTAACAGTCTATGATTGAAGCCAGAAAATAATTATTCTGATTCATTGCACGTATGTAATTGAAAACTTATTCTGAATAAAGTCTCTATCTTGAGGGAAAAATATTCGAATTATAAAATGTTTCTTTACAGTATTAGAAATAAATGAAATCAACAAACAATGGAATCATGTTTACTGTATATAAACTTGGGTCATTAAAACTTTCTTATTATTTAGAGCCTAGGAAATAATTAATGAAATATAGTTTTAGAAAGCTATATTAGTTATTGGCCCTTTAAAGAATAAAATATTTCGATAACCATAACTAAATAATCCCCTCCCATCCCATTTCGATCTCCTTCCCCTCACACTTTAATCTTTTCCTCCCCTCACCTAAATCCCCGCCTCCCAGTTTCTCTCAGGAACTCATACGATTTCCTCGATTCGAAGAATCGATTTGGAATGCTGCTCATAAAGCTCTGATATACAGCTTGAATAGAGCTTAGCCTGTCAGCAATAATTATTCCAGTAAATCTTCCTACAGTTTTATATTTCTGTAGTATTTACTGATGTCGTGTTAGTCAGTTAAACAGAGGACAAGATGTGGTTGCAAGTACTAGAAAAGCTACAGACGCAGTAAAACTTAGGCAATTTATGACGTAACTCATTCAAACAATATCTTCAGGGTTTGTGTTGCTGCTGCTTCTCCTATCGTTGTTGATAGATTAAAATTCTGTGTTATGTTTTACTTTCGCTTAAAATATATGCAGAGACAAGATCTAGGGCCTTTCATCAGCCATTCTAATAGATGATTGAAGAAGTGTAACAGAAATGAATATGTTGGAATGGTAAAGTTACTTCAATGAGCTGTGGTAAAAGGAAAAATTCGGTTTAGAAACCGTCCCCAAAAGCAAAATCCATCATTTACCAAAAGAAAATAGTTTAAAATATATTCATGAAGTAAATGTCCAATTTCAGCAAAATTAGCACGAGTGAGGAACTGATAAATTCCACTCGCATGTACCAAACACAAATATATATATATATTATATATATATATATATATATATAGATATATATATATATATATATATATATATATATATATATATATATATATATACATATATATATATATATATCATATATATAATATATAATATCTATATATAGATATAGATATATATATACTATATTATATATAAAACGCAATTATCTTTTGACTAAAAAGTGTTCATTTACAGACCACGAAATACAAACCAAAGTTGAAACTTTAAACTTCATTAGTATTTCAAAAAAGAGCGGGTTAGTTAAGACAGCCTACATCTCAGAAATTAATGTATTCAATGGAACTTATGTGTTGGAATATAAATGCTTTTAATATAGAGTATGTGCTGCATCATAAAAGTGTGTTGGGTTGTTGGTGAAGTGTCATTGCAGTATATAGAACCTGTGTCTAAGTGTTTAAGTCATGATCCAGCTGTTAAATGGGCCATTGGTGATAAACAATTTCTCTTAAAATGTACTGCATCCAAGGATACACATCCACACTACAGTAAAACATGTAAACGCGCATAGGCAATTCATCTTACATTACAAACAGGCTGAAAGTGAGCCAACGCTTTTTATTGTTTCTTCGAAATAATGATTGATATGATTATCCAGAGTTTGCCAAATATTTTTTTTGCACTTCCACCAACTTGGTTTTTTTTTCATATCACTAGATTAGGTTAGGTTAGGTTAGGTTAGGTTAGTTCAAAGAAGTGTCAAATCGATCATTTTAGTATGGGAATCATTGAGATTATTTTCATAGGATTTATTTGTTAGTTTTATGGTTCCATTTGACAAAGACGTAATTGCAGTTGTACCATTAGTAGATGTACTTGTGGTAGTTGTTGGTGTACCAGTGGTAGTTGTTGCAGTTGTTGGAGTTCCTGTTGTAGTTGACAAAGTTGTTGTAGTTGCAGTTGTACCATTAGTAGATGTACTTGTGGTAGTTGTAGGTGTACCTGTGGTTGTTGTCGGAGTTTCTGTTGTAGTTGATGAAGACATTGTAGTTGCAGTTGTACCATTAGTAGATGTACTTGTGGTAGTTGTAGGTGTACCAGTGGTTGTTGTCGGAGTTTCTGTTGTAGTTGATGTAGACGTTGTAGTTGCAGTTGTACCATTAGTAGATGTACTTGTGGTAGTTGTAGGTGTACCAGTGATTGTTGTTGCTGTTGTTGGAGTTCCTGTTGTAGTTGATGAAGATGTTGTAGTTGGCAGAGTTGTACCATTAGCTAGATGGTATTTGTAGGTGGTAGCCAGTGTTTTTGTCGGAGTTTCTGTTGTAGTTGATGTAATCGTTGTTATAGTTGCAGTTGTTACCATTAGTAGATGTACTTGTGTAGTTGTAGGTGTACCCAGTGGTTGTTGTTGCTGGTTTTGTTTGAGGTTTCCTGTTGTAGTTGATGAAGATTTTGTAGTTGCAGTTGTTTACCATTAGTAGTATGTTAATTGTGGTACGTTGTAGGTTGTAACCTGTGGTTGGTGTTGCTGTGGTTGGAGTTTTCTGTTGTAAGTATAGATGAAGATGTTGTAGTTGCAGTTGTACCTTAGTAGATGTACTTGTGGTAGTTGTAGGTGTATACCAGTGGTTGTTGGTGCTCTTGTTGGAGTTCCTGTTGTAGTTTGATGAAGATGTTGTAGTTTGCAGTTGTACCATTAGTAGATGTAATTGTGGTCGTTGTAGGTGTACCTGTGGTTGTTGTTGCTGTGGTTGGAGTTCCTGTTGTAGTTGATGAAGATGTTGTAGTTGCAGTTGTACCATTAGTAGATGTACTTGTGGTAGTTGTAGGTGTACCAGTGGTTGTTGTCGTAGTTTCTGTTGTAGTTGATGAAGACGTTGTAGTTGCAGTTGTACCATTAGTAGATGTACTTGTGGTAGTTGTAGGTGTAACAGTGGTTGTTGTTGCTGTTGTTGGAGTTCCTGTTGTAGTTGATGAAGATGTTGTAGTTGCAGTTGTACCATTAGTAGATGTACTTGTGGTAGTTGTAGGTGTACCAGCGTTGTTGTTGCTGTTGTCGGAGTTCCGTTGTCCTGTTGTAGTTGACGAAGATGTTGTAGTTGCAGTTGTACCATTACTAGATGTACTTGATGGTTACGTAGATTGTAGGTTTTGTACCATGTGGTTTGTTGTCTGCTGTTGGCCGGTACATAAGAGAGTAAAGATCGTTTTCCTGTTGTAAGTCTGACCCCCCCGAAAAGATGTTGTCTGTAGTTAAGTAGGCAGTTTGTACTCATTAGTAGATTGTGTAGATAGTACTGTGGTATATTGGCGGGTAGGTTGAGGTGTTTGTTGTACCTCTCGTGGTTGGTTGTTACCTGTTTGTTGGAGTTGTTGTTGTAGAAGTGAATGTCGTTTGTATTGTTAGCCTTTTTGCCAAAGTTGTTAGTTGGTACCCCATTCACATTAGTAGGATGCTATCTGTGGTTGCGCCAGGTGTTGTATGTTGTAGTTGTGGGTACCGTTTGGTTGCTTGTTGTTGGAGTTGTTGTTGTAGAAGATGAAGTCGTTGTAGTTGCAGTTGTACCATTAGTAGATGTATCTGTGGTAGGTGTAGGTGCACCAGTGGTTGTTGTTGTAGTTTCTGTTATAGTAGATGAAGATTGTGTTATAGTTGCAGTTGAACCATTAGTTGATGTACCACTGTTTGTAAGCGTAATAGATGTACCAGTGGTTATAACATTTGTTGAAGTACCAGTGGTTAAAAGTGTAGTTGATGTATCATTGCCTCCTATGAATGAGATTACCCTTTCAATATATAAACGTTAAGGTTATCTTTATGTTTTTTCTTGGATACTTTATATTCTTCTAACTTCTTCCTAACATAGATTTTTATTATTTTCGAAAATCCAAGTAGGAAGTGTTTGGATAAAATTTTACCAAATATTCAGAAATATTGTTAGTGTAGTTATGTTCTAATTTCTAAACCATTTAGATTTTTTTCAAAAACCTTTTCAGTTTTGTTTTATTCAGTGTATTTGAGCATCGAACTGCCAGTAGTAGCGCGTTAGGTAGTTTGGTCTAAATTTTAAAATGGAATAAAATCAAAAACATATATTTCAATAAAAAAAATAAGATTTTTAATGCTATATATCTGAAAACACTTCTTAACAGTCTATGATTGAAGGCAGAAAATCATTATTCTGATTCATTGCACGTACGTAATTGAAAATTTATTCTGAATAAAGTGTCTATCCCGAGGGAAAAGTATTCGAATTATAATATGTTTCTTTACAGTATTAGAAATCAATCAAATCGAGATACAATGACGTCATTTTTACTGTATAGAAACTTTGGTCAATTAAACTTTCTTTTTATTTAGAGCCTAGGAAATAATTAATGAAATATAGTTTTAGAAAGATTTTTCAAAGGCATGGTGCCTTTAAATAATAAAATATTTCGATAACCATAACTAAATAATCCCCTCCCATCCCTTTTCGACCTCCTTCCCCTCACACTTTAATCTTTTCCTCCCCTCACCTAAATCCCCGCCTCCCAGTTTCTCTCAGGAACTCATAAGATTTCCTCGATTCAAAGAATCGATTTGGAATACTCCTCATAAAGCTTTGATATACAGCTTGAATAGAGCTTAGTCTGACAGAAATAATTATTCCGGTAAATCTTCCTACAGTTTTATATTTTTGTAGTATTTACTGATGTCATGTTAGTCAGTTAAACAGAGGACAAGATGTGGTTGCAAGTACTAGAAAAGCTACAGACGCAGTAAAACTTAGGCATTTTATGACATAACTCATTCAAACAATATCTTCAGGATTCGCGTTGATGCTGCTGCTTCTCCTATCGTTGTTAATAGATTAAAATTCTGTGTTATGTTTTAATTTAGCTTAAAATATATGCAGAAACAAGATCTACGGCCTTTCATCAGCCATTCTAATAGATGATTGAAGAAGCGTAACAGAAATGAAAATGATGGAATGGTAAAGTTACTTCAATGAGCTGTGGTACGAAAAATTCGGTTTAAAAACCCAAAAAGCAATATCATCTTTTACCAAAAGAAAATAGTTTAAAACATATTCTTAAAGTAAATGTCCAATTTGAGCTAAAGTAGCGCACGAGTGAGGAACTGATGAATTCCTCTGTCATATACCAAACACAAATTTATATAACTGCAATTATCATTTAGCTAAAAAGCCTTCATTTACAGACTACGAAAAACAAACCAAAGTTGAAACTTTGAACTTCATTAATATATAAAAAAAAGAAATTCATATATTCAATGGAACTTAAGTGTTGAAATATAAATACTTTCAATAAAGAGTGTGCGCCGCATAAAAGTGTGTTGGGTTGTTGGTGAAGCGTCATTACAGTATATAGAACCTGTGTCACAGTGTTTAAGTCAAGATCCAGCTGTTAACTGAACCATTGGTGAAAAACAATTGCTCTTAAAATGTACCGCATCCAAGGATACAACTCCACACTACAGTAAAACATGTAAACGCGCATTGGCAATTCATCTTACATTACAAACAGGCTGAAAGCGATCCAACGCTTTTTATTGTTTGTTTGAAATAATGATTCATATTATTATCCAGAGTTTGCCAAATATTCTTTTTGCACTTGCACAAACCTGTTTTTTTTCCATATCACTACATTAGGTTAGGTTAGGTCAGGTTAGGTTAGTTCAAAGAAGTGTCAAATCAATAATTTTAGTATGGGAAACATATTGAAATAATTTCATAGGATTTATTTGCTAGTTTTGTAGTTGTATTTGACAAATACATAATTGCAGTTGTACCATTAGTAGATGTACTTGTGGTAGTTGTAGGTGTACCAGTGGTAGTTGTTGCTGTTGTTGGAGTTCCTGTTGTAGTTGATGAAGATGTTGTAGTTGCAGTTGTACCATTAGTAGATGTACTTGTGGTAGTTGTAGGTGCAACAGTGGTTGTTGTTGCTGTTGTTGGAGTTCCTGTTGTAGTTGATGAAGATGTTGTAGTTGCAGTTGTACCATTAGTAGATGTACTTGTGGTAGTTGTAGGTGCAACAGTGTTGTTTTGTTGCCTTGTTGTTTTGGAGTTCCTGTTGTAGTTTGATGAGATGTTGTAGTTGCAGTTGTACCATTAGTAGATGTACTTGTGGTAGTTGTGAGCAACAGTGGGTTGTTGTTGCTGTTGTTTGGAGTTCCTGTTGTAGTTGATGAAGATGTTGTAGGTTGCAGTTGTACCATTAGTAGATGTACTTGTGGTAGTGGGTAGGTGCAACAGTGGTTTGTTGTTGCTTGTTTGTTCCCGGAGTTTCCTGTGTAGTTGATGAAGATGTTGTCGTTGCCAGTTGTACGCCCATTAGTAGATGTACTTGTGGTAGTTGTAGGTGTACCAGTGGTTTGTTGTTGCTGTTGTTGGAGTTCCTGTTATAGTTGATGAGACGTAGTAGTTGCAGTTGTACCATGAGTATATGTACTTGGTGGTAGTTGTAGGTTAACAGTTTTGTTGTTGCTGTTGTTGGAGTTCCTGTTGTAGTTGATTGAAGATGTTGTAGTTGCACTTTGTACCTTGTAGATGTACTTGTGGTATTGTGGTGTACACAGTGGTTGGTGTTTGCTGTTGTTGGAGTTCCTGTTGTAGTTGATAAGACTTAGTAGTTGCAGTTTTACCATTAGTAGATGTACTTGTGTAGTTTGTTAGGTAGTAAAGCATGGTTGTTGTTGAGTTCCTGTTGTAGTTGACAAGACGTTGATAGTTTGGCGAGTTGTACCATTAGTAATGTACTTGTGGTAGTTGTAGGTGTACCTTGGTTGTTGTTGCTGTTTGTTGGAGTTTCCTGTTGTAGTTGACGAGCGTTTGTAGTTGCTGTTGTACCATTAGTAGATGTACTTGTGGTAGTTTGTAGGTTAACATTGGTTTTGTTGTTGCTGTTTTTTGGAGTTCCTGTTGTAGTTGACGAAAGATGTTGTAGTTTGCAAAGTGTACCATTACAGTAAGTACTTGTGGTAGTTGTAGGGTACCAGTAAGTGGTTGTTGCTGTTTGTTGGAGTTTCCTGTTTGTTAGTTGACGAAATGTTGTAAGTTTCGGTTGTTAACCATTAGTAGATGACTTGTTTGCAGTTGAAGTGTAACAGTGGTTGTTGTTTGCAGTTTGTCGGAGTTCCTGTTGTAGTTGAACCGAAAGATGTTTGTAGTTGCCAGTTGACCATTAGTTGAGATTGTACTTGTGGTAGTGGTTAGGTTGGTACCTGTGGTTGTTTGTTTGCTGTTGTTGGAGTTCCTGTTTTGTAGTTGTATGAAGACGTTGTAGTTGCAGTTGTACCATTAGTAGATGTACTTGTGGTAGTTTGTAGGTGTACCAGTAGTTGTTGTTGCTTGTGTTTGGAGTTCCTTTTGGTAGTTGACCGAAGATGTTGTTGTAGTTGTACATTAGTAAATGTACTGTGTTAGTTGTTGTTACCAGTGGTTGTTTGTTGCAGTTGTGGGATTCCTGTTGTATTGACGAAGATGTTTGTGAGCAGTTGTACCATTAGTAGATGTACTTGTGGTAGTTGTAGGTGTACCAGTTGTTGATGTTGCTGTTGTCGGAGTTCCTGTTGTAATTGACGAAGATGTTGTAGTTGCAGTTGTACCATAAGTAGATGTACTTGTGGTAGTTGTAGGTGCAACAGTGGTTGTTGTTGTGGTTTCTGTTATAGTAGATGAAGATTGTGTTATAGTTGCATTTGAACCATTAGTTGATGAACCAGTGTTTGTAAGCGTAATACATGTACCAGTGGTTATAACATTTGTTGAAGTACCAGTGGTTAAAAGTGTAGTTGATGTATCATTGTCTCCTATGAATGAGATTACCCTTTAAATATATAAACGTTATGGTTATCTTTATGTTTTTTCTTGGATACTTTATATTCTTCCAACTTATGCCTAACATAGATTTTTATTATTTTCGAAAATCCAAGTAGGAAGTGTTTGTATAAAACTTCACAAAATATTCAGAAATATTGTTAGTGTAGTTGTATTCTAATTTCTAAACCATGTAGATTTTTTCAAAAACCTTTTCAGTTTTGTTTTATTCAGTGTATTTGAGCATCGAACTGCCATTAGTAGCGCGTTTGGTAGTTTAGTCTAAATTTTAAAATGGAATAAAATCAAAAACATATATTTCAATAAAAAAAGGAAGATTTTTAATTCTATATATCTGAAAACAATTCTTAACAGTCTAGGACTGAAGGCAGAAAATCATTATTCTGATTCATTGCACGTACGTAATTGAAAAGTTATTCTGAATAAAGTGTCTATCCCGAGGGAAAAGTATTCGAATTATAAAATGTTTCTTTACAGTATTAGAAATCAATTAAATCGACATACAATGACGTCATTTTTACTGTATAGAAACTTTGGTCAATTAAACTTTCTTTTTATTTAGAGCCTAGGAAATAATTAATGAAATATAGTTTTAGAAAGATTTTTCAAAGTCATGGTGCCTTTAAAGAATAAAATATTTCGGTAACCATAACTAAATAATCCCCTCCCATCCCCTTTCGACCTCCTTCCTCTCACACTTTAATCTTTTCTTCCCCTCACCTAAATCCCCGCCTCCCAGTTTCTCTCAGGAACACATACGATTTCCTCGATTCGAAGAATCGATTTGGAATACTCCTCATAAAGCTCTGATATACAGCTTGAATAGAGCTTAGTCTGACAGAAATAATTATTCCGGTAAATCTTCCTACAGTTTTATATTTCTGTAGTATTTACTGATGTCGTGTTAGTCAGTTAAACAGAGGACAAGATGTGGTTGCAAGTGTAAGAAAAGTTACAGACGCAGTAAAACTTAGGCTTTTTATGAAGTAACTCATTCAAGCAATATCTTCAGGATTCGTGTTGATGCTGCTGCTTCTCCTATCGTTGTTAATAGATTAAAATTCTGTGTTATGTTTTAATTTCGCTTAAAATATATGCAGAGACAAGATCTACGGCTTTTCATCAGCCATTCTAATAGATGATTGAAGAAGCGTAACAGAAATGAAAATGATGGAATGGTAAAGTTACTTCAATGAGCTGTGGTACGAAAAATTCGGTTTAGAAACCCAAAAACCAATATCAACATTTACCAAAAGAAAATAGTTTAAAACATATTCTTAAAGTAATCGTCCAATTTGAGCTAAAGTAGCAAACGAGTGAGGAACTGATGAATTCCTCTGTCATATACCAAACACAAATTTATATAACTGCAATTATCATTTAGCTAGAAAGCCTTCATTTACAGACTACGAAAAACAAACCAAACCTGAAACTTTAAACTTCATTAATATATATAAAAAAAAAGAAATTCATATATTCAATGGAACTTGAGTGTTGAAATATAAATACTTTCAATATAGAGTGTGTGCCGCATAAACGTGTGTTGGGTTGCTGGTGAAGCGTCATTGTACTATATGAACCTGTGTCTTAGTATTTAAGTCATGATCCAGTTATTAAATGGGCCATTGGTGAAAAACAATTGCTCTTAAAATGTACCGCATCCAAGGATACACATCCACACTACAGTAAAACATGTAAACACGCATTGGCAATTCATCTTACATTACAAACAGGCTGAAAGCGAGCCAACGATTTTTATTGTTTGTTCGAAATAGTGATTCATATGATTATCCACAGTTTGCTAAATAGTCATCCCCCGTTTGCACCAACCTGTTCTCTTGCCTTATCACTAGATTAGGTTAGGTTAGGTTAGAGTAGTTCAAAGAAGTGTCATATCGATAATTTTGGTGTGCGAAACATATTGAGATTACTTTCAAGAAGATATTTTTGTTAGTTTTTAAATTATGGCTTTCTGCTTTTTCAGGGAAAGTTCAGTACTTGGTTGCAGTTCAGGAATATGCTCCCGCTTACAGTCATTGACTTGTTTGCAACCTATTTATGACATGTATTCGATAAGTTGCCGATAAGTTGCCTACATGTGTTTATGACAGGTTTTACCGTATTATATCCTGATTATGATGTGGATACAATAAGAAGCCAACTTGCATCTATAATGTTTTGCCTAAGAGTGGACGCACCCTTGTGCTTTGCTTTCTTCATAAAATGTGAATACCATCTAGTAGTTACCTTCAAAGGACTCCAGTACGACCAAAGTTCACAAAATTGTTCGACCAAATATTATACGAGAAATTAAATAAAGAAACAGCATTAAGTTTAGTACTTACCAATGTCCTGTGACATCAGATCCCTCCCTGATGAAGCGGAGATGATGACGCAGACGATTTACGGGGTCTTTGTTTAATCACTCACACAAGCACACTATTTAATCACCACTGACAATGCAGTCAAGTCCATTTTCTTTGTCGCCGACTTTTTTTTTATTCCTTTCCGTGGAGCAGCAGCACTTTCGCCACGTTGTTTTTAAGGTGTCAGGTTGCAGTCAGTTCATCGTATTTCAAGGTTTAATGGGTTTAGCGTAAAAATAGTCTTTATTGCAAAGAAGAGTCTAGGCCACTTCTTGACTGCTCGTTCAGATGGATTTTAATGGCCTCTGGATCTTGATTAAAATGCTATCTTTAATAGAATTTAGAAAGGATTAGATTTGAAAAGATTTAGTTTTCTGTGTTTAGATTCCATGCAGAACACGGCTGAAACAAATGAAAGCCATTAGTCACCGTTTATATTACAGTTTATGCAGCTGTCACGAACGGGTTTAGAAGGTTAGATTCGCCTGGAAAAGAAATTTCATTTAAAGATATTTTTAAAAATGCACCAGCTTCGATTAAAGTACCCCTGGAACAAAAACAATGTTATAACTTTTTTAAAAAGATTTTAGAGATTTACGGTTTATTAAGAAATGTGCACACGAAATCAAAGCAGAAGTCAACATCTTCCATTTATAAAAACCGATAGCTACCACAAACGTCGGTACTTCTTGAGATCTCGTCGTCTTGGAGATATCTGAAAGGAACCTCTTTTGCACTCACAAAGTCAACTAGCCAAGTGCTGAGGCTCTTTGACCTAAGGAGGAACAAGTAAGAAAGGTAATAAATGCCATAGCATCTTAGCAAACAGAAGAAAAGCTTTACAAGACGGGCAACGTATACTTACTGCTACTGGACGAGGAACCTGAAATGAATAAATTGAGTGTTATTAGTATAATCCCACAGTAAGAGTAACGCGTCGTCAGAATATATACAAGTATTAGAGACAAGATGAATCCTTTTTATTAATATTAGTTTGAATAGCATTTGCTGATTAAGATTTATTTTTAGTGGATGACAATCAACACTGATAATGTCTCAGGATGAGTGCATATACTTCATGAAATGACAATGAGTTTTATCTTTATACTATACAGCATGCAAGCATTTTAGAACACCCAATGGATGACAGTTTCACCCTGTATATGGAATGGAAAGGTGTTCGGCAAATCCATTAGATATTTAAAACAAAAAACAGCAACGACAATTATGAATAAGAGAAGATCAGGAAAGGAGAGGCGAATGAGAACGAGGGGAAAGTCCGTTAGGAATCAAAAGAAAGCGATGAGATGATTTGAGACGATTTTGAAAGCTTGGAAATGTGGTTTAGGAGCGAATGATGATGTTATGAAAGAAAAGAAGGGATGATGAAGATAGTGGCGAAATGGATACGGTGGGATGATAGTGATGTTGGTTGAAGAAAAGCAACACGCAAAATAGTGTGGCTTCAATCATTTATTTATTTAGTTAGTTATTTAGTTATTTATTTAGCTCCCTACTCATTCAATATCCTTTCTTTCTCTTACACCACTTTAACGCCAGCTATCCCTCTCCAGGACCAAATATTAAACTGAAATATTATTCCCTTCATTTTGTAAAGTTTGTTTTTTGTTTTTCGCTAGGGGCACCGTCTCAAAATCGTCTATGAACCTGTGATTAATACAATAGGTCTCTTAGTATCAGCAGTTATAAATCGCAAATTACTGGATATATCGACAATGCAAAAGAAAGCTGCATTTTATTTGCTTCACGATGGAATTCTTATACAATAAACAAAAAACAAAAAAATACCCAGGATTTTGAAATAAGCGATTGGTAACAGCGCTGGTTAATCGAACGGAATTTTAGGATACGAAGTGAGCAGATATAATTTCCCTTTTCGTTTTTCTTTTATAGAATTTAGACCAGAATTCCGTTGGGTTTTATCTCTAATTGGTGATGAAAATGAATGAAAGTGCTAATTCAGTTTTTCCAAGAGTCGCTTGGACGTAAATTTAATTCAGTGGGCTGAATACCAGAAGCCTCTGTTAATCAGTAAGTTAGCGTCAGTGCTAATCGATTATCACTGGTCAGGCCTGGACGTCAGTTCATCTACCTGATTTGACCAAAGACAGCTCATATCTTTGCAGTTAACTTTACTGAAATTACGATTCCATTTCGCATATAATAAAAATTAAGGGCCTTGACGAACGGTCTTTTCAAACTTTAGTCTCATCCCTGTCAGCTTTTTTATCTCCGATTGTTTAGAGTATCTCGTTAAAGTCTTGATTTAAATGCGGTGAGGTCAGCTACATCCACGTGCAGTCACAAGCAGTGGTGAATTAAGATTGCTTTGACATGTACTTGAGCTACTACTTGAGGAGGAGCTTGAGCTGCTACTGCTACTCGAGCTGGAACCTGGAAACGAAAATTCCAGATCAGAGGTGCTTTCTCATCTTCGTTGCGTCCTTTTGTCTGTGTGTGTGTCTGCGTGTTTGTGTGTGAGACTAAATGGACATGATTTCGACGGCTGTGGGTCTGACATGATAACAAAAATATGATTTCGACAGCGGTGGGTCTGATAATAGCAATGATCGGTGATACGATTGAATCTGTGGTGATTTGTAAATGTTTCTGGCTTAGCTCGCGTCGATAGGGAACACGGGAGGTCTTTGGGGATCAATCTATAATCACAAATTTTAGAGAATAGTTTTAGCAGAATAGTGACATTTCTTAATCACCAACAACATGGCAGATTATTATCATTATTGTTGTTGTTATTTCTAATGCTTTTCTCTTGTTAAGGTTGCTCTTTGACTTTCAGGATCACCAGCAGATACCAAGGATGGTTGCATAAACTTAGTTTAACATTTCTTGAATGCGTTCTTTTCGTCTCACGAATTGATTCTAAAACGCACTTAACTTCGAAAAGAAAAAAAATTCTAAATTGAAAGATAATAATTCACTCCTTTAATTTTGACAACTCCTCAAAAATAAGTAGACTTTCAAGTTGCCTGTTCGATTTTGTATTTCAAACAATAAAAATGTGAGATCGCGAGTGACAGAATTGTGTTTCAAACTCGAGCACTGTTTTTATTTAGCGTTAAGGGTATTTATGCTGATTTAGAAGTGCTTGCTAGCTTTATGCTGAGTGCAGCTAACAAGCCAGGGAAGTCGTCATCAGTTAGTAACCGTCCACAACTGCTGACAGATTTTTCCCCAGTGAGTAACCACGCATATTTACCGAGCAAAATATACCTATTCAGGTTTATTGGTTTAAAGCAAATTTACAGCAAGTTAGGTGAAACCATTTAGAACTCAATATGCAGTATGTACGAACACGAATTAGTGGTAGCAAAGTTGGAAAAAATGCTACCTTAGGTCTTTTCAGTTATAAATTTAGCTGTTTCTGTTTTTTTTCTTCTTTTTTTTAACAATCCAGAATATAATGTTGACAGAAAATTTTCTCTTAATCCAAACAACTTACAAAGTGTCATTATACCTTGAATGAAAAGTTTGTAGCGAAAAAAATAACTTACACTAAGTTTAGTTTTATATATAATTGTTGGGTCATGGTCAGGGAAAACTCAAAACTTTAGTCTAGACTACATCAAAGTTTGAGGTTGGAAAAAGCAGTTATTTTCTTCACAGAAAAATGGATAAAAAATATAACTGCAAGCTTAGAGCTTACTTGAAATAACTGATAGACAAAACCATGAAAATGTAAGGCATTATATAGCTGAAATTTGATGAGATGAGCTGAAATCATTATATTACATACAAATGATCGAGTTAATGAAGTTGTAACTTAAGCTTGAAAAAAATAAAATTGAAATTTTTTTTGAAATACTTAAGATTTTATGATGTTGGTAAAATTACAATTAGAAAAGAATAATGAACCTTTATAATGAGTAAAAAAAATAATGATTTCACATCAAAACTCAATCAAAATATTGTTTGCTCATATTTTCCATTTTTCTAAGAATATTTTTTATCTTACAAAACAATTTATGTCTGAATGTGATGAGTGGATTTAAGTGACTTCCATTGTTCTCCATATCCTCCTTCATGAGCTGTGCTTTAAGTTCATGTCATGTATATAACCGTCACTTGATTCTTGAATAACCTAAATCTGATCCTGACATCTACGACATTTGTGAAGCTGATCAGTGAATGTGTACTATTTGATCTTACATTATCTTGAATGCTATCTAGTCAATTATTCTTTGATTCTCGACCTGACGGTAAATATCTGCGGCTAATATCATGGCAGCTAATCGCTCAGCACACACACGAGAGGTTACAATGCTTATTGGCTACCGAAATATACCGTCAACCAGAATCAAAGATATTGAGTAATGCGACTAAACTTCGGGCATCTAGGAGCGTGGGTATCTCGCCTTGCCAAGATCGGAAAGTTCGACTCCAGGCGGCTGTACTTACTTGAACTAGAACTTGAGCTTGAACTGGAGCTGCTTGACTGGAGCTGCTCGAACTAGAGCTCGAGCTGGAACTGGAACTAGAACTGCTAGAACTTGAGCTTGAACTGGAGCTGCTCGAACTTGAGCTCGAGCTGGAACTAGAACTAGAACTGCTCGAACTTGAACTCGAACTGGAACTAGAACTACTTGAACTTGAACTGGAACTATAACTACTAGAACTTGAAATACTTGAACTTGAAATTGAGCTTGAGCCTGAGGATGAAGTTTATGTTACATTTTATGGTTACTTTCATTAAACAGGGAGGATTTATGCCAAATATTACTTCAAGGAAGCAAGCAGCTTTATTCCGTTTGCAAATGTGAGTTTTAAGAAAAGCCGAACTCTTAAAACAATTTATCTTTACAGAATCGAATACGTTCATGATAACAAATAAAGCCTTTTCATCATTTAGAAGCTTTAGAAATGTCTGAAAGCTTTATTCATTTACAGAACTCTTTACCCTCTCAAGAGGAAGGTGAATTGGTGTGGTAACCAGCCCAAGCTGTAAGCTGCCAGGAATTAATTTTCACCATGGACTTTCAGCTTCCAAAGGGCAGAAAAATTCATGAAAAGGTCATGGGAATGATAAAATGAATGACAATGAGGTTAGAATGGAGAAAGCACACTGCTGACTTATATAAATCAAGCCGTATACTACTTAATACACTTACTTGATGATGAGCTGCTGCTTTCACTACCTGCAAGTAAAAGAAAAAAAAAGTGAAATTAGTATTTCCTTCGACATTTTTCTTCAGATGGTTGCTACCAGGGGTCCTGACTTTGAAAATTTCCTTGCTATCATTGCCAATTCGTTCACTGGATTATAACCACATCAGGTTAATTCTTTTATGTGCAAGTTTTATTTACAGAAATGGCATGCTACTACTAATCATTGACTATTATAGAAACGATTGTCCGATACTTTAGGCATATTGAAAGAAAGGTGTAGCATATGGGTTAATAAGTTAAAATTTATCAATGCCAGTAAACAGGATTTTGAAAGTACAAATCAGGCCATTTGGATTATTCAGTATGACCACCACCAGTATATCTTGACTTACCTGTCCACGCTGAGGCTCCAGATCGACCTGCTATAACAAGCTCATCTAATCTTATCAACAAACAGAAGAAACATTTCTCAAAACTGCTGTAAATGTTGTCAGTCTGCCTACGGTAACACCCAGAAAATGGCGAAGGCCACTGCACCACTTTAGGGCTTACAGTAAAAGCTATAATATACGGATCATATTTTGAACAGATTCTTTATATACTGAGGTAAAAATGATGTAGTTTGATGCAGTTTTAGTTTTATCTTACCTTAATGTGGCAAACTGGCTTACTGAAACATTACGCATACTCTAGTAACATCTCAAAGACCATTCATCATAAGGAAGCTCAAGTTAACTTAGCAATATTGGTGTTTTATATTTGGTTTTAAATGAATAGGTCAAATAGAGCGCTTGGTGACCCCAAACCTCCGCCAAAGAGGTCATCTGGTCCCTAATAAAACTTGCATGCTTTTCCTTCCTAAAATTAATCACTTGTTGCCCGGCACAAGACTCACTTTTAGATAACTTTTTTTTTCTTTAATTCGCACGTTGCTTTTTGTGTAGTCATGTTTATGAACGAACAGAAACAAAAGTGACTTAAGTAAAAAATACAACCTTTTTTCAACTTCTGAGACGGAGATAGCAATAATGACATATAAATGGTTTTTTTTAATAAAATGCAAAGAATTTCATTTGGAATTAATTCCTTTAAACTTTAGCATTCTGAAAACGCTTCGGGCTTCTTGTGTTCTTGAACATCTTGAATCTTGTATTTCTAATCTTCTTTATTAAGCTTCGGTGGAAATATCAGGAATTTCTAAATTCGTTTGGCTTCGGAGAACAAAATTCTATTCTTCTTGAAAGTTACGAATTAGTTTTACTCTTCTTCAATTTCCGGAAAGACCGGGATTTCTTCATCTTCCTTGGGGCCTCTGAAAATGGCGCAAGTCTTACCAACTGCAGTTTTTCTGTTTTTCTCTCTTCTTCTTTATTTTCTTAATGTGTAAAAACAAACCTGTATTATTGCTGGCGTCCGTGCTTGTTGTGTCTGCACCATCCCTACCACCGCTGCTGCTGCTTGTGAACAAGATGTTCAGAGAGGAAGAGCTGCTAAAGCTTTCAGCTGGAACAGTGACGCTTGTGCGTTCGCTGTTGATTTTATTGCTGCTCGATGCTAATAAAGGACTCATTTCACTTCTACTCGCAGCGAAGCTGGAACGGCTGCTTACGCTGGTTTCTGATATATCACTCGTTGGTGACTGATCTGTCGTAGCACTGCTGCTGCTGGCTTCTGTGGTCAAGAACAAAGTACAGTGAACCTATTTTGGAACCTAAGAGACGAAAAATATTTCTTGGTGGTGATATTTTTTTGTGTCATCGACGAAGACCCAGTTTTTGTTTGATGGGCATCGAGAAATAAGCTCCAGTTTCTCAGACTCTAATTTCAGATTAACCTCTGAAGGTCACATAAAGGGGAATGATGATGTAGGACCAACTTGATTACAGCATGGGAAATGGGATGCTCACCTCACACTCAAAACAGCTTGGTATCTTGATAATGAGACATTTTAGGGAATAATTGGAGGTTGAATATAAAGACAAGTCCAAAAACACAGCCATGTTCAATTGCCAAATTCAGCCAGGAAATTAAAGGTTAGAATTGGAACCAATCTTATTCAATGGCAAGAAATATGATTGTTTGTATTTGAATTAACTAAGGTTAGGTTTTGGGTTTCATTTGTACATTTAGTTTAAAATTAAGGTATGTATGATATCAAAGTGGTAAGCAAAATATATCATTCTCCTTGTCAAAGCTAGTAACTGTTGATATTAATATATTATGAATAATTAATAGATCATTAAGAAATGCCATATTTTTATATAGTGATAGATAATTAGCAGACATTTAGTGACACTTAATTTTGGATGGCAAGAAAGTTATAGCAATTATATTAATATTAAGTTGGACATTTAGGGAAATGTTACTATTCAATAATGAAAAAATCCAATAAAATTTTACTGCAAAAACTAAAGATTTTATGATCAAATGTTTCTTGTGCTAAATTTACTAAATTTCAGTCTTACCAGATGGACTATGCACCAGTGAGGATAAGAATGTCGATCCTACTGCTGAGCTATTTTCGGTGTTTGGACCGACACTGGCGCTGTTGAGTGAGTTTCTGCTTGAAGTACTCAGCCCACCTGAGCTGCTGTGTGAGTCAATGACTATGCTAGATAAAGTACTTAGAGTGGCCTTGTTGCTGCTAGGCAAGCTAGTAATATAGGTACTTGGGACCACAGAGGTAGCACTGTTGCTGGTGACTGAGCTTGCAATCGAATTGCCGTTGGGTGAAGCAGTGATTGAGATACTCGGGCTGCTCGGACTGATACTATCACTGCTGGATGAAATGGTGACCAAGCTGCTCGATGAGCCAGCAGCCAAGCTATTTGAGGTTCCCTGGCTTGTAGTAGTATCACTGGCACTGGGTGCATCACTTAGGATACTCAGGCTGTTACTATTCTTGCTAAATGACACAGCATTAAAGGTGCCTGAGGTGCTTGGACTAATTCCACTTAGTGAACTAGACAGCAAACTATTCACATTATTTAAAGTGGCACTCTGAATACTCAGTAATGGAGGAGAAACAGAGCTACTCAGCAAACCCATACTTCCACTTGTATTGTTGGAACTTGATGTAATGAGACTGACACTGATTGTGGTATGTGAGGGAGTATATAGGTTACTCTGGGTAGAAGCACTTGCACTATTAATACTGGGATATGTAGCAGAAGAAGCACTTAGAGCACTTGGACTGGCACTGCTGCTACTGGAAGTGGTATTGTCCAAGGCACTAAAGGCACTTGAGCTGTTAAGTGAGCCAGCTAAAGAGCTACTCAGAGTAACAGGATTTACAGTGATGCTATTGACAGATAAAGCAATTAGACTACTCAAGAGACTAAGGCTTGTGCTATGACTGCTGAAGGAGCCGGTGACTAAATTACTCAGTTTTGTGGGGCTGTCGCTGTTGCTCATGGATGACATGGTTTTGGTGCTTCTCAAAGAACTGGAGATGGCAACGCTATTGCTACTCGTGTCACCAAAGCTTGCATCATTAATGCTGGCTAATGTGACAGCAGATGTACTCATGGCGCTGGTACTGTTGCTTTTGGTCAAGCTGCTCGTGGTAATTGGGCTTGAAGTAATGCTGTTGGAAGTGAGAGAAGTCCAGCTACTCTTTATTTGGGAACTGGTATTGATATTGTCAGGTGAACTATTAGCTGTGTTACTCTGCGAGCTTTCTTTAGCACTGTTGGGTAAGCCAACAGCATTGCTATTCAAGGCACTTGAATCAATATCAATACTTATGGATAAAACGGTAACAGAATTGCTCAGGCTAACAGGGAGTACACTGTTTCTGGTGGAGGAACTAATGCCAAGATTACTCTGGATAACACTTTTCATACTGTCGAAGCTGGCTGAGTCTGTTAATGAGCTACTTGGTTTAGTACTGGTAGCACTGTTGCTTCTGGATAAACTGGCTGAGGAATTATCCAGATAACTTGAACTGGCACTGCTAATACCAGCAGGCCTTGAAGCTTGAGAACTAATTAAAGTGCTAAGGCTTGCAATGCTGCTGCTATATTCCTTCAGAGAGGAACTACTGATGAAGTATGTATCAACAGAGCTTGAACTGCTGTTTTTAAATGAAATAGCCAAAGAGCTACTCTGGTTGATTTGGCTGGCACCAGTCTCACTGGAGTAACTTAAGGCACTTGAACTGGCAAAGTTGCTATACGTAGAATTTACGGCTGAGTTATCCAAGAGGCTTGAGCTGTCCCTAATGCCATCTGGTAAATTTACAACCAAGCTATTGCTGAAGCTAATACCAGCAGTGCTGCTGCTGGACAAGTCAGTTACTATGTTACTCAAGGTACTAACACTGTTGGGAGAGCCAAAAGCAGAGCTACTTAGAGCATAGTAACTACTGTGTGAAATAATGCCCAAGCTGATATCATTGCTTGAACTGACAAGGGTGCTACTCGGTCCAGTAGCAGGGCTACTGGGACTGATAAGATTTAAAACCTTGCTGCTCGATTGGGTACCCTCATTTGTGCTGCTTGAGGATCCAACTGAACTGCTCACCTCACTCAAGTTGATAACATTGCCATTGGATAACTTGAAAGAAGCACTACTCAGAGCATTATGGTCAGCATTACTTCTGCTCTGAGAGCTTACCACTGAACTAATACTGTCAGTGTTGCTGCATGGTGAGTAAGTGGCCATGCTGTTCAGGGAAGTGGATGAACCAAGAGCACAAGAACTTTGTAATGCAGTGTTGCTACTTAGAGCAGCAGGTTTTATGCTGTTACTTGTACTAGTATAGCTGCCACTAAGGAATCCAGAATCAGCATTGCTTGATGAACTAGGAAACAAACTACTTATAACACTAAAGCCTTTGATACTGATACTTAGTGAGCTACTCATTTCATTATAACTGATAATGTTGCTACTAGTTAAACCTTGAACCATGCTACTCAAAGAACTAATGCTAATAAATATGTTTGTGCTGGTAAGGCTGCTGCTTTGGGATCCAGCAGAAGTGCTACTATAACCTCTGTTGCTACTAGATGAAGTTAGGGCCAAACTACTAACGACACCAGGACTGCCTCTACTGGTGATGAGTGAGTAAGTGGATGAACTACTCAATTCACTATTTGTTAAACCTTGGTCCACACTACCAAATGTACTAGGGTTATCATTGTTGTTGCTAAGTGATGTGACTGCAGAACTGCTTACTGAACAATGGCTGGCACTGTTGCTAGTAAATGAGCTTGTAATAGAGTTACTTACAGCACTTGGGTTAAATTTGTTGCTGGTTGAAGATGAGAAGTGCAGACTGCTACTGACTAAATCTTGGTCCATGCTAATAAAAGCACTTGAGTTGATATTGCTTCTGCTATATGAGCTGGCTGAAGAACTACTTATTGCACACTCAATATGGTTGCTACTACTACTAGGTGATAAATTTATCATGCTACTGAGTGTACTAAAGGTTGCACTATTAACATTGGGTATTATAGCTTCAGAGCTACTTAGTTTGCTAGAGCTAATACTGAAATCACTTGATGACTCAGTGGCCTCGCTACTTTGAAAACTAAGGCTGGCACTGCTGCAACTAATATGTGCTGTTCCCAAGCTAGTCAAGGAAGCAGAGATTTTGCTACTGATACTAGATGTACTAAAAGCTAAGGTAACATGAGGACTGGAGTTTGCACTGTTGCCACTGGATGAGATTAGGTCTGAGGTACTAAAGTCACTTTGCCTAATACTAGTAGAGCTTGCATGAGCTTTTGAAGAAACAATTTTTTCACTCAGACTTGCACCGTTACTATTGTGAGAGCTGATCAAAGAGTCACTCTGGATACTTTGCCTGATGCTAAATTTGTCAGAGTAACTGTTAGCCAAACTAATAGAGTTGCTACTCACACTGCTACTGATGACTGAGTCAGAGAGCAAACTGCTTAAAGAGCAGTGGCTAACCCCATTGCTGGCTGAGTAAATGCTAATGCTGCTCAGTTTACTAAGACTATTGCTGTTACTGCTGAGTAAAGCTTGGTTCATGCTACTCAAGGGGCTAGGATTGTCATGGCTTCTGCTGAGTGAAGTGGTTGAAGAACTAATCATCGCACATAGGCTATCTCTGCCGTTACCAGGTGAGCTACTGGTAAAACTACCTCCAGCACTTAGGCTACAACTGTCACTGTTGGAAGATGTGGTAACTGGACTGCTCAGGACACTAAATGTGGCACTATTGACATTAAGGATTCCACCTCCTGAGCTACTTTCTGTACTTAAAGTATCACTAAAGCTAATTGAGGACTTAGAGGATGTGCTGCTCAGAATACTATGGCTGGCACTGTTGCTACTGGTTTCTGCAGATCCCAAATTATTCAGTGAACTGGAGATTGCACTACTAATACTGAAAGAACTGAAATCTGAGGTAATCGGGAGATTGGAGTTTACACTGATGCTACTGGATGATGTTATGGCTGATATACTCAAGTCACTCAGTCTAATACTATTACTATTTGCAGGGGCTTTAGATGAAACAATATCTGCACTCAGTCTTGCACTGTTACTATTGTATGAACTGGTCAAAGAATCACTTTGGTTACTTTGGCTAATGCTAAATTTGCCAGAGTAACTGATAGCCAAACTAATAGAGTTGCTACTCACACTACTGCTGATGACTGAGTCAGTATGCAAACTGCTTAAAGAGTAGTGGCTTACCCTGTTGCTGACTAAGTAACTGCTAATGCTGCTCAATTTACTGAGGCTATTACTGCTACTGCTGAGTATACCTTGGTTCATGCTACTCAAAGAACTAAGGTTGTCATGGCTTCTGCTGAGTGAAGTGGCTGAGGTACTAATCATTACACCAAGGCTTTCTCTGCTGCTACCAGGTGAGCTACTGGTAGAACTGCCTCCAGCACTTAGGCTCCAACTTTCACTGTTGGATGATGTGGTAACTTTACTGCTCAGGGCACTAAAGGTAGCACTATTAACATTGAGGATTCCACCTTCTGAGCTACTCAGAGTGCTTAAAGTACCACTAAAGCTAATTGAGGACTTGGAGGTGCTGGCACTGGCACTGCTGCTACTGGTTTTTGCAGATCCCAAATTATTCAGTGAACTTGAGATTACACTACTGATACTGAATGAACTAAAATCTGAGGTAATCGGGGGAATGGAGTTTACACTATTCCTGCTGGATGATGTTATGGCTGAGATACTCAAGTCACTTGGTCTAATACTATTACTGTTTGCAGGGGATTTTGATGAAACAATATTTGCACTTAGTCTTGCACTGTTACTGTTGTGGGAACTGGTCAAAGAGTCACTCTGGATACTTTGCTGGATGCTCAATTTGTCAGAGTAACTGTTAGCCAAACTAATAGAGTTGCTACTCACACTATTGCTGCTTGATGAGTCAGAGTGTAAAGTGTTTAAGGAGCTGTGGCTGACCCTGTTGCTGGAAAAGAAAATGGCAGTGCTGCTCAGTTTACTGAGACTATTACTGTTACTGCTGAGTAAAGCTTGGTTCATGCTACTCAAAGCATTGGGGTGGTCATGGCTTCTACTGAGAGAAGTGGCTGAAGAACTCATCATCGCACATAGGCTATCTCTGCTGCTACCATGTGAGCTACTGGTCAAACTGCCTTCAGCACTTAGGCTCTCACTGTCACTGTTGGAAGAGGTGGTAACTGGACTGCTCAGAGCACTAAATGTGGCACTATTAACATTTAGGCTCTCACTGTCACTGTTGGAAGAGGTGGTAACTGGACTGCTCAGAGCACTAAATGTGGCACTATTAACATTAAGGATTCCACCTCCTGAGCAAGTGTGTGAGCTTGTACTGCTAAAGCTACTTGAGGACTTGGGGGCTGTACTGCTCAGAATATCAAGGCTGGCACTGATGCTACTGGTTTCTGCAGATACCAAATTACTCAGTGAGCTAGAGATTGCACTACTGATACTGAATGAACTGAAATCTGAGGTAATTGGGGGATTGGAGTTTGCAATGTTAATGCTGGATGATGTTATGGATGAGATACTAAAGTTATTTGGTCTAAAACTATTACTGTTTCCAGGGGATGAAACAATATCTGCACTTAGTCTTGCACTGTAACTGTTGTGCGAACTGGTCAAAGAGCTGCTCTGGGTACTTTGGCTGATGCTCATTTTGTCAGAATAACTGTCAGCCAAACTAATAGAGTTGCTACTCACACTATTGCTGCTTGGTGAGTCAGAGTATAAAATGTTTAAGGAGCAGTGGCTAACCCTGTTGTTGGATGAGTAAATGGCAATGCTGCTTAGTTTACTGAGGCTATTACTGTTACTGCTGAGTAAAGCTTGGTTCATGCTACTCAAAGAACTAAGGCTGTCATGGCTTCTGCTAAGTGAAGTAGCTGAAGAAGTGATCATCACACACATGCTCTCTCTGCTGCTAACAGGTGAGCTACTGGTCAAACTGCCTTCAACACTTAGGCTACAACTGTCAGTGTTGGAAGAGGTGGTAACTTGACTGCTCATTGCACTAAATGTGGCACTATTAACATTAAGGATTCCACCTCCTGAGCTACTTGGTGTGCTTAAAGTACCACTGAAGCTACTTGAAGACTTGGGGGCTGTGCTGCTCAGAATATCAATGCTGGTGCTGCTGCTTCTACTGGTTTCTGCAGATCCCAAATTACTCAGTGAGCTGGAGATTGCACTACTGATACTGAATGAACTGTAATCTGATGTAACTGGGGAACCAGAGTTTACACTGTTGCTACTGGAAGGAGCTATGGCTGAGATACTCAAGTCACTTCGTCTAAAGCTGTTACTATTTGCAGGAGCCTTAGATGAAATAATGTCTGCACTTAGACTGACACTGTGAGAGTTGGTCATAGAGTTACTCTGGATGCTCCGGCTAATACTAAATTTACCAGAGTAACTGGTAACTATACTATTGAAATTGCTACTGGCACTGATGCTGATTGGGTTGGAGACCAAGCTGTTTAGGACACACTGGCTGACACTGTTGTAGCTTTGTGAATTTATGGCTGAACTGCTTGCACTAGGGGTAGTATTTTTATCACTGGCTTCAGAGGTGCCCTGAGTTCCGGAGCTAGCAGCATTACTACTTTGTAGGTTGTCAAGTGAACTACTCGGTGTACTAATACTGGCACTGGTACTACTAAACGAACTGGCTGTCGTGCTTTTCAAGACACTTGGGTTAGCGCTGTTGCTGCTATAGAGGCTACTGGTGAAGCTGCTCAGGATGCTTGTGAAAGCGTTTTTACTGCTGGTTGAACTTGCAAAAACGCTTAATGTAAAAGCATTTCCTTTGCTTGGACTTGATAAAGATCCTTCTGTTGTGCTTGATAATAATTCGCTGCTTCGTTGCCCTGTGACTAAAGAAATGAAATGTTAAATGGCATTACCTTCTCTAAGTATAAATCTCAATACCTTAATATTATTCTATCCTCTTGTATTCTTGACTTATATGGTTCGTCTTCTTTCTTCTTTGATAATTCCTTAGAAATCTTGGTAAGTTACTAGAAGTATTTCTTCTACAAATTACATATTCTTTGCATTGATAAATTCTGTTAGAAATATTTGAAAAACATCTGAAAAATAAGCTGGTTTCCACATTCAAACGCTTCCTAGGAACTGATTAATCTTCAACTTCTTATTTTTGTCAAATCTTACAGTTTTCTTCTTCTACTTGGTCTTTTGAAACATTAAAAAAAATCTTCTTTCATTTCATGTACTATCTTTCATAATTTCAGTAGACTGAATAATTCGTAAGCTTTGAATCTTCTTATGCTCAAGTCAATGAATTGAAGGAATTACTACGTACTACTGGTTACGAGTCAAATACAATCAACAGCACTATGAAATTAAAAACATTATTTAAAGTGAGCTCCTCTCAGGCTTTCCTTATACAAGTGACTTGTATGATTTTAATAGCTATGCCTTAATTAGAATCTTTTGCGGAGAGAAGTTTCCTTCTCTCGCGAGTGAGCTTGGTTAGACAGTGAATGGAATTTTCGCCTTGGTCTGTACGAATGTTTGCCCGTGAGTATTACTTATAATGATGTTTTTAGTGATTTCCTTAAATATTCATTTGTTTCGTCTTTTTAGGGACATTAGCATGACCGAAAGTACAACTCGACCTTACAAAGAGTTTGCTTCAACGACCGAGGTGCCATTTTGAAGTGTAGTCATACGAAAGGGGGGATTTTTGTTCAATATGCAAGGCATCTTTGGCGATGGCTTTGGCTCTTTTTGCATAACTTGCAATAACGATATCTATATATTGAATTGTGATCGATTTTTGTCTGAGTTTTTTTATCCCTCATGAGATGTCCTCAAAGCTTAGGTTTGTATCTTTTCGCACACTTCTACTTTCATTGTGAACTTTTCTCTTTGCATATGGATGGTATCTGCTGATTTTTTTTCTTCTTCTCCTTCGTCTTCTTCTTTTTACATCCCAGAACTTTTAGCCGAGTTAAAATGGAGTTCAAGAAACGAGTCTAAAATGAATATTCTATGAATAAATGAAAAAGTCGAAGCTTCGACAATAGTCAAAATTTGACATTGAAACTTTACGAAAAACATTTCTCGCGCAAATTGACAAATGATGAATTTTTCGAACTCTTCATCTTGCTACCTTGATCTGAGTGAGATGAGCTTGAGACGCTGTCCTCGTGGAGTGAGCTGGAGGCTCTTGAGACCTCGTGACCTGCAGGATTCGGGGCTGAGAGAGACGACCTGCTGCCTATAAAAATCATAAATGAAAAGGGGTTGTCCTTAAGTGTGCTGTTTGATTCATGGAAATCGCCTCTCTTGAGTCTCTACATTTAAAGTGAAGCATCTAAAAGTTAGAGTCACTGGTTAATGCACTCTTGAAATCCATTAGAATGCCATGAAGAAGAGAAGAAGAATGGCTGAAGGCTTGATAATGTGAATTATATCTTCTTAAACCTTATCGATAGACTGTAGTACATCAAATGAAAGTTCGTGTTCTCGAAACTCACTGGCGAATGAGCTGCTGATCCTGTGGCTGGAGGCCTCGTCACCTGATGTGCTGCTGATGGACACGGCTGCTACAGGTGACTGGCTAATGACCTCTTCGGTACCTGGGAATTCAAAGACGTTGAGTTTGTCAAATCACCTCTCCAGAAATAGAAAAATGGGAAATGGCTCTTGAGTTTAGCTTCCGCTCTGAATTTCTCGTTTTCTTGTATGAAGATCTTGACAGGTTGGTTTGAGAATCACGCGGAAGGATATTGAATCTTATCAAACGTCACGGCTAGATTTAAAACATAAACAGACTTTTGGCCCCAGCAGTCACCTTCGTGTAACTTTGCAAAGACAAATGATTAAAGACAGAGCTACACCAATAAAGTAAACTTTAATGCAATTCCGTCTTCATCCTTCTGTGGTTCACCGAAATTTACCCGAATATGTTACGAATCATATCCTTTTGTTTTGTTTTCCTTCTTCTTTGTGAATAAATAGAAGAGTACCACATGCCAGTTATTCTCATTTATAGATCAATTCTTTAAAAAAAATAACTCAATAGATATACTGAATCTACCGAAATGGGCAAAGAATAGGCAATAAAAGTAATCAATAAAAATAGCTAATTCTTTGCCCAAAATTCAATTGTAGCCCCCTGGCAAGACTGCCAGATTGTTTATTTCCCATTTAAGTAACGGTCTTGTCCTTGACTGTAAAAACGCATGCACGTCCAATACTCATCAACTTCGCTTCTTCTTTTAAAGATCTTCTAAGACTTCTGTGCTTTTGATGTCGCTCGGAATTTATGGCTTCGTTCAACTTGAGATCAGCTGAGGACTTGGATGGAACCTTTTTAAACTTTTAAATTCTCCTCGCTACTAGCTCTTAGGATTTGGAGATTGAATTAAACTTCTGATCGTATTGTTTATGTTAATTATTCCACATTCTATGTTATAAACTTACTAATACTTCCGGAGATATTTCGCGAGTATAAGGAACCGGGATTCAACATAATCTTCTCGTAATATCTAGAATATTTAGAAACTAAGTACTACGTAATTATTATCACTTAAGATCATTGTTACTGAAATTAGGTCTATCCATTGAATTTCCCAACAGATCTGAAATTCTACTTGAATTCCAGGAAATGAACATTCCCTGGACAATTACCAACCTATCACAAAATCTCTTTCAGAAATTGGTCTATAGGCTACCTGATTGTTAAGTGATCTTCAGTGTCTAGCAATAATTTGTTTACTTACCTTGCAAACCTATCTCAAACTTGCTTAAAGCATGAAGCTTCCAAAATCTGCTGTGATATTTTGTCCCTCCAGAAGATGGATCTTGAACCTTTGTTATGAAAGAAACTGCCGCCAGAGGGCAAATACTAAATACGTTGCATTTTCAACCTTACAAGCTGACTGAAATCGAATTTCTACTTGTAGATAAAGCTACTTTAACAGTACACTTATTTGAAAAGTCATCTCCCTCACTTTAAATCCCAAGACCACTTATCTGCTGAAGTTCCAAGCAGGTATTTCTTACTCGAGAAGGCAGGTTCCTGCTTACTTTCGCTCACCAGATGACTGCATTCTAGACCCTCGTCCCTCTGATTACTTTTTGATCACACAACCGAACTATGAGGTACTTACTGCTTGAGCTGCTCGATGAGCTACCTGCAAAGCGAAGAGGTAGGAATTAGTCTTCAGGTACACACACATTTTACACATTTTCTTTTAAAAAATGGCATTTCCTTCATAATGTATCCATAGTGTTTCAGTTTAAACTATCGGAAGGTTTTTTTTAACTTCTTATTTCTGTTCATTTTCTTTATTTATTTATTTAATTTATGGTGAGGGGGGAGCCGGGTTGCTGAGGTAACAAGATTTACCAACCATCTCAATAATTCTCTGTTCTGTTAAGGGTGAAAACATGACGAAACATTACTACACTCAACATAATCAAGGTACTTACGTGAACACGACATGCTCATGTATATTCTGCAGTCTCATGTATTATATATATATAGCTCTTATGTATGCACGCAGATATGCGTGCACTCTTGTGTATATCTGTTTTTAAAGGTTAGAAAAATCCTATCCCTGTCACACTAAAAGCATCATTATTTTCTGTTAATCATATTTAATAATATCTATTTTTCATCTCCTGGTAAATCAGCATCACCAGCATCCATTTCTCTTTTATCATTCCTTCGTACTTTCATTTAGCATCCAGGATGTCATTATCTCTCTCTCTCTCTCTCTCTCTCTCTCTCTCTCTCTCTCTCTCTCTCTCTCTCTCTCTCTGTTTTACGTCTTTGTTCATTTTCTCGAACATGTGAGAGAAGCCGACAGAAAGAGAAACAGAGAGAGAGAGAGATGTACTTTTATCTGCACAATATGTTCATGCTCATAAAGGTAAGATTGCAAACATTACATTACTATATATATATATATATATATATATATATATATATATATATATATATATATATATATATATATTATCCCTATGTGTAACTCTATATGCATGCAAGTACGGGATTCCATCTTAATAACAATGAAATAAATAAATAGCGGTTTCTCTTAGCTAACTATAAACGACTAAACTGTCCTCTAAGCCTAAGGGGAGAAACAGAAAAGCAGAGATCCACCTACCACTGCTGAAACTAGATATCGACTTTGCAAAGGAGGAGCTACATGGGGAACTTGATATGGATGAGAGACATGAGGAGCTAATCGAAGATGATGATGACACTGAAATGATTTCGGAAATGCTCGAACTGCTGCAAGACACCGATTGGCGGATGCACGGGCTTGAAACGGAACTTGAACTTGAACTTGAACTTGAACTTGAACTAGAACTGGAACACGAGGAGCTTGAATGGGATGAGACTGAACGCATTAATGAGCACGCTGAGGAACTTGAGGAGGAGCTTGGACTTGACGAACATGAGCTTGGACTTGAAGATGAGGATGATGAGCTTGAGCTGGATGATGAACTACATGAGGAGAATGAAGAAGATGAGCTTGAACTGGAAGATGAGCTTGAGCTAGATGATGAAGAAGATGAGCTTGAACTGGAAGATGAGGAAGATGAGCTTGAGCAAGATGAAGAAGATGAGCTTGAACTGGAAGATGAGGAAAATGAGATTGAGCTAGATGATGAAGAAGATGAGCTGCAACTGGAAGATGATGAAGATGAGCTGCAACTGGAAGATGAGGAAGATGAGCTTGAGCTAGATGATGAGGAAGATGAGCTTGAACTTGAAGATGACGAAGATGAGCTTGAACTGGAAGACGAGGAAAATGAGCTTGAGCTAGATGAAGAAGATGAGCTTGAACTGGGAGATGAGCTTGAACTGGAAGACGAGGAAGATGAGCTTGAGCTAGATGAAGATGATGAGCTTGAACTAGATGAAGATGAGCTTGAGCTAGATGAAGAAGATGAGCTTGAACTGGAAGATGATGAAGATGAGCTTGAGCTAGATGAAGAAGATGAGCTTGAACTGGAAGATGACGAAGATGAGATTGAGCTAGATGATGATGAAGATGAACTACAACTGGAAGATGATGAAGATGAGCTTGAGCTGGATGATGAGCTAGATGAAGAGGAAGATGAGCTTGAACTTGAAGAGGAAGAGCTTGATGAGGATGAGGAGGAAGATGAACTACAGCTTGAAGATGACGAAGAGGATGAAGACGACTGACTTGAACTAGAGGAACACGAAGGTGACGATTGGCTTGAGCTTGGAGATGAACAAGAGGATGAGATACTTGAACTGGAGGAGAGAGAAGAAGATGACTGGCTTGAGCTGCATGATGAAGATGATGAAGATTGGCTTGAACTGGATGAAGAAGATGAGGAGGACTGGCTAGAACTTGATGATGATGAAGATGAAGACTGGCTTGAGCTGGATGAAGATGAAGAGGATGATTGGCTAGAGCTTGAGCACGAACTAGATGAAGACTGGCTAGAGCTTGAAGATGAATGAAGAGGATGATTGGCTTGAGCTTGAATCATTGCATGAACTAGATGAAGGACTGGTGAGCTTGATGAGCTTGAAGAGGATTGAATTGGGCTGAGCTTGTGGGATGGACTAGATGAAGACTGCTAGAGCTTGAAGATTGATGAGAGGTGATTGGCTAGGAGCTTGAGGATGAACTAGATGAAGACTGGCTAGAGCTTGAAGATGATGAGGAGGATGACTGGCTAGAGCTTGTGGATGAACTAGATGAAGACTGGCTAGAGCTTGAAGATGATGAAGAGGATGATTGGCTAGAGCTTGAGCATGAACTAGATGAAGACTGGCTAGAGCTGGCCGATGATGAAGAGGATGATTGGCTAGAACTTGAGGATAAACTAGAAGAAGACTGGCTAGAGCTTGATGAAGATGAAGAGGATGATTGGCTTGGCTGAGACATGAACTAGAGAGACTGGACTAGAGCTTTTGAAGATGATGAAGAGGATGATTGGCTAGAGCTTGAGGATGAACTAGAAGAAGACTGGCTAGAGCTTGAAGATGATGAAGAGGATGATTGGCTAGAACTTGAGGATGAACTGGATGAAGACTGGCTAGAGGCTTTGAATGATGATGAGGAAGATGATTGGCTTAAGCTTGGAGCAATGAATAAGATAGATGAAGAATGGTCTTAGAGCTTGAAGATGATGAGGAGGATGATTGGCTAGAACTTGAGGATGAACTAGATGAAGACTGGCTAGAACTTGAAGACGATGACGAGGATGATTGGCTAGAACTTGAGGATGAACTAGATGAAGACTGGCTAGAGCTGGAAGATGATGAGGAGGATGATTGGCTAGAACTTGCGGATGAACTGGATGAAGACTGGCTAGAACTTGAAGATGAAGAAGAGGATGATTGGCTAGAGCTTGAGCATGAACTAGATGAAGACTGGCTAGAACTTGAAGATGATGAAGACGATGATTGGCTAGAGCTTGATGATGAGCTAGATGAAGACTGGCTAGAGCTTGAAGATGATGAAGAGGATGATTGGCTAGAGCTTGAGCATGAACTAGATGAAGACTGGCTAGAGCTTGAAGATGATGAAGAGGATGATTGGCTAGAGCTTGAGCATGAACTAGATGAAGACTGGCTAGAGCTTGAAGATGATGAAGAGGATGATTGGCTTGAGCTTGAGGATGAACTAGATGAAGACTGGCTAGAGCTTGAAGATGATGAGAGGATGATTGGCTAGAGCTTGAGCATGAACTAGAGGAAGACTGGCTAGAGCTGGAGGAAGATGAAGAGGATGATTGGCTTGAGCTTGAGCATGAACTAGATGAAGACTGGCTAGAGCTTGAAGATGATGAAGAGGATGCCATTGCGCTTAAGGAGCTGGAGATTGAACATAAGAAGAGGAACTGAGGGCTAAGAAGCTTGAAGTGATGAAGGAAGGGGATGATTGGCTAGAGCTTGAGGCTGAACTGGATGAAGACTTGGCTATGAGGCTTGGAATTGATGAAGATGATGATTGGCTTAGAGCTTGAGCATGAAACTAGAGAAGACTGGGCTAGAAGCTTTGAAGTGAATGAAGGAGGATGATTGGCTAGAACCTTGAGCATGGAACTAGAGAAGCTTGGCTAAGATGATGAAGAGGATGATTGGCTAGAGCTTGAGCATGAACTAGATGAAGACTGGCTAGAGCTTGAAGATGATGAAGAGGATGATTGGCTAGAGCTTGAGCATGAACTAGATGAAGACTGGCTAGAGCTTGATGAAGAACAAGAGGATGATTGGCTTGAACTTGAGGATGAACTAGATGAAGACTGGCTAGAGCTTGAAGATGATGAAGAGGATGATTGGCTAGAACTTGAAGAGGATGATGAAGATGATTGACTAGAGCTGGAAGAAGATGATGATGAAGATTGGCTTGAACTTGAAGATGATGAGGAAGATGATTGGCTGGAACTAGATGAAGATGAGGAGGAAGATTGACTTGAGCTTGAAGATAATGAAGATGAGGACTTACTTGAACTAGATGAAGAGGAGGAAGAAGACTGGCTTGAGCTAGAAGAAGAAGAGGAAGAGGATTGACTTGAACTTGAAGAATAAGAGGAAGAAGACTGACTGGAACTAGACGAGAAGGAAGAACTGGATAATGATGATGAAGACGAAGAACTTGGTTCGCATAAGCAGTCGGGTTCGCACAGACAATCGAGAGCGGAGCTGCTGGATTCTTCGCAAAGGCAATCAACGAATGAACTGCTAGACTCTTCACACAGACAGTCAACAGCTGAACTGGAAGTGGGATTAGCAAGACAGAAACAATCTTCAGTGTAAGATGCTGGGCAATAGCAGTCGACATTGGTTGGTTGTGGTTCTTGAGCAAATGAGGACAAAGCGTTACCAAAGGCTTCCGATGAAGATGATGCTGACATGTGAATATTACGGCATCCAGCAACTTGACTGTCCCAGCTCTCGGGCCACCACGGTGCAGGGTAAACCTCATCGCACGAAAATGCAGAGGGTCCGCCCGTGGAGGAGGTCTGTTGTCTCCTGTTGTTTACATCCCTCTTCCACGTGTCCTTTTCAGCTGGGGCGCAGTCAATGTTGACGAGAGATCCACTTGCTTTGTGGTGTATTGTGTATCGTAGCTTTGCCACACAGCGGTACGGGCCATGACCTTCAATTTTCTTGTAGAATACCACGTCATCTTCATAAACGTTCTGAAATTCGAAACAAAGGAATGAACACATAATAGGCTATGATATCTATTTTCAGAATTCATTTGTAAACAATATAATTTTCATTTCCCAAGATAAATCAACCCTTTTCCAACTGTGTTAGCTACTTGTTTACTTTCTTTAAATATCGTGGTATTTTCGTTCTATAGCACAGTCTCAAGATTATATAACAATAATGACATTAAACTGACAGAGACACTTTGGCCTGAAAGGTAAAACCAGTTATCTTAATCCTGCAAAGATATAAGAAAGAAGATTCTATTTCATTGTTCCATATCTAATAATTGGGACAACAGTTGACATTTAAATATTGGAAAATATAATAACGAAATAGAACTGGGAATTCTGTCAATATATTCTGCTCTGAAACTGTGGGTCACATTTTTTATACATTGCAATTGATGAGAATTCTACCTGTAGGAAAAATTACAGCACAAACAACAAACATTCACATGCAGTGAAGACTCAGCCGTTCATACACACGCACACACACACACACATATATATATATATATATATATATATATATATATTATATATATATATATATATATATATATATTATATATATATTATTTCCCAAAATTAGCTAATATGAAAATGGAATAAAATTAATTAAACCTGACTCAAAAAGAAACGTTAAACTAACACATTCCTCTTAAAAATCATATTTAAGTAAGAACCCCCTTATACCCTAAGTGTCCAAACATTCATAATTTATTAATCATCTGAAATAAAGAGACCATAGTGTGTGTGCAAAAGCTGAATATAATAGAAGATCGATCGGTCAAACGCAACAGCAGTCACGTTGCTACAATTGTAATAAACCAGGGCACACAAAGAAAGTATGTAGAGTCAAATACTGTGGAATGTGTAAAAGTGTGGATCACTGTTGGCAGGCTTGTCTGTCTCAGATATGGAGAGATGCGAGACCTATACCTCAGAAATTCGGGAGTTACAATACAAGAACTTCCCAGGTCGGTCACTTAAAAGGGCAACGGGATCGGCGAAATTTTTGGAAAGCCAAGCAATAAAAAGGGTATAGATGATTTGTACGTGCCATTGCGGTCTCGCGGGGGACGCCCCCGAGCCCAGGTTCATAGTGTATGGAACAGTGGAGGATGTGGATATCCCGATCTTTATAGACACCGGTGCGTCTATCAATTTAATGGACCATAATCTGTATCAATCCATGTTCTCCCATTACCCTTTGAAACCCTCAACGGAGTCGTGTGTGATGTGCAAGCACATAGATTAAACACCCTGGGTTTCGTTAGAATACGATTTACTCTGGGTGATAGAGTGATGATAAAATCATTTTGGGTTATAAAAGGGGTTGTGTTGGGCAACAGACTTTTGCTGGGCCATCCTGCATGTAGAAGGCACAAAATATCAGTCCATGGAGGTGTTAGTGGTATAACGGTTGGAATACCTGGTGTTTTTATCCCTTATGAGGACGCAAGTGAAACTGAGGATATGGGGAATACTGAAAATGGGGGCGCTTTTGGCGGTCCTAATGGTAATGATACCAGGGATATGGGGAGTGGTGATACCTAAACCCACACTGATAATACGGGGAATAACTGCATTGGTGTTAAATGGGATATTGAGGGCCACGGTGGTAACAATTTTGGCGGGTTTAACAATGGCGTTATGGGTGGTGATACTGATATTAATACTGATATTATTACTGATACTAACAATGGGGTCTTGGTGGATATATATAGGATCGTGGAACAGAGAGGTACTAACCACAAATATAAAGGTGTTTTATCAGAGGATGTTATTTTAATGCCAGGTTCAAAGACTATGGTAAAAGTCAAACTGAGGGAAGTGAAAAAACCCACGGAAGTATGCGTAATTGAGGGCAGCAAGAAACTAAGAGGGGTTATTAGCACTGTATCAGTGAACAGTGTATCAAACACTTGTGTTGCGCGGGTAGAATTATTGAACTGTAATGATACAGTTAGGAAATACCAGAAGAATACATATGTGGTACACCTCCAAGATTGGAGTAATGACAGTGGTTCAGTGGCTATTGCAGAAGGAATGCAATCAAGGAAGCAAATATTCAGAGAACATTTAGCTAATGCAGATTATAAAGAGCATATAGAAGCAATAAGCGAGCTCTTGGCAGAATTTGGGGACATGGTAGCTTTATGAGGGGATAAACTGGGGTTGACTAATGCGTTAGAACATAAGGTAAACTTAAAGAAAGGTAAAAAACCCATTTTTATTCCTGCATACCGCATACCTTTCAAAATCAGAGAACAGGTTGAAAGAGAGGTCAATAAATGGGAAGAGAAAGGAATCATTAGACCTAGTGCGTCTCCATACAACTTTCCTCTGTTAGCAGTGCCGAAGAAGGACGGTTCTGTCCGAGCATGCGTCGATTTTAGACGTTTGAATGAAAAGACAATTCCTGACCGTTACCCGGTCGCGTGCATACCAGATCTTTTTGCAGAAATTGGGGGACATAATATCTATAGCTCAATTGATTTAGCGCAGAGTTTTTTATAGGTCCCTCTTAGTGAAAATAGTAAGGAATATACTTCCTTTTCAGTGCCCAAGGGACACTATGAATTTACGCGGATGCCGTTTGGTTTATCGGGTAGTCCAATTACCTTTGCATAGGTTATTGGATAAAAAATTTTTGTGTGTACATGGGTGATATATTAATTGCAACAGACTCGATCGCGCAGCACCTGGAAGTGCTTAAGGAAGTACTTAGGAGACTTAGGTTAGCAGGATTGAAAATTAAGCTAGCTAAGTGTTGCTTCTTGAAAAAGCAAATCACATATTTAGGTCATGTCATTTCTAAGGAAGGGGTCAGAGCAAACGACGATAAAGTCAAAGCAATAGCAGATTTTCACACCCCGAAATCAAAGAAAGAAAATTAAGTCATTCCTAGGGATGGCAGGATTTTTTCGTAGGTTTGTGAAAGGATTTTCTAACATAGCAGCTCCTCTAACAGATGTATTGCGGGAAGACATTCCATTTCGTTGGGGAGAACCGCAAGAAGAGAGTTTTCAAAAACTTAAGGATGAATTAATGAATCCCCCAGTTCTGAAATTTCCAGATTTCAGCAAACCATTCACATTAGTGACTGATGCCAGTCAGGAGGGTATAGGTGCTTGCCTTATGCAAAAATTTGATGGGAGGTTCAATCCCATAGCGTTTTATAGCAGGAAATTTAGGACAAAGGGCAGCAATGAAAGATTAATGGCTACCGTAGATAAAGAAGCCTTTGCAATAGTATCAAGTTTGGTTCATTTAAAAGTGCTACTGATGGGGGAATAAAGTAGAAGTCCTTACAGACCGCAAGCCAATACTGGATCTTTTTAATAAACCCAATTTGTCACCTAAAAGAGCTCGATGGTTCTTAACCATCAGGGACTTCGATGCAAAACTCAAATATAAAGAAGGCAAATTAAATGTAGTCGCAGATGCCCTTAGTAGAAATTTCTATGATTTGGAAGGATCTCAAGTTACGCTAGTTACTAGTGATTCTATACAATAGGATATGAGTCTCATAGAGCAAAGGCGTTTCTTAGAGGGGAATCAGTCAGGAAAGGTTATAAGTTACCTTTTTCAGGTTTAGAATTAGAAGGTAATCTGTTGGTCAGGAAAATTAAATATAAATTAAGGACCAGTGAAAGTAAAGGAGACATGACACAGATCGTAATTCCGAAAGTCCTAATTCCAGTGGTTTTGGATATAGTACATTGCAGGTTCAGTAGTCCACACTTGGGGATAGAAAAAACGGAAAATGAGGTGCGTGCTAAATATATTTGGAAAAATATGGGGAAAGATGTGGAAAATTTTGTGAAAACTGTACAGCATGCAATGCTTGCAAACCCGCAAGGATAACTTCCTGCAAATTAGGGTCATATCCGATACCAAGTAGACCTTTTCAGAGAATACATATGGATATCCTATGAAATTTTTGTGAATCTAGATATGCGAATAATAGATGAACTAACGAGGATAGTAAAAATTTTTTCACTTAAGCATAAAACAGCTGATGTAGTAGCTATAGCATTTTTCAATTGTATCATTTGCAGATATGGCTCACCCGAGGGTTTTATTGACCGACAATGGCAGAGAATTCGTAAACAAAACTTTAGAATGTTTGGCAGCAGTCATGGGGGTACAGAAAGTAACAATTATTCCATACAGACCTGAAGCTAATGGGTTATGTGAACAAGCAAACTGGAAAGTGCTCGAAGCTCTCAGGAAGACTGCAGGAGGAAATGATAAAAACTGAGACAGATATATAGATGTTGTTAGACATAACATAAACACTATGGTTAGTGATTGATTCCATTAAAATGTCTCCATTTCAAGCATTGTTTGGTTGCCAAGCACGAGGCACATTTGATCTGTTAACTATGCCTCATCATGGAGAAGATACACCCGAAGCATTAATTTCCACAGGAAAGGAGAGACATGCTTGTCTCAGCCATAATCTCGAGGCTACGACCCGAGAAATGGTGGAAAGAAGTAACAAGAAACCATTCGATGTTAAAATTGCTGTTGGAGACAATGTATTTTTAAAAATCAATGTGAGAAATGAACTAAATTACAAATTGGGTCAGAAATTTGAAGGTCCTTTTAGAGTTATTGAGGAAAAGACAGGAAACAGATTTGTAGTCTTAGATGAAAAGACAGGTCGGTCGAAATTAAATCATATATCTAAGCTGAAAAGGGTTGGTAGTAGTAACTAATAATAACATCACGTAGTTGCATTTTTTTCAGATTTTGCAAATTGATGACGAAATGTGACTAATCAGTTTAATGTAACGTTTTTTTTCCCTTTCGTTCTTCTATTTTTCTTATTATGCGCAAACTGCGGCGATTTGGCGTAAAAACCAGAAGTAATTATTTCATGATGAAAAACGGGGTGAAAAATATGGGAAATTACTGTTAAGCTGAGAAATATTACAAGAGGTCTTTGGTGGTGATTCCTGGCGGTATTGGTTTATTGGGGCTGAGTTTTTGTGGCTATTTTGGTGGTGAAATTTTTGTGGCTATGATTTTGGTGGTGATCTGTGGTTTTACGAGCCAAAGAGGTGGTGATTGTGGTTCTTTTTGGTGTTATGGCTCTTGGGGGATGGCACTAGTGCATTGTGGTTTAATGGGGCTCTATAAAGGCGTTGTATTTTATGAAGTTATATTCACCAGTGGTTATATTTGGCGGTATATAATTGTTGAATTGTGGTTTTCTGTAGTTTATATCCCGACTAGGTGATTATTGGGGTTTTATATACAAGTGGCAGTATCATGAATGAGTGAGGACAATTTTTGGGTACCCTTGACGTGACAGCGAGGATATCCTAAGGATAATTTTTGAGGAATGTGGTTTTATAGTATCAGTAAAGATTTATTGAGGATTCCCATCGCCGATTTGATAAATGATTTTTTGGGCCATTTGAAGGAATGATGATTTCCAGTTTACGAGTCTGACTAGACAAGTCCATAGTGCGATTTGAGCACATGTTGTATACACCGGTGGCTTAATGCTGACAATGCTGTATTGAGACCGATTGTTGATATTTTCTTTTGGAGTTGATTACTCAGATGATGACATTCCATGGGCAGGAATTTTAAGGGGTCAATTCGGGTCGATACTGATATGTTGCGGCAGCAGTTTGCGTGACGATACATATTGCGTTTTATATGGAAAAGCGCTGAATTATATTTTTTTTCTCCTTATACATTTTGTAATGGGAAAATTTGGATTGTTATTATTTTTCTTTTCTACAAGGGAAACTTGTAATCGTGGTTAAGCGTTTTTTTTTTTTTTTTCTTCTTTTTTTTATGGTAGTTTTACATAGGATTTCTATTATAGAAAGGAGGTAGAATTTATCTTGGGATACGTAAGATAGAAGGGATATTCAACAGTATGTTTGATGGAGGTTAGCTGTGTAAACATTACAGAGGTTTTGATGCATAGGCATTATGGGGGTTTTTGATATTATATTTGTCAGATACGGGATTAAGTATGAGGGTTCAGTAGATAAAGATCATATTTTATTTTAGTGAGGAATTTTAGTCCTTAATAATTGGCTATGAGATTGGATTATATTAGTTTATGACAGATTCGTGCGTTAAAGCAAGACTTTATTGGTTCTAAGATCATGTGGACTTTTAAAAAAGTCAGTTAGAACCTATTAATGACAAAACACGGACACACGATGACTTTAAAGAATTCTCAACTTCACGCGAGGGTGACAACGAAAACAACTTAGGATCTACAACGCCAGAGGTCGGATCTTCACACGGGCGACGATGTTACGGATCGCCTTTGCGTGGACGAGATGTCGTCGATGGATCGTCTCAGGATACATTCTGGGACAAATCAGGAGTCTACAATCTTCTACGAGGCGGATGCAAGACGCACTTGCATGGGAATCACGGGATATTTCATGTTGGCAACGAGATGGCGGTTACGATTCCTTCATCGGAAGATGTCGAATCTACAGTTCAGCAACGAGGGTGTTAGGATACACCTACAGGGGTTGCAGGCGCTTAATAATGGCGCATGCAGAGTCGTTTCGAGATGGTTCACGCACTCAGCCGAGATCTACAATTATTCGACAAAAGGTGTTCGTGAAACACTTACATGGGACCACGAGGCGGTAAAAGTTCCGCCTACACAGGAGACAGTTACGGTTCCACCGCTAGAGGATAACGATGGCGATGAATTCTTCTTCGACGAATAATACACAGTTCCAGTGATTGCAGTTATAATAGCTATAATGATAGTCGAAATATGTGTTATAGGAGCTATCTTGTAAATATTATGAACTAGTATATATCAGTAGCCAATGTGGTGTGCGACAGGGGTGCACAAAAGACAAAGGTGGAGGAGCCATCTTAAAGGCACCAACAACAGTCTATAATATTAAATGATAGGGTTGATAACCTTAGCTCTTGCCGGTTAGAGACAGATGCAAAACGCTGGATTCCTCGAAGATGCTGAAATGAAAAAACAAACAGGACAGCTTACCGGCCCAGAATTGGGGTCAGTGACGCGCTTCGAAGATCACAAGTTTCATGTATGTAGTGTGCATGCCTCTTGTGTGCAAATCGCTGAGTGTGTTTGTTTGTAATGAACAGAAAATGACATATAGTCAAGTGGCAAATGTTGCAAAGGGGGACTCACTGATTTTGGTTGATAGTGTGTGGAACACGCCACAGAAGAGGTGCTAGAAGAGGTGTTGCAGGTCCGTCGGACAAGGTAACCAGAAACTTTGAAAAGTTAACATTTGAAGTGACAATTTCTTGAGTCTAGAGAAAGGGAAGTGAGGTGCGACACACATTCTTTATTGACGAACTTTAATGTTTTATGGTGCCATAATTATGGTCTCTTTATTTCAGATGGATTCGATGTCACCCATGGGATTTTTCTCTGATTTTGACTATTAATAAACTATGAATGTTTGGACACTTAGGGTAAAAGGGGGTTCTTACTTAAATATGATTTTGAGAGGAATATGAAAGTTTAACGTTTCTTTTTGAGTCAGGTTTAATTAATTTTATTCCATTTTCATGTTAGCTAATTTTGGGAAATAAAAAGTATATTTTTGTAACCTCGAGAGTTTATATTAGCCTAGTTTGAAACCGATTTTCAGCCTACTCCAGAGATGGCTACGTTACCAGTTAGATGTTTTGTTTTCATTTGTTTAAACGAGTGTCATTTGACCTCGTTAGAGATTTTTTCCCCTGATTTTCTAGTTTTATATATATATATTATATAATAATATTATATATAATATATATATATATATATATATTATATTTAATATATATATATATATATATATATGTATATATAATATATATAATATATATATATATATATATATATTATATATATATATATATATATTATATATATATATATATATATATATATAGATTATATATATATATATATATAGATATATAATATATATCAGATATATATATATATATATATATCTATATATACATATATATAATAATATATAATATAATATATATATATATATATATAGAGAGAGAGAGAGAGAGAGAGAGAGGAGAGAGAGAGAGGAGAGAGAGAGGACAAAGCAATGTATTGACACTTGAATAAAGACAAAAATAAAATCAAGCATCATCGCCTCAGACAAGGATTAAATTCCTCTCTCCTTTGTGGTATCAGTCATTCAAAGCGTATCTCGATTAATAATCCAATTATCACTTATGTTGTAGACTCTAATTATTCCATGCCTTAGCAAGTCATGAAATCCATCTTTATGTAAAGCGCTTATTGAAGTATTTGCGATTTCGTATTTTATCATCACTATTATTATTATTATTATTATTATTATTATTATTATTATTATTATTATTATTATTATTATTTTATTATTATTATTATTATTATTATTCAGAGGATGAACACCATTCTAAGGGGGCCACTGACTTGAAATTCAAGCAGCTACCAAGAATATGGCTTTTATTTCAAAGAAATAACAGAAGCTAATGGGAAACACAGAAAGAAGAGATCAGTTACTATAGAAGAAAAATATAAATGAACGTATTGAAATAGATAAAAAAAAAGTCAGTCAGTTTACAAAAATAGAAGAATTGTTGTATGGTAGTAATGCATCGGATCTTTTTTTTTTATACCCACCTGAAGCATTAAATATAAACACTGTCATAAAAAAAGTACCAATACTTTGCTAATGGATACTACTCTACATATTACCCGGAAAAATATTCTGGAACTTAATGGAGGTTATACAGCATGTTCGTGTCAGATATCGGCTCAATTACGCGAACACTCGACACATGATATCATGCTGTAAACGACGAGGTACATTTTTAATGAGTTGAAATACCCTTCTTCAAACTATGATTTTTTTTTCTTTTACATTTACGTAACACTTGTTTGTCAAATCTTGTCGCAGAAGGGACGCTGACTTTTTTTTTAGATATTATGTGGTGTTTTTTTTTTTTTTTTTTTTTTTTTTTTTTTTGGGGGGGTGGGTGCCGTTTCGGTGCTAAATGGAAATGCTATTAAAATGTTATTAAATTTGAAATATTTTATATATATTATATATATATATTATATATATAATATATATATATATATATATATATATATATATTTCACGTGTATATATAGCAGGTGTTTCTAAATTAGAGGGCCCCCTCCACAGAACAAATGGAAAGTTATGAAGTTTTTTGCTATAGCCTATCTCCAAGTACATGATCTTAAGTTTCTATTAAGCTATTTTTCATTTTAAATTTCTTGTATTTTTAGACTGAGTGACAGAGTTAGATACAGCCATGGATAACAACTCGGAGGAAATCCCATGGATTGACCGAATCCGGGCTATAACCTTCAGAGAGGCCAGGGATGCTGGCGCATCCTTCATTTCACATTCCTGGATAGCTAAATACATTAAAAGAGATGAATCCTGTGTTAAAATATACTGGAACAAACATTCATACGACTGTCATCGCAAAAAAGAGTGAGAATCTTGGAACGCCTGAAGTCCTTTCTCAGGAGTCAAAAGACATCATAGCTGAGGCAATGGGTAGACCAAGAAAGTCTTTACGTAAATTGGCACTTTAATTAAAAACAAAAATGGGTAAGAAGAGAAGTTATAGTGCTGTATATCGTGAGTTGAAAAAATCTGCTATCAAGCCATTTCATGTCATCAGCAAGCCAACATCACTCAGCAACAGAGAGAAGACCGTGCATGGTTTTGTGGTTCATTTCTTAAAGATTGGGATGAAGCTGACTTTCTCAATGTTGCTGCATTAGATGAATTCTTCATTTACACAGCCAGGAAGCCAGATCATAAAAATGACATCATTTGGGCTGCAAAGTTGGATGATATCAGCGATGATGTGCTCTATTGCCAAGTTGTGAAATTTCCTGAATGTTTGGGAATTTTTCTCTGTTTCACAGCCAAACGGTTAATGTGGATCATCAAAGAAAAAGGACAGTCATGGAATGGCGAATACTTCAGAGAAACTGCGCTTACTGGTCGAGTATTTCCTTTCCTCAAAGATTCTGAAAATGTGTTATCTGTTGAAGAAGTCACATTTTTGCATGATAAGGCACCGTGTTTCAAGGCTCTTCAGACACAGGAGCTGCTTCGAAACATTGGTATCGATTTCTTCTCATCAAGTGAACTTTCTAGGGTAGACTCCCCCTCGACCTTATTGAAGTGTGTGAAAACATTGGTAGTATCTTAAAGGATCGCGTTGAAGAGGCGAACCAGTGAAAACTATGATGGTATACCAAGCCTCGATGACCTGTGAAGAGAGGTGACCGAAGTGCTCAAGGAAATGGAGTTTGAGTTTCAGCTCTTTTGCAATTTCCTGAAATCATAATTCTCAAGAATGCAGGCTGTGGTACAGGCAGATGGAGGCCACACAAAATATTAAATACTCAGAGGGGCTCTAATATCGAAACACCCATACATATATATATGTACTTTGTATTTATATACATATATATATGAGTGTGTGTGTGCGCGTATGACTTATGTCATTTGTATGTATGTTCTATATGTTCGAACTACTGTCTGTTCCTTCATAACTTGTACAGAGATGGTAGACGAGGCAGACAGAAAGGTAGCTATCGTCATTAGAAGACCTGTACCTCTTTACCTAAGCTTTATCATGTAGAGGAATAGGATTAGCCATCATCATTGGCAGAAGCGATCAAGCTATCGTTATTAGAAGACGTGTACAATCATATCTGATCTTCAGCATGTAAAAACTTCAGAAGAATACATATATTTTTATATTTCGTGTTTTCTACAAGAACCTCCTCACCATGAGTTTAA
>NC_087200.1:185231259-185241259 GCF_015104395.2 Macrobrachium nipponense | reverse complement strand
GATCTACTCATCAACAGTTAGACCTCATCTTGAATATGCAGTACAGTTTTGGTCACTAACAGTAAGAAAGGACATAAATAGACTAGAAAGGGTACAGGCAAGAGCCACATAGTTAATTCCATCCATCAGGCAAACAGGTTACCAAAGACTAATAGAAAACCTGAACTTAGGAACACGACGATTACATGGACAAACGAATAGAGACATTCAAAATACTAAAAGTAACAAAAGTAGACATTAATGTCTTCACATTGAACGAAAACCAGACAAGAAATAATGGATGGAAACTAGAACTGAAGAGATACAACACATCCCATTGTGGGAACGTCTTCACATGTAAGATATGTGACACCTGGAATAAACTGCCACCAGAGGTATTAAACAGCAGAGATGGGGAAGAGTTTAAAAGAAAGCTAAACAAGATCATTAGGACACTGTGAACGCTTCATAAAACCTGCTCCAGAGATAAGTGAGCACACGATGTCTCTCCTCGAATGGACTAATTGGTCTTTGAGACATCCTGGTCCTTGTAACTCCTTGTGACTCTCTCTCTCTCTCTCTCTCTCTCTCTCTCTCTCTCTCTCTCTCCAAGCTTTTGTCTGTTCTCGACTTGCTTCACTCTCATATAAGATGTAAGAACACATTTTCAGACGATTATATAACGATGAATAACTCAGTGAATTTGAAACCTAAAACTTAAAACACTAATTCCTTTTAACTGGGACATTATTATTTTTTATGCTCAATACCACTGCTGCTTTGAATTAGCGTAGCTAAAAGTTCATCTAAAGAATGAAAGGAAGAAGAAGTAACGTTCTTGCTGAGAAAGGCAGATCAAAATGCAATCTAAGAAAGAAGTGAAAGCCCGGTCGACTGTCACTCGTGAGCGAGAGTGCAATGGGTGCTGTGGGGAGTGGTTCGTTCGAACAAGGCGTGATCCGACCTCCAGCTTACTCGGGGCGCGTGTGCTAAAATCTGGGCAAATAGAGCTTTGTTTCACCGACGAAAATTAAGATAAATACGCTGTAATTCGTTAGGAATGCACATTATTAATTCTTTTTTTTTTACATTTTCATTTACATAAAACATAAATATCCTTTTCCATAGGCCTTTCCTAACCCCCACCCCCAAAACAAGAACAACAACAACAACAACAACAACAAAATAGTGTTTAGGCTTACTCCCCGACTAAGCGAAAAACAAAATGAAAAAAAATCCTGACAGATTGACTAAAATTAAACAATTAACATAGGCGAGAATTGGAGTGCATTGTGTAGGTGTTTTTTTTTTTTTTTTTTTTTTTTTTTTTTTTTGAGATAACTATAAATATGAGAAACCGATTTCACCGACGTTAATTTGGGCTCCTTACCGCTGACCACCACGCCAGAGTTTACACATCATATTTACCAGCTAATCAGAAGAGCAAGATAGAACCAGAGATTGAAGTTTCATTTTATCAGCCAATCAGAGCGAGGATAGAGCTAGCAGGTACTATTTATATCTACCATCCAATTAGAATAGCGTGGTAGAGCCAGAGGTTACAATTTAAAATTATTCAGCCAATTAGGTGAGCAAGATAGAGCCAAAGATTAAAGTTTCATCTTATCAGCCAATCAGAAGGGCACGATAGAGCCAGGGCTTAAAGTTTCATTTTATCAGCCAATCAGAAGGGCACGATAGAGCCAGGGCTTAAAGTGTCATTTTATCAGCCAATCAGGAGGCACGATAGAGCCAGATATTACAGCTTAAATGTATCAGCCAATCGGACTCAGGATAAAGCTAGAGTCTACGGTTTAAATTGATCACCAATCAGAAAAGCAAGATATAGAGACATTAATTTTTTTTTCAGCCAATCAAAAGCAAGACAGACCCAGAGGTTGCAAGTCTAATTTATCATCCAAACAACTGCAAGACCGAAGATTCACTAATATTTATCGGCAACTATAGATAATTGTATGGATGCAAGGCTAAAAACCATTACAACAATGCGTTCCAGAGGATTAATGCAATTCACTTTCGAATTCACTATCTTGACACCCTTCCCTCAATGTGAGAAGTCTCGCTTGTGAAAAAAATGGCAGAGACGCACGGTTCCAGTGCCAGGTCATCACACCAAACTTTCATAACTCAGTCAGTAAAGCAACTGGTAGAGATTACAAGAATGACCAAAATAATATCTACTTATAACGATGAATATGAGAACATTAGAGGGGCTTCAAAGAACCGTCATTCACAACGTAAAAGTAAAGCTGATCTGTAAAGCTCCACGGGCACACACTTCCAGAACTTGCTTCTTGACATTCTAAGGAATATGGTGTCATTAGTCTATGAATTCTGGAAATTGGCGATTCGAAAAACTGGAAAGATAATGCACCAACAAGAATCAAGAAGTATTGCATGGAATTCTTCGTGTCTTCATCAAGTTTCTGTTATTTCAACATTACGCTGATGTACAGAGCTGAGAGATGGACCCCTAGACTTGACGAAATACCGCAGAAGTCGCTTTCATCTGAATCAAAAACGTAAACTAGATACATGAAAATAGTGATAATAATGACTCCCTCCTCAGTTAACTAAGGAGTACGCAGGTGGATAAAAAAAAATTAAAAGTAGAAAACACAATTAACATAATTAACTCATTTACCTAATTATATTCCCAATGCCTAATGCCATCTTTAAATCATCTAAACTGATGCACGAACTCCAGAACTTTTCGATGACCCGTATTTCTCATCTCTCTTCTCTCTCTCTCTTCTTCTCTCTCTCTATCTATCTCTCTCCTCTCTATATATATATATATTATATATATATTATCTATATATATATATATATATATAATATATATATATATATATATATACGTATATATATATATATATATATATATATATATATTTATATATATAATATATATATATATGAAATTGTCGCTTTTAGTTCCCAATTCTCTATGAATAATAATAATGATAATAATAATACTTATTACTATTATTATTATTATTATTATTATTTTTACTAGAACTTATAAACATATATTTCATTACTCAAAGTTTTTATCAATTCATATTTCATAACCATTATATAAACTAGGCTGCATTAAGAAAATTATATTATATATATATATATATATATATATATATATATATATATATATATATATATATATATATATATATATATATATATTCTTTTTCTTCCTACGTTCTTATGGAAGGAATTATAAGTAGAATAATATCGAATGTATTTCCACCATAGACAATCTTCGGTATTTTCGATGAAATAGAAGAAATAAATCTTGAAAAGAAATAAAGATTGATTACTGTTTCTTGAATACGTGAATATCTACAAAAATATATATACATTCATAAGCATTAACACGTATGAATATGATTTATGGGGAGTATGTTTAAGCCTTGGTGTGAAAGATAGTAGAGAGAGAGAGAGAGAAACTCATATCAAATGGAAATTACCCTTATGTGACACTATTTGGTCGTAGATGATGTGGCCAGATAATTGATCGATGCATATCGAGGAGGTGTACCACTGAAATTTAAATTCTCTCTCTCTCTCTCTCTCTCTCCACACAGTCATCACCCAGCCAATCCTGTACCTGGGCGAATTAGCGATCTCATTTGGGTAATGAGTCCACAGCACCTGTTGGAAATTACGGATGACGTTGGACTCTTAACTGTAGGTTTCGGGTTTGGGAATACTTTTCGATCTGTACATTTCTCCGCCTTTGAATGGCGTGGCTGAAATTAACGCTTCATTCGAGACTTTCTTTGGAGCTTATTCGGGAAAAGGCATCGATGTTTGCTCAGCTATCCACATGACATATTTATTCTCAACTGACTTATTATTCAAGGCTGACACCCAAAAACCCAAGTGCGCAGACGCATAACCTCACATAAACATACACACACACACACACACATATACACACACACATTTATATAATATATATGACTAAAAAATCACAGTAGATGCACGCGAATTTATGATATAAGCGAATACCACGGAAAAAATAATAGGCAGAAATTCGTTCCGAGCGCTTCCGTCCTTTAACAAGACATTGTCGACGCAAAAAAAAATTTTTTTTTTTCTTTCTTTCTTTAAAGGACGAAAGCGCTCAATATGAATTTCTGCCTATAATTTTTCCTGTGGTATTAGCTTGTATATATATATATATATATATAATATATATATATTATATATATAATATATATATATATCTATATATAGATATATATATATATATCAAACTTCATCACATGCACAACGATTTTTACGTTAATACGATTAATAAAAAGATATCATCTTTAACACGATTATGAACAACTTTGTGCCTACTAGACGATGAGGACAGAACAGTTCTTGAAAGCTTGTAACTTTTTGCAATAAAAATCTGAGGTCTTATGTGTGGTTATAATAATTATATATATATATATATATATATTATATATATATATATATAAATTTATTTATATATATATATTCATATATATACTATATATACATATATATATATATATATATATATATATATATATATATATGCTAATATGTGTAAGCTCGTACATAATATATGCACATAACAGACTAGGTATATTTATGCTAAGTCTTAAACACAAAGCACATACATCAAAATTACTTCACATACATACATACATACATACATACATACATACATACATACATACATACATATACGTATGCATCGGGACTTTGGCACGTATATTTATTTATGCACTTAAAGTTATACATATGCATGTTGATCATCTGTGTTACCGATTTTATATTATATATGTGTATGTGTATGTATGTGTTTGTGTTCGTGTGTATATATATATATATAAATTCACAAAATTAATGGTCCATCAGAAAACGCCGCAAATTATAATCTTCTCCCCAAACCTGTGCTACGAAAATGACGAGTTAAGTGTCTCATGTAAATTTGGTCCAATTAGCTGGAAAAAACATATTCCCGCTAAGTGATTCTCATTCTGCGATTCTAAATAACGAATATTCTCAGCCAATGAGTTCTTTTAATCTTTGAAAGTCTAAGCGTAGGTATGTGAACAAGAATTTCTTTTTTTTAAATAAGCACTTCGGAGGTCACATTCTGGGAGGTAAAATGCACGGTGCTGTAAAATCATATTCATAACATAAACAAATTTCTTACCAAGAGCCAATAATTCTGCTTGAAATCTACCTACAGAAAATGGGTCATTCATTTCCCAGTCATTCCTTCCGAAATCTATGTAATATCTAAATCTCATCGAATATTATTTGTCCTGTTTTAAAACTGAAATCACACCTAATCTTCCGATGCTCTCCTAATTTTCGGACCCCCAAGGTTCCCCGAATGTTTCTGTCCCGTGACGAACGTAACCTCCTTCCGTCCTGGTGATCATTTCGACCTCTTGACATTAAAGGAGGGTCGTTCGTTTTTCTCGTCGCCCTCATTTCCATTGGAAATGAATTAGAGCTCAGCCATCAACTCCGCTCGTGGGGAGGATTTGTAATTGCTTGCGCGTTGGCTGAGACATTCTTGTGTGCTTTTACGTATCCTGTAAGTGCAAGCGTGTTTGATTTTAGTACTGGGCCGTGGATGCCTACTCAGAAGTAGCTATATGTGATTTTAGGAGTCGATTAACTGTTAAATCTTTAGAGTTTTATAAGGCTTATACGCAAAACTGAATGCTTTACTTCAAGGCTTGTACAAACTGAAAAGGGTTTCAGATTCAGGGAGAAAAATATCGCCCTTTTCTGACAATTTAGAGCAATGAAAAGTAATTGAAACTCAGCGCACGTCAAAAATCATATGGATAAATAGGTAGATAGGCAGATAGACGAATATATTCATAGATAGATAGATGGATGGAGAGAGGGACAGGCTTGCTAGAAATCTTGAAAAGATAACATGCAACTGTAGAATACTGAGTCAGTCTTAACAAAACGAATACTTGGAAAGCTTTCTAAAGAGAAAAAGAGTCCCACTTTTAGAAGTCGGAACAGAAAAAGCAGAGAGAGGCTACAGTCTTTGAAATCTTGGGAAATGAATTCTGGTGCTTTCTAGCTTTTTTTTTTGGGGGGGGGGGGGGGGGGGGGAGTTATGAAGGACCTTTCTTCCTGACATCTTTTCCACACCCAAAACGAAGAGAGAAGCGAACCAGAAAAACGAAGGAAAATCACTTATGGAAGTATAAGTCACGATAGCGTATCGCACCACTGGAGTCCTGCGTCTTATCTGCACTGAAAATTTCATACATATAAATATATATTGTTTTCACTCCACTTATCGCTCTTTGTGTTCCTTAATGAGATCGTCATGTCGTATACCGGATCATTTTCAATCTACAGAATCCAAAACGTCTCTGTTCTGAAGATTTTCTCCACTTTTTTAAGGCTGAAAGGACACCCAAAACCAATTTCTCCGCAAACAGCTGGACATGACAAATTTTTAAATGATGATGATGATGATGATGGTGTACTGAAGATGTCACATCCTACGATGATAAATACAGTGATGATGGTGATCTAGGAAAGGTTATCAGGTAGGTCCTGTGTAGATCCTGTGATGACGCTGATGGCTAGTGTGATGGTGATCATGGTAAGTGGGTCCCCAAGACTCTTGCGCCGTTGCAGAACAGGAGGACATTTTGAAAGGATATCCCCGCTGCCGCGCCTTTGCCCATATACTTACATTGTTGGCGTAAACGCAGGACGCAAGGATAGCCAGAAGGATCACGAGGTTTCGGTATCCAAAGACGGAGGAGGAGGAGGAGGCGGCCAGGAAGAAGCCGCTGCCTGGCGACGCCGTCCCAAAGGTCGGGCCTTTCTTCTTCAGCCGGACCATGGTGGAGTCTGGAAGGCGCAGTGCCGTCGTTTCGGATACACTGAGCGAGATTCGCTCTGGGCCACTGCTGTGGTTGTCGAGGAAGGCTTGGCTCTCGCTGCTGCTGCTGCTGCTGCTGCTGCTGCTGCTACTCCTGCTGTTCGTCGTCACTCACCCACATTCACACACATCTGCTGCTGCTGCTGCAGCTGTTGAGGGGCCCGCTGTTATTGCTGCACAGGCCCACTCACAAGCGGAGAGGCGAGCTTTTGGCCTCGTATGTCGGAGCCACGTAAGATGACACCTGTCCGCCATATTACGAGAGAGAGAGAGAGAGAGAGAGAGAGAGAGAGAGAGAGAGAGAGAGAGAGAGAGAGGACGTCATTCGGTCATTCTGGCAGTGATTGCCATCTGAAATTATCCCCCGTTTTGACAGTTCCCCGTCGTCACATCTACGCCTGTTAAAGCGACGTCGGCCGCCAATATTCCTCGGGACCCAAAAAACAAATGAAAATCAACATTTTTCTGACCAAATATAAAAGAATGATCAGATTTCCCTTTCAGAAAAATGGTATCCGTCAACTCGAGCGTCTCCCTCGAATTTTGACACCTGCGATCATACCTGAGTGAACCCTCGCGAAGATTACGAAAAATTAAAAGAAAAAAAATTCTTCACACCTGGTTCTTGTTCCATTGACTCTTTACTAATTAATAGCCAGCTTTACGTATGAAGTTATTTCGCGTCTGTTGATTCTTTGCAGAGTCTCAGAGACGAAAAAAAGCTCTCTCTCTCTCTCTCTCTCTCTCTCTCTCTCTCTCTCTCTCTCTCTCTCTCTCTCTCTCTCTCTCTCTCTCTCTCTCTCTCTCTCTCTCTCTCTCTTTTTAAGTTTTCAGACGTGAAGTACCTGTATTTTGATATCTGTCTGAGTTTACAAAAAAGGTCCAAGAGAAGAGTCATGAAATTATGGACCTATCTGTCTAACGTCGGTCGTTTGTAAGATTTTTTGAGTCCATAATTGCAGATCAAATGGTAGATCACTTTGATAGAAACGACCTGTTGTTAAACAGCCAACACGGTTTCAAACAAACTAGATCCTGCCTATCAAACCTCCTGGGATTTTTCCATAGCAGAGCAATAAATATAGTCTACTTAGATTTCCAAAATGCCTTTGACAAAGTTCCACACAAGAAACTACTGACAAAAGTTAGAGCTTTAGGAATTGTAGGAGAAATAGCAGACCGAATCGAAGACTGACTAACTAACAGTAAACAGACAGTGGTAGTAAATGATGAAGAATCAGAATGGGCAGATGTGACAAGCGGAATTCCTCAGGGTTCTGTCCATGGTCCTCTCCTATTTTTTATTTACATTAATGACATTCGTGCAGGCTTAACTGGCAAACCAGCAGGATAGCCAAATGCCAAATTTGTAGATGACACCAAACTAGGTCCAAATAAAGCAGACCCAGATGCAGTGGAAAGTTAAAAGAAATGATCTAAAGAAAATAGGAGTGGTCAAAAAGTTGGCAAATGCCTTTTAACTTGGATAAGTGTCATGTGTTACAAATAGGAAGAAACAGCCTCATGCCAATTACATGCTGCTTAGGAATGGCATAAATAGTGCAAAACAATAAAAGGACCTTGGAGTCATTATTACCAAGGACTTAAAATCTACAAAACAATGCATAAAAGCTGAAAAGAAGGCACAGAATCTAGTGGGATACATAAAGAGGCAGTTCAAATACAGAAACAAAGAAACGATTCTGCAGCTCTACATATTGAATGTGCAGTACAATTTTGGTCACCAACACTAAGAAAGGGCATAGATAGATTAGAAGGGGCACAAGCAAGGGCCACAAAGTTAATTCCATCCATCAGGCAAACATGTTACCAATGACAACTATAGAGCTTGAACAAGTATGGCCGAGAAACACGGCTATTGCGAGGACAGCTAATAGAAACGTTTAAAATACTGAAAGGAATAACAAAAGTAGACAGTAACCTATTTACGTTACACGAAAACCAGACAAGAAATAATGGATGGAGACTAGAACTGAAGAGATACAACACATCTCATTGTGGGAACTTCTCTACATACAAGATATGTGACACATGGAATAAACTGCCATCAGAAGTTGTAAACAGCAACAGTGTAGAAGAGTTTAAAAGAAAGCTAGACAAAATCATTAGGACACTGTGAATGAATAGTAAAACCTGCTCCTACAGATAAGTGAGCCCACGATGTCTCCTCCAATGGATTAATAGATCTTTGAGAATCCTAATCGTTGTATCTCTCTCTCTCTCTCTCTCTCTCTCTCTCTCTCTCTCTTCTAAGTTTCCAGATCGAAAGCGCCATTGTCAATTCATTTCTCACTTTACTTAATGAACATTATCAGATTATATAATCAGATAATGAAAGATGATCACTTTTTATGCTAGTCAGACTTTACAAAAACAATTCAAAAGGTCAGTTTTTTCTTTACAGAAAGAAAAAGAAAAACTTCTCTCTGTTCCTTAATTCAACGGAATGAGATCAACACTTAAATCACTGAATAATTCAGATGTTTCTGAGAAAATTTTCATAGAAGAAATATTTTTTCGTTAATTTCTGATGGGAAATACCTTCATTTTATCTCTTACTCGGGGAGTAAGCCTACAAACTAATTTGTATTTGTTGGAGGTGGTGGTTGCGGGGGGGGGGATTAAAAAAGGTCTATGGAGGAGCCTAAAAATGTTTGAAAAAGGTGTATTGTGTCGAGTTAGAGATACAGGAGTTTTAGCATAGGATATTTATGAATTATTTATTAGAGTGAAAATGTAAAAGATAAATAATATGGATGTTAAGCACTACAGAACAGTTATTTCTAATAAAATATAGTTTATGTATTTCAATTCTCGCTGGTGAAACAAGGCTCTATTTGACCATAGATTTTAGTACGTTTTAACTTACATTAATTTAGGCATATAATGTTTATAACTTATGCGTCAGGGGAAATTCTTGCATGCATCCCGAGTAAGCTGGAGGTCGGATCATGCCTTGTATTCTCTAATTGTTACAACAACATCATTTTATTTCGCCTAATATTGAGGAATTAGGTCTGATCGCCGGTTATCGAGATAGTTAGATGTAGTTAATAGTGATATCTTTACGCTTCAGTCAGA
>NC_087200.1:185216259-185226259 GCF_015104395.2 Macrobrachium nipponense | reverse complement strand
GTATTTACAGGAAAAAGACAAATAATTTGACAGATGTAGTACACTATTATTCACGATATCATATATATATAAAAATTTCAGCATTTTCAGCAATGTTTCTTCGAGCCTTGTGAATAGTCAATCCTGAATTTTTAGATCAAGAATTAAAAAATATCAGAAAAATAAGAGCAGTTTGTGCTATCCATTCCATATCATGGATATTGTTATGATAAAGCAATTAAGACCTATGAAAAATAGGGAAAAAAAGAAGTGCCCTCAAACACCCTTTGTTTGCCACAATTCATAGGATTTGAGGCTGTAAAACCTTTTTTAACATTGTATAATACAAATGTATCTTTCACATATAATAACGTTAAAAATATGCTTACAAAAAGTATCCCCCTAAAAGATAATAATATTGAATACAAAATTCCATGTATGGACTGGGATTTATTTTACTTTGGTCAACCAGCAAAGAATCGAACACCAGATTAAAACAACACAAATACGCAGTAAGAGCAGGTCAGGCTAATAATGCTTTATTTTTACATTTAAGTGAAAAGTCCCACAGAATACGTTGGACGCAAAGCCAAAGATTGTCACGTTGTAACGAAACTATTTCAAGGAACTTGTTAGAATCTGTTTCGATTCAGTTAACCTGGGTGAATAATTTTAATGTAAGTCAAGGACTATTTTCTTTTGACCCGGTCATAAAGCATATGTTCCAGAAGGAATTGAAAGATAGAATAAAGAGAATTACCAGTAAGTAGATTTAGATTTTAATCTGTCGAGAGCTCCGTGACCTCCCGACCTTTTTGTATTCCCTTATGACTTGTACCCACCATTGATATAGGCCCTTGCTTCTGAGTGTCTTTAGTTACGGGCTGCTCTAGGAGCAAGAGCCCGTGCTGGTTAGCTGCTGACACCATGTCTTGGTAATAAGAAGAAAGTACTTAGCATCTCCAGTGTTTCAGTTTTCCTTCGTGGCTGTAAGATATATATATATATAATATATATATATATATATATATATATATATATATATATATATATATATATATATATATATATATTGATGATTGATAAGAAGATATTCATTAGAGGATATACTTCTAATCCAGAAGATAATTGATGATAAGAAATATGTAAGAGGATATACCTCTAATCCATGAGGTAATTAATGAGAGGAAGTATATAAGAAGGTGTAATACCTAGAGTCCGCGAGAATATCGATTAGGAGGAATATTTAAGTTGCGTAACAAATAGTTTGTTTCACGAGAGGACACATGTCCCTTGCAGGTGGACACCCTTACGAAAAGCAGTCATTTGTTCCCTGCATAATCAAGTCCGCTCTAAGTGTTACCTGCATTTAAAAAAACTTACGTAAACTTTAATAATGATAAAAAAAACCCTAGGCCAAACCATGGGATGAATAAAAGGAGTATAAGAGACAAGTTTTATATTTTTTTTCTTTTTGGGATATGCTATCAAGTAATTCGCAGATTAATTTCTCCAATCATTCGTCTTGGGGGGATCGTCGAGCGAACCATCAGCCTACGCATAAAAAAAGATAGAGCAAAAGTTCAGGTTATCGGTAATAAGCTGAATATTTCTTACATAAAGTGGTTAGTTGTCAGTCTCCCAAGTGTACGTCACCGTTTGTCACCTCTTACATATTTATGACCCTCGACCTTACAGGAACCAACAAAATAGCCTACTCATTACCAAAGCGTGAACTTAATCAAGATGTAAAGAAGCAGAGGTTACTTGGAACTGAAAATATTTTACTTTGAGATGAACAGTCAGAAGGCTTTGAATGAAATAAGGGATGGAGCATGGGTTCTTAACAAGGGGTATCCATACCCCTTGAGGTATGAGAACCACGTGCTAGGGGTATGGGACTTTATCTATGGATATTTGTTTATATTGATTTCAGTGTGTCAAGGTATCTATGGGTACATTTCGTAAATGAATAACTATATAAAACTATAAATGCTTTTGATTTTCTTGTATGTTCTATTCCTACTTATTCATACCTGTTACATCGTCAACAAACAAGACTTAAATGGACATAAGCAAAGGGGGTATGGAGCCATATTGGGCAAGTCGCTGGGGTCAGGAGTCATCAAAAAGTTCAGAACCCCTGAGGTAGAGGCTGTCGTGAATAAAATATAAAGAAGAACAATTTCGGGGTAGGGTTGAGGCACTGCCGTCTTGATACAGTATCTAGAGGTGACTTCGGGCAGCTATCCAGACAACAACGGAGAGATGTGCAAGTGAGGTCAAAATGGCACAGTCAGGTCAGATAGGGGAAAGATATCATTGCCTTATGAGACAGTCTGCTAACTTTGTCCAAAATCTATAATTAGTTCATCTTCCTTAGCCTGCCAGATTGCTGTCGTTTCGTTATGAACATGAACAATATACAAAGAATTCTTACAAGACATAGAAATGCACGAGGAAAACTATGAATAATTTAGACGTTTTGCTTCTTTTGAATTTCAAGGCAGTGGGCAGACCAGCAATGACATATGGATTGGGAGGAGCACCACTAATGAAAACAGAGGGCAGAAAGTTGGACGTAACCGAGATGAGGCTGCTTAGATAGATGAGTGGAATAACCAAAAAGGACAAGGTTAGAAATGAACATATTAGGGGTAAAGTAAAGGTCACTGAAGCCTCAAAGAAAGTGAAAGAGGCAAGGTGAAGATGGTATGGCCACCTGATGAGAAGAGAGGAGCAACACATGGCAAGAGAAGTGATGGACGTGGAGGTGGATGGAACACGAAGGAGAGGAAGACCTAAGACCAGGTGGAGAGATTCGAGATGATATGAGGGAGAAGGGAGTGCGGGAGGAAATGACACAGGACAGAGGTAGATGGAAGAGACTCATTAAAAACGGCGACCCCGAATAGGGATAAAGCTGGGAAGAAGAAGAAGTTTCTTTTGAATTTCAAAGGTGATTCAGAACAAAAGTACCGTTAAAAAAATACGCCCCCGGAGCATACACGCGAAGGTGATAACAGTATAAATTTTAAACGAAGTACACCACTAATGTAAGTTAAAAAACAATTAGGAAAATATAATATATTCAATGTATTACAAATACTTATATGTTTTTAAGCATGATTTCATGTTAAACTTGGGGTTATCTGCCACTTAGGACGAGAAGATTGCGCTGAACTTATTACCAGAAAAATATTATCATAATGCACTGATGTTAACTGTCATGTTATCTATGTTGCTTGGAATTCATTTACTGGAATCACGCGATATATATGTTATATAATGACACACACACACACACACACACACACACACACACATATATATATATATATATATATATATATGCATGTATGTATGTATGTTTGTATATATATACATATACATATAACTGCGAGTGTGTGTGTGCGTTTATGGGGTGACCATTAAAGTGCACAAAAGTTCAAATAAAATTAGTTTTTTGTCCATCTTTGTTCTCCTGAGACGGAATACATTCTTTAAGCCTAAAACCTTCTTCAGTAGCAATTAAGATATGGTGATATGCTTAGAAGTTTATCTTTCATTCTGTTCTCAGTATCAGTTTTTTTTTTTTTTTTTTTTTTTTTTTTTTTTTTTTTTTTTTTTTTTTTTTTTTTTTTTTTTTTTTTTTTTTTTTTTTTTTTGCCATGCATGTGTTTTGATGAGAGAATTCTAATTTAACTGACGTTTTTGCCAATGTATCTGTTTATGCCTTTTTAAAATTTGATTTTCATTTTCGTTTTGAGTTCCTTCATTCGATGCTTGATTTTTTTTTTAGATTTTTTTTTTACCAATTCTTGTCCCCTTCCTTACCTTGGTTAATCACTCTTCTGGTGTTTCACAGTTTTTATTCGTCTATAAGTCTTTCCGTCCTTTTATATTTACTACTTAGTACTTGAATTTCTGAAGTTCTCGGTACTGGGTAAGTCGTGTTTATATAGTCGTCAGGAATATGTTACATATCATTTTGGAAGAGACAGACAAACAGACCTGACTTCTTAGAGAGAAAATCATTCTCCTTAAGTGCTAAGAAGACTCTCATGAGGGTTCCATGAAGATTTCAGTTTTGTCATCAGTGCAACTGCCACTTGGGGAGTCGTGGCTCTTGAAATGGCATCACTGTTCATTCTATTATCTACATTTTTTATAGTTGCAGTTACGAGAGGAAGGATTTGTACTGGGCCAGTGTTTTGACAGTAAGGATTACTATACAGAGGCTGCGATCGCTTCACGCGCTAGGCAGGCAGGTTCTGAATACGGCATCGTGTTGTCATTATCTCGTACCAGGTTTACTTGGAGTTTTATCTTGACTAGATCTGATGTGTAGAATAGTTTTCCTGATCTCGAAGTGTTGTAGCGAGGAGCAATTCATTCTTGCTCTCTGCTGACGTCTCCTGAATTCGGGTATATGGGTTTTATTTTCTATTCCTTCATATCTGTTTATCTATCACCTTTTCCTATAACTCTCTCTCTCTCTCTCTCTCTCTCTCTCTCTCTCTGTAGGCTGATTTCCTTATGGATCCCTCTTGGGTTTCTAGCCTGGTGACTGTCCTCAAGGGTTTTCAGCTGGAAGTTCGAAACAAGAAAGAAAAAGGAAGAAGTCCACCAAAACGAGAGGTTGGATGACTCGGTTCATACGAAAAGGGAGGACTTAGTATGTCTCATAAAGAGGACAGCGCCTCGGACTCGCCTTCATGCATAAGGAGTGTGGTAAAGGCTTGAATTATAGCTATGTTAATGTCCCTACCTTTTTACTCTACCACATGCGAATGGTCCTGCATAAGATCATTATTCATGGAGGAATAAAGCTGACGTCAAAAAAGCCTGTGCCTCTTGTGTTCAGAACTCACGTCAAGAATGTTCTGCGTCAGACCCGTCCCCAAGCTGTCATTGCGAATGAGTGGTGTTGACCCTTTAGTTGATAATACTTTAAGCAGAAATTAGGAGAACTTACATCAAGAGTGTTCTGGGTCGGACTCGTCCCCAAACTGTCATTGCGAATTAGTGGTGTTGACCTTTTAGTTGACAATTCTTTAGACAGAAATTTTTAAGAATGATTTCAGACAGAAAGCCCAGAACCCTACGAACGAACATTAGCGCACAATACAGTCCCTCTTCTCACCTGAAGTTCGACTAATTTGTAACCAGCATGTTTTTTCAATCAAAAAAAAAGAATAATGGAAGAAAAGCGTAACGCCAGGAAGGATATTCTTACCCTGAGAGTATGACACCATTATTGATTTCAGTCGGACGTCTGAAACACCTGGTGAAATGCAAATGAACATTTGCGGGGGAGAGTGTTCGTAGGAATGAACTCTCGGGTTAAAAAAAAATTCCATTTCTTATGTGTTTCAGGTGTAATAAAAAAAAAACGTAAAATTCACCTGTATTGACTGGTAAAATGCCACTTCTATGGACATACTGGGACGAATTATTTAATGAGTTGAGATAATATTAATTTTTTTTCCTTCTCACGAACCCTGTTCCTCAGTTGAAGGGATGGCGACTTTAACCCAAATGAATGTTGATGACAGTTGGACTTACGTGAATGTAATGGAATTTAGGTTGTCAAGCCATAATTTTAAAAGCCTCACCGTCTCGTTGTCATAACAGTTCCCAGATAATCTCAAGGTTTCTCCGTGACAATTATAATCTCTAAAAAATAATATTGCTCTTCATAATGTATTCAAAGGTTTTCTTCCTTCGTTTTGGAATCGTAAGATTTTTTTTCTTTTTTTTTATGGCACTCACGCCATCGAACCAAGACTGATATCACTTCAGACAACCTTTTCAGCATCAACTGTAATACACAAAAGAAGAGAAACACTTCCAAACATTCTAAAAATTTATGTGAATTAAATATGGCGTCCACGAGAAGAAGCAATATAAATGAAAATATTTTTAAAAATCAGTTTCCTTTATCTCTTCACGTAACACTGGAACCCATAGAGTATCTTGAAGAGGGACCTATGGAAAACATTCTTCGGCTCCAATTGACATCGTGGACTCGTTCCTTTATTCTCTTGTGATGTGAGACGTTCGTATCCGCCGTGAATATCCTGTGAAAGCAGAATATTCAGTTAACAGTTGCTCCTTGATAGCCATTAGTAAAACCCATTAATCAAGTTGAAGGGAAAAAAATCTCTGAAACTTAACCAGCTAAATTAGAAATGATGAGGCATGGCCACTTAACTTAGACTTGAATAACGCCAATTAAAAACGCCGTTACAAAACGTTAAATTCTGAGAGAAAGAAAAAAAACCTCTTTTTGTAACCAGATACGTAACGTCAAGCCAGTCACGTGTGTTTTGACCCGCAGCTGACGCGTAAGACCCTTACGAAAACACGCGCTGTCCTCATTTACCGGTTTTCGTAACTCCAAGAAACGAAGAAGAAGAAATCGCAGCCTACAAGTTCAGAGATTAAGGACTTACGAAAACACGCGCTGTCCTCATTTACCGGTTTTCGTAACTCCAAGAAACGAAGAAGAAGAAATCGCAGCCTACAAGTTCAGAGATTAAGGACTTACGAAAACGCGAGCTGCCCTCATTTACCGGTTTTCGTAACTCCGAAAAAAACGAAGAAGACGAAGAAGAAATCGCAGCCCACAAGTTCAGAGATCAAGGAATTACGAAAACGCGCGCTGCCCTCATTTACCGGTTTTCGTAACTCCAAAAAACGAAGAAGAAGAAGAAGAAATCGCAACATACAAGTTCAGAGATCAAGGAATTACGAAAACGCGTGCTGTCCTCATTTACTGGTTTTCGTAAATCCAAGAAACGAAGAAGAGGAAGCAATAAGGAAAATAGCGACCGACAAGTTCAACGCCAAGCCCTCCCTAAATTCGGCCTCGATGTTTTAAACCTCTTCTTTTAATTTCACGTTACGTTGAAAGGTCGTCACTCAAGTCATAAATCAGGTTTTTTTATGGGTAAATTCCTTTCCAAGAATTACGTCAGCGATCCAATTTCAAACCGTATCTATTTATTCATGTCATCGAGTTTATTAGTGTGATTAGGCTTCGAAATGATCATTATTAGTTATGCGGCTCAGCTTTAATTTGTGAATGGTGTATGAAGACGAGTCGTCTAAATTATGCTCTCGGACGCACGTCAACACCCGCACACAGAGAGGAGCATTACTTGAGGTTCTTTGCAGCGTCTCTTCGGCCCCTAGCTGCCACCCCTTTCATTCCTTTTATTTTGCCTCCGTTCATATTCTCTTTCTTCCGTCTTGCTAGCCACCCTCTCCTAATTGATTCACGTTGCAACTGCTTTGAGGTTTTCCTCCTGCTACACCTTTCAAACTTTTTAACTCTCAATTTCCCTTCCAGCTCTGAATGACCTTACGGGTTCCCGTTCCTGGCCTTTGGACTACAGTTTTATATTCCATTTCATAGAGAGAGAGAGAGAGAGAGAGAGAGAGAGAGAGAGAGAGAGAGAGAGAGAGAGAGGTAAGTCAGGTCGAGTAATGACGCAAGATTATGTGACAGGAAGAATGATGAATTGATGGCAAAGCACTTAAATGAAGTATGAAAGGTTTGGGTCAGAATATTAATAATTCAGCACTAATGTCCACGAAGAATGTCAGATACAAAATCTAATCTTTGTGTCCTATTTCTTTTTCATTTTTTTATTTTTTTACGAACCGTCATCAGCTTGAACTGAGGGATGTTTTCCGTGCTAAAGGACTGATCCTTCTTACTGAAAGGGATCCATTATTACGTGGACCAGTAAAGGAAACTTTCCTTAATATTGTTTTCCTTGCTAAAGGATTGATTCCTCTTCAGTTTTCTGAAAGGGTTCCAGTGTTACGTGTAGAGCAAAGGGAACCTTTTCTTTAAAAAAAAAAAAAAAAATCTTTTCCATGTTGCAGTTTACTGGAGGGATTCCACTGTTACATGAAGTGATAACGGAAATTTTACTAAAAATTGTTTTCCATACAAAAGGACTAGTCCCTCTTTGGTTTATCTAGAGGGTTCCAGTGTTAAGCGAACAGATAAAGTACACTTTTTTTAAACAATTTTTTTCCATGCTAAAGGACTAATCCCTCTTCAATTTTCTGAAAGGGTTCCAGTGTTATATGAACTCACAATTCTTTTCCTAAAAATGTAGCACGAGTTCTGTAACATTCAGTGATTTACTTTTAAATAAAAACAAAAAACAAAAACCTAGATAGGTTCTGGGATCTTGAAGTTCTCAAATAAGAGTAACAATTGTTAGAGAGGTCTCCAGCCAGCTTTACTGGCTTGAGATGCTTTCTGTAACAAGTTTTTTTTTTTTTTAACTCCAGTCACAAAACAGCCTCTTAGTAGTTAGTAGAAAAGAATCGAAGCACTGAACGTTAATAAACCATTAATTTCCCTTATCTTCAGCTCTGCAGTGTACCATGTAAAACATTCTGCAATCCATTCCAGCAACCGAATGTACGAGTTTTCTCTTGCTGAATTTTAACTGCAGCACTGTGGCAATTTTGGTCCTTCAGAGCTTAGGACCGTGAAACGAGGAGTCGGAGCAGTTGGACAGCAAGAACTAAAGGGATCCAAGATGACGTACAATTATCTAAAGGTTGAACTGGGAGGAAACCCCAAAGTTGCGATAAGAAGCAACATTTAGTAGAGCGTCTTGACAGAAAAACGAAAAGAAAATATGAAAGGGGGCAGATTAAAAAGCTAACAAGTGGGTAGAGTTAGGGGGCCGAAGCGACGCTGCAGACGCCGTTTAATAATGCCTACCTACAGTGTACCACGTGTGGTCCACTGATAGAGTTTCCTCTCCAACCGAGAGATTTGAGACCCCTGTAGATTATTTAATGAGAAGTCTTCATTACTCTTCCCAAGACCTGGGGTTCCTCAGGACTTTACCTGCAGCCTCGCAAGAATTTTGAAAGTGAATTCTATAGCATATTATTCGATAATTAATACTAATACTGTTCCAGCTACTAAAACTACTGCTACTTCCAATAGTGAATATAATACCGTAGAAGATGAAATGACAGCATCACCCGAGGCAGTCATTTCTGAAGGTAGTAGAATCGCCCTAGTAAACGCCGAAGTCACAGGTGTGTCACTCTCAGCTCGTTTCTAGAGGTTTATTGACCATAAATTCAAAAGAAACGCCATTTTCTCTCAAAGTGAAGCTTCAAAAGTAAAAAAAGAAAAAAGAAACATCATTGGAAACCGCTTCTCCTTTTGGAGTATTGATCAGGTGCCACACACGTGGATCATCCACAGTAATGAGTAAAAATGGAAAGTATTAAATCCCTCGGATAACTTTTGCTATGTATAGATTTCTTTAATTAACAGCTTGCTCAACAGAATTTCATGGCTGATGTGAGATTATAAACTAAAGCTGCTTCTACTAAAATGTCTGTTTTACTATAATATAGGTTCGGAATAAAAATAAGACGTCGTTATGAATGTAAACATACCGTGAACATATATGTCTATTTTTTTTTCAACATGAAACCATTTTCCCCTCAAAAGGGGTGGCTCTTCAAATAAGAAAAGGCATTGATCACTTCCTCATTCATCAGTCCTTTCATCCACTTACACAAACAAGGGTCATCAGCAAGGCGTTTAATCCTTTTACAAACACTGCACCGTTATTAAACTTACTCTCTCTCTCTCTCTCTCTCTCTCTCTCTCTCTCTCTCTCTATATATATATATAATATATATATATATATATATATATATATATATATATATATTTCACCTTTTCAGTCTTTCGGAAATTAACTAACATTGCCTCTTTTTTTCATTACTACTCCAATCACCATCAAAGTTTTAAATTCTCTGTTTTTTATGGGATATTTCTTCAGAGCTTTACGTGTCTGTAGCCCGCAGTTTATTGACGCTGAGATTAAAACCATTTATGATATTGCATTGAAACTTAAATACCTAAGGGCGTTTGTAGATGTGGCATGAAAAAGAGCTAGAAAAACATTTCATTTAAATAATGACAAACTTGAATTTAGTAAACAAAACGTTCTAAAAT
>NC_087200.1:185146259-185213759 GCF_015104395.2 Macrobrachium nipponense | reverse complement strand
ATATATATATATATATGTGTGTGGTGTGTGTGTGTGTGTGTGTGTGTATGTGTGTGTGTGTTTTCATGCTTTTATTTATCAATAGTATAAAATTTCCATGTCTATGTTTTTCCTTCCTGCAGACATACTAGTATTTTTACTTGTTTCTTTTTTTTATTTCACACAAATATATCATCGTATTCTCTTTACTATTTAGAATACCTGTCTGCATTTCTAAGAGTCTTGTTTACCCTGAACTAAAACGAAAAGGCTAAAGCGATATCTACTCTATTATTGTTAAAAGCTTGTTCGTACCTATAATTACTATATACAACTTCATGCGTAAGCACTTACTGTTATCGGATATTCATGTACGTTCGTATCTTAACTATATAAATGCTAGTATCACATATGTGTTTGTATGTATGTCAATATATATATATATATATATATATATATATATATATATATTATATATATATATATATATATATGTATGTATGTATAGTAGGGGTGGCCCATGGAGGTGTTAGCCTTGACTTGTTCTCAGCAAGAATTCTGAGATGAAGTTACCATAGTAGATTCACATCAACCGTGCATCTGATGTCTAGGCCCGTCCCTTACGACGCTCCTGATTGGTTGTTAATAAGCCAATCACAGGGCTGGAAACTCTCAGTCTCTCGAGAGAGTTCACACAAGCAGGATGTAAGCTCCACCTCCCCTGAGAGATATGTCTTTCAAAAGTATCCTTCAGGGGAGGTGGAGCATACATCCTGCCTATGTGAACTCTCGAGAGAGACTGAGAGTTTCCAGCCTTTTGATTGGCTTATCAACAGCCAATCAGAAGCTTCGTAAGGGACTTGCCTAGACATCAGATGCACGGTTGATGTGAATCTAATATAGGTTCATGTCCTGTCTTTCACTTCAAGCTGACGTAGATACCCACTCCAATCACAGCTGGGTTGACTGGTGGGGGCAGGCCTAGTCAAATGCAATCCTCTCTCTCTCTCTCTCTCTCTCTCTCTCAAGCTACTAGTTACATGTGATTCTTTTAGAAAAGGCAGAGAGAGCAGATCTGCTAAAAACTTTATAATTTAGTCTTTCTCCAAGATTGGCAATATTTCCTCCTATTCTAAGCTGTCTGACATCACTCGATAAGTCCTCTGACTCTTTTAGCATCTGCTGACATCCTGAGCATGTTCTTTTATTATTCAGGTTACGTCCAGATACATCAAGATAGTAAGACATAGTATTATTTCATTATATCCCTTTAGAAGTGCAAAGAAAAGTTCGATTAGGTCATGCCCAGTCAGATATTTCGACCGGTTGTAAGTCTTCATGTTAGAAATATCTGAGTTTTGTCAGCAAATAACATTAAGGATAACGTTTAGATTTCGTGAATCGAAGGATATCATTAACGAGTTTAGCAGTGAGGTACATTTTGAATACCATAGTGATACATATACCTGGTAGCCACGACACACAACAAACGTGAGTAAACTTTGCTCCAGCAAATTACTGAACTGATTACCTTCCCAAGACAATGTCTCATTAAAATGACATTGCTTCCAAAGGAAAGAGAACTTGTTCCATAGGAAAATATATCAACTGGATGCATAACATTTGAACGTACCTAAAAAGTGTCCAGAAAATGTTGCTCCGTTGCACTAGAGATTTGTCCTTTTCTATCTCATACCAGTGAACTCCTCTGCCAGACAGATGTTCTTGTAGCATTTTCTAGATGCTACATATGAGTCATTTATGCCAAAAAATTGATGATATATTCATCTACATGGAGGATAATTAGCATTTATTTCTGTTATAGGCTCTGTTCTTGTTTTCATGACTTAAGCAAGGACGGAAATTGGCTTCTTTTTGTTTTATAAACTGATACAATAAGTTGTTAGTTTTTATATTCATGTGATCATCAATGACAGAACGTTTAGACGACCATAGCTGCTCTCTAGTCTGTAGAGTAAAAGTAGAGAGAGAGAGAGAGAGAGAGAGAGTTTCACCATCATCAAGCTTTACATAATGGGAAATGAGACCTCACTGGTGAAAGATTTATGAACCAGAATTCCATTTCAAATTCCAAGGTCTCCTTCCTCATCAACAAAACTGAAATTGGTAACTACACATGCCTCTTTAACAGACCAATTCCTCTGGATTTCAGTTGCCTTAATGCTGGAATTTACTGACCAAAACTGGTATGTATGTATTATTATTATTATTAATTATTATTATTATTTTTTTTTTTTTTTTTTTTTTTTTTTTTTTTTTACTCTATCACAGTCCTCTAATTCGACTGGGTGGTATTTATAGTGTGGGGTTCCGGGTTGCATCCTGCCTCCTTAGGAGTCCATCACTCTTCTTACTATGTGTGCCGTTTCTAGGATCACACTCTTCTGCATGAGCCCTGGAGCTACTTCAGCCTCTAGTTTTTCTAGATTCCTTTTCAGGGATCTTGGGATCGTGCCTAGTGCTCCTATGATTATGGGTACGATTTCCACTGGCATATCCCATATCCTTCTTATTTCTATTTTCAGATCTTGATACTTATCCAATTTTTCCCTCTCTTTCTCTTCAACTCTGGTGTCCCATGGTATTGCGACATCAATGAGTGATACTTTCTTCTTGACTTTGTCAATCAACGTCACACTGGTCTGTTTGCACGTATCACCCTATCCGTTCTGATACCATAGTCCCAGAGGATCTTCGCCTGATCGTTTTCTATCACTCCTTCAGGTTGGTGCTCGTACCACTTATTACTGCAAGGTAGCTGATGTTTCTTGCACAGGCTCCAGTGGAGGGCTTTTGCTACTGAATCATGCCTCTTTTTGTACTGGTTCTGTGCAAGTGCCGGGCAAATCAACGTTGCTATGTGGTTTATGGTTTCACTTTTATTCGTATTGCACTTCCTACATATGGGAGAGATGTTATTTCCGTCTATCGTACTTTGAACATATCTGGTTCTTAGGGCCTGATCTTGTGCCGCTGTTATCATTCCTTCAGTTCCTTCTTTAGCTCTCCCCTCTGTAGCCATTGCCAATTGTCATCGCTGGCTAGTTCTTTAGTCTGTCTCATGTATTGTCCATGCATTGGTTTGTTGTGCCAGTCCTCTGTTCTTTCTTTTGTCTTTCTCCTGTCTCTGTATATTTCTGGGTCTTCGTCTGCTTTTATTAGTCCTTCTTCCCATGCACTCTTTAGCCACTCGTCTTCACTGGTTTTCAGATATTGCCCCAGTGCTCTGTTTTCGATGTTGACGCAGTCCTCTATACTTAGTAGTCCTCTCCTCCTTCCTTTCGTGTTATGTATAGTCTGTCCGTATTTGCTCTTGGGTGTAGTGCTTTGTGTATTGTCATATGTTTCCTGGTTTTCTGATCTATGCTGCGGAGTTCTGCCTTCGTCCATTCCACTATTCCTGCGCTGTATCTGATTATTATTATTATTATTATTATTATTATTATTATTATTATTATTATTATTATTATAGATGAAACTATTCCCATGGAACAAGCACACCAAAAGGGCCATTGACTTAAAATTCAAACTTCCAAAGAACGTTGGTTTCAACCTCCCACCACAGACCCCACAATGCAGCAGCAACTGATCATGATATAGAGCCAGTGATTTTTCATCGCCTTGCGGGAGACGAGAACCCGCGACATCTGAGTGGTATACCACGACACTAACCACTATACCAGCAGACCAATATAATTTATAATTTTTTTCTATACACATTTTTATTCAAGTTGAAGGGATTTTTTATTAGTTTAATTCTTTGCCTCGAAAGACACCAGAAATGGAGTCAGGAAAGTTTAGACAAACAGAAAGACAGAGTCAGGGAAGTTTAGACAGACAGAAAGACAGAGGCAGGGAAGTTTAGACAAACAGAAAGACAGAGGCAGGGAAGTTTAGACTGGCAGAAAGACAGAGGCAGAGAAGTTTAGACAAACAGAAAGACAGAGGCAGGGAAGTTTAGACTGGCAGAAAGACAGAGGCAGAGAAGTTTAGACAAACAGAAAGACAGAGGCAGGGAAGTTTAGACTGGCAGAAAGACAGAGGCAGAGAAGTTTAGACAAACAGAAAGACAGAGGCAGAGAAGTTTAGACAAACAGAAAGACAGAGGCAGAGAAGTTTAGACAAACAGAAAGACAGAGGCAGGGAAGTTTAGACAGGCAGAAAGACCGAATCAGGGAAGTTTAGACAAAATGGCAGAGGGCCGGGGGAGTTTAGATAGAGAGGAAGAGAGTCAGGGAACTTTAGACAGGCAGACAAATAGTCAGGGAAGTTTAGACAGACAGCCAGACGGGAATCAGGGAAGTTAGATAGACAAAGTTTGGGGAGTTTAAACAAAAAACTAGACAGAATATCAGGGAACTTTAGACAGACAGAGATTGAAGGAACTTCAGACAAAAAGGCAAACAGACAGGAACTTTAGACAGACAGGCAGAGATTCAGGGAACTTTAGACAGACAGAAAGTCAGAGAACTTTACCTTAGACAAAAAGAAAGACGTACAGACAGACATTAGGGGAAGTTTAGACAGACAGAGAGATTCGGGGAACTTTACTTTAGACAAAAAGAAAGACATACAGACAGAGATTCAGGGAACTTTAGACAGACAGAAAGTCAGGGAACTTTACTTTAGACAAAAAGAAAGACACACAGACAGATATTCGGGGAAGTTTAAACGGACAGACAAAGAGTCAGGGAAGTTTAGACATACGTAGACTGAGGAGGAAACCATTCAGCAAAAAAGGTCGATTTTATATATGTGACGTCAGAGCTAACAACTCACAATTTATCATAACTACTACTAAGGAACACCAAATCATTTCGTTAATATCCTCCTATGCTTTGTTATGTTTCTAGTTTCTTAGAATATATGACCTTTTTGTGGGAAATCCTCTTATCAAAATGTCTAAATCGTGAGATTCTGAATTATTCTATAATCTTTCCTCTGTCAAGGAGCGGGAATATGATTTCCTCAAGATCCTGTTATCTTTCAGCTTTTCACTCTTTTGAGCACCGGAGTCGAAAGGGAATTTACAAAGTTAAGCTGGTTTCCACTTTGATACATACGAATGTTTACCTGAGGGTTTATTTAAGCATGTGTGTATATATATATGTATGTATGTATGTATGTATATATATATATATATAATATATATATATATATATATATATTGTATATATATATATATATATATGTGTGTGTGTGTGTACCTATATAGTACTATGATTGTACGCGCATACTGGCGAGAGACTGAATACGTCGATCATGGATAAAAATAAACGAAAATCATCGTCTCTTCCAGAACATCTGATTCGCCTAACGACCAGAAACCAGCGCAAGCAATTTCCCTAACGATGGTTAAGACGTGATACCCATTTGACACGAAACGCTTAACTGAATTGGAAAGAGCAGCCCCATTTGTCACTGGGCTCGTTCCGCGACAGAAATCCATGAAGATGATAATCAGCATCAAGTGGTCCTCTGGTTTTTTCCCATTACTGGTGACGATAGATAGATTACGAAGCTGAGAAATGAGACTACGGCAACGAGGGTGATTTTTATTTTTCTCTTTTATATACATATATATATATATATATATATATATATATATATATATATATATTATATATATATATATATATATTAGAGAGAGAGAGAGAGAGAACATACATGTATATAATAGTATACACACATATACTAATATGACACTGGGAACATAAAAAATAGGTAAATATGCATATGCATACACATTTATATAAATATATGTATATATATATATATATATATATATATATATATATGCATATTAATTCAATTATTTAGTATGTATATATATATGTATATATTATATATATTTTTTTGTTCTCATTGTCGTTTTAGTATGTGTGAAAACTTATATACATAACGTCTCTCCTCTCTCTCTCTCTCTTTCTCTCTCTCTCTCTCTCTCTCTCTCTCTCTATATATATATATATATATATATATATATATATATATATATATATATATGTATATATATATATATATATATATATATATATATAATATACCATCCTGTATGCTGCATGCAATAATTTTTTTCCTCTGCTGTACTGAAGGTTCCTTTCTCCTAAAAATGTTTAGCCTTGAAGGTAAACAACCTGGATACCTGGTATCTAGTTGAAACATGACTCGTTTTATTAACATACTTTATCTGGTCATTCTTATGTGATAATGAGCCTTCCTTTAAAAGAACGACATTCTAAAAGACTCGAGATCTGAAGTTACTATTCTTCAGTGGTTGAATCATAGTGCTTAGACTAAACATCCTTAATTTTAAGCATAATTACATCATACAATTAAGTTCTTAAATCATCGATTTACAATATTTCTGGTCACGTTTTCTCTATGAAAACTGAATGATGTAAAGAGATTATGCGCCATGACGCGAGAAATACTTGTCCATTACTTAAACTACCCACGCTCAGATGATTAATAATGAAGGGGTAATTTGTATATGAATCGGAAAATATCTACACTCGTCCTTTCCGCCATGTTCTGGGTGATGAGAGCAATAAGGAAATGATCTGGTATAGATGTTTTGAATGTTTTGACACACTTTGAAACCCTAGGGATAGTGGTGCCCCAAAATATGTTCTCTTTCTTTCTTTTTTTCTCTAAATCTTCAGCTGAAAAACTTAAGTATATCTTAGTTTTACCAGACCACTGAACAAATTAACAGCTCTCCCAGGGCTGGCCCGAAGGATTAGATATTTTTACGTGGCTAAGAACCAACTGGTCACCTAGAGACGGGACCTACAACTTATTGTGGGATCCGAACCGCATTATATCGAGAAATGAATTTCTATCAGCAGAAATAAATTCCTGATTCCGCGTTGGCCGAGCAGAGAATCGAAATTTGGACCACCGGATTGGTAGTCGAGCGCGAAAACCACACGTCCAACGAGGAAATAATCTTCTGCTGAAAACCCTTATGGAAAGAGTCAACAGACTACACCCAACAAGGCTCAAAAAGGAAATCACCCTGCAGAGATAGACATGTTATGGATGATAAATAGATGAATATGAGAGAATAGAAAATAAAACAGCCTGCATAGTGGTGCAAGAACAGACAGCTACAGTAGAGGCCTGCCTAGTGTTCCGAGCAAAGAGGTCTACAGGAGCAGTTGGCCTACTGTTGCGAGCAAAGACAGTTACAGCACCAGCCTGCCTAGTGTTGCGAGCAAAGACAGCTGTCAGGTAGAGTGCATAATACGTTGGCCATCGTAGTACATTTCTACTTACTAAGCTCTTCCCTTACGTAACAGCTGACCGAACCAAAATCTCTTCTATCTCATTCCACCATGCCTTCTTTTGATACACATGACCTTACCTAACTCTCTTTTGGTAATGTGTTTAAGTTATTCTCAAAGCTAAAAAAGAAGGTATTAACATCATTACCATTACAATGACCATTCAAATGTAGGAAATCTTCATGGTTGGTTGAATTTCATAATTTAAGGACTCTAGCCGAAAGTCTATCGCTAACGTTATCCCATTTTAGCATCTAAAATTACTTTGGTTGAAAGCTTTGGGCTTACTATTTAGGTTTCTAGTAATGGTACCTCTTTATATGGTCTTCCAATTACCTGTTTAATGACTCCTTTACAGAGTTATTATCGACTTCAATAGAGCCATTTATTCCATATGAATATTTCTGTAACGACTGCATCACACTCTAGATACTTTTCAAAATACTTACAAATTTTCCATTTTGTTATTCTTGTAACCACTTATGACTATGTAATATGTCGTCACACTTGCGTACTGTGATAGTTTTTGATTCGCTGAGTTGTTACTATTAATGTTAGTGAGCACAGACTCACCTTGTATGGTGTTCCAAAGGGTTATGTTTTGGGTTTTTATTGTTTTGGTCTCTTGTAAGCAATATGATTATTTCCTCTGAATATACACGAGCACATTCTGCCAAAAATGAAATTCTCGTTACAATTTCTTGCTCCCTATTAGTGCAAAGTGAAGTAGTAGTTCAAGGTTTCAAAAGAGATTTGGAGAGGCTCTATCAATAGTGTAATGATGAAGGTACGAAGCTGGGGAACTTACTCCAAGATTTCACTCTGCATCAGCAATATTGCACCGGTTAATTCTTGAAATCACAAATATTAGATACACTCAATTTTTTTCTACAATTCTTAAAAAAACCATGTTACCTATTTTTTTTTTTTTTTTTTTTTTTTTTTTTTTTTTTTTTTTTTTTTTAGAAAGTTGGGGTCATTTATTATAGGTAATGTTTCATTTATATAGAAGTATGATGGAATGAATACAACATGCTGAAGGTATTGAATGTCCGTCTCATCTCCGAATGTCATCATCGCTTGATGAAAAATCATCTAGTTCAAGGGTTTCCAACAGGGGGTATCCATACCCCTTGGGGGTATGAGAACCACAAATAAGACTTAAGTGGACTTAAGTAGAGGGGGTATAGAAATATATTGGGAAATTCATTGGAACCCAAGCGTCATCAAAAGGTTAAGAACCCCAGATCTAGATCTCGGTGATTTCAGGACCACCTGCTGTCCACGACGTTATTTTGTCATTTAACATGACGTTCATCATACTAAGTGATAAAAGTACGAAACATGTCGTGTAAATGAACGAATATTCATTCAGTTTCCTGTATTATTCCTGTGCCCTTTGCCCCTTTTATCGTTACTCAGAAGGTTCAAAGATGTCTGAGGCTTCGAGAGCCACGATTCTTGATGGAAGTGCGGCGGCCCATACGAATTACTCCTTCGTCGAAAGCTTTCATATTTGCCATTTTAGTGGAATATAAATTTAAGCCAGAGACCAATCGCTTGGACCTATTAGGTCATTCAGCGTTGAAATGGAAATTAAGATTAAAAATGTCTTAAAGGTGTTGCAGGAGGAAAACCTCGCACTTGCATTACGAAGTATTTGTTAAGAGAGGGTAGAAAGTAAGAGATGAAAGAAAAATAGAAAGAGGATATGAGCGGAGGTACAGCAAAAGAAATGAAATGAGTTGCAGCTATGGGTCGAGGGGACGCTGCAAGGAACCTAAAGTAATGCCTGCAGTGCACCGCATGTACTTGCAGCGGTAATCCTTAGAACCCCCTCAACCACTTCTGGAAAGGGCAATCAACCAAAGAGGGCTCAAAGGCTATTTAATGCAGCATTGATCTAAAGGCTCCCATACACTGAACGATTGTATGAACGATTGTCTGAACGATTGTCGTTATCGACAAACACACACACTATGCAGACAGTACGAACGATCTCCGCACCGATTTCAGTCTGAACAAAGATTTTGTCTCGAGAAGACATGGCATCATCTCTAGAAGAGACGCGCGCGATAGCGTTCTATCGGCAGACAAACCCATACATTGAACGACCTGTGTATGACAGACTTAAATCGCAAGCCAGCACTTGGTCGTGGCAGATTCCCGCTGAGATCATTCAGACCACGAAACTCCGCCCGGTTTTGCATTTAGACAAGCCCATGCACAATGTTTTTGCGGACGATGCAGACAATCGCTCAGACAATCGTTCAGTGTATGGGGTCCTTAATGTCTGCTGGACCACTGGATCTTTCTCGGCCCTCAGCCCATACCAGTCCACTCCGCTTGTTAAGACCCAGGAAGGCTATAACTTCTTGGTGCCATTCATACTGTAGAGGAAAAGGCGTGTGGTAATAATAACAATAATAATAATACTCAAAAAAAGTTTAGAATGAAGTATATGCTGTGAGCATTTCGATCTTGAATTTCTAGAAAGTGCCATCAATTCCATCACTGATGATATATTCTTGGGATAAACAGTTTCCGTTATTTTTTCCTGGCAATCCACAGACACCTACTATTTAGTTAGATCTACCTATGGATGAAATCGACTCCAATGAATTTGTAGAGAACTCAACAAATGAGCTCTCTCTCTCTCTCTCTCTCTCTCTCTCTCTCTCTCTCTCTCTCTCTCTCTCTCTCTCTCTCTCCTTACCTTTTCAGACCCAAACATCTGTCAAAGCTCATGGCATAAGCAGACCTTTGAAGAGAAATCTTATCAGAGCCTGACGGCGAAGAGGAATAAATCATTTTCATTGACATCTGATCCGCCCATCCAGGGACTCTCCGCCAGTCACTGATTTTCTGCTTAACGATTTTCGAGGTATCATTAATTGAATCGTCGGTATATACGTAATGTGTTTACCTGTAATCGACAGTATTCTTAATCTGTTTACCGTCACTTGCAGCTCCAATGCGTGTCGTCATTTCGTTTGGGAACGCGCAGTCTTCAGATGTCCGAAATTATTAAAGAGTCTGGTGTCGCTTTTATTCCGCAAACATTTGCGCATTCATTCGTCGTGGGGTCTTTAGGCAGAGCGAAAATACCTTCTATTTATTTTTCAGCAAACTTCAAAAAGCACATACGTTCAGGAAATGTAAATATATAAAGTCAATGAAATTATAGCAGCATTTATATAATCCAAAACAGAATTTCATTTGTGATAAATTTTTTGAAATTCGAGAGTAACTCCGAGATCTCGTAGAGAAGTATTTGGTTCGACAAATCCGCGTGTTCATTGTATAAATACATTAAAAGTGAAGATTATTTAGTCATATGACTTATGAACTTTTGAGGTGACCTACATTAAAGGTGGTATGATACCACGACAAATAAATTCGACTCATGAGAAAGTTATGACAATAATGATAACTGCGATAATAAATTGCATATTAGACATTTCTGTTAACTTGAACTTTTTTTTATTTATCATTCAGTATTAGATAGTATTTAACTCACTTGTACATAATATTCGGTATTTGTTGAAATTTAAGACACTTTTTATTTATTATCAGGTGAGCTTTCTTCTGCTTTTAAAACATATTGAGTGAAACTACCCAACCAAATGTTTGAGGGGTTTTGTACAGATCTTCCTAACCTATATTTTTGGATTATTGTTTAGAGACTTTCTTTGATTTCTTTATCAAATCCCCTCCCAATTTCTAAAGGGAGGAAATCCAGACTTTATGAACTTAGTATCCCGTCCGTCTGTCATTCAATCACGGCCAAACGGTTGGTCCGATGGGCATGAAACGGGGCAGGGTTATAGTGGGGACCCCTAAGATGGTTCATAATGATGTTTCATCCTACCCTCCCAGTCCCCTCCGAAGAGGGTGGGGGTGAGAAAGGATTCCCTGAAACGGGGCTGGTCATGCCCGTAGACTTAGTTACTTTACGAATTTATCGTACATAATTTCTGTATACATATGTTTGCTAGTATATACAGTGCTATCAACGCCAAAAGATGAGATAAACATATGCCCACATGATGCTGAAAGGTGGGAAGCTCTTTCGGGTAAAGAGACGTCTTACAGATCACCTCGCGTGGCTCACTGTAGGCATTATTAGAGGGTGTTTGCAACGAGCGTCCTTTTGTCCCCCTGGCTGCACCCATCTTACCTCCATTCCCGATTTCTTTCTTCCGTCTTGCTGTCCAACCTTTCTCACTGACGTTGCTTCCAATGTTAGATTCGTTTACTTCCTCTTCTTTATTTCCTGGAGCCCTGCCTCGCTGTCCAACCACTCCAACTCCTTATATTCACTGTCTGAATGAACGAAAAGTGCCCCAGTTCTTGGCAAAGGATTCAGCCTCATAAAACTGACCAATCTGTCTTTTTATCGTAAGTTTCTAGGAATACTGAGTGATAAAACATTTGTCCCTCGCCAACGTATTATTTTCTTTGCGTTTAGAAAGGCTGTGTCTCACGGACACGTTTCCTGACAGCCAGACTTCCTAACTTACCCCAGACTTAATCCATTTTGTTTCTGCATTTTTCAACATTTGGGAATCACTGAGATTCATTGATTTAAGTTAACGCCAAGAGACCAGCAGAACTTGAATGTCAGTACCAGTACAAAAGTTAGGTATATCTTAGTTTTACCAGACCACTGAGCTGACTAACAGCTATCCTGGGGCTGGCCCGAAGGATTAGATATTTTTACGTGGCTAGGAACCAATTGGTCACCTAGCAACGGGACCTACAGCTTATTGTGGGATCCGAACCACACTATGTCGAGAAATGAACTTCTATCACCAAAAATAAATTTCTCTGATTCCGCGTTGGCCGAGCCGGGAAACGAACCTCAGACCACCGGATTGGCAGCCCAGCTCGTAAACCACTCGGCCAGCGAGGAAATGTTCGTAAAGGAAACACGCGTTACAAAGTTCATTATCCACTCAAGATCTAACCTTTTCCTGCAACAAATATTAAATATATCTCTAATTCATTTAACTGGAGACTTGGCTTCTTCTGGTGACAGTACAAAATTCTCTTTGTATTCATTACGGGTGTGACCATATGTTGCTAATAAGAAGCAACAAAAAATTTTACTATATCTGCTCAAAATTTAGAATTAACTGATGACCTAAATCGAATTATTTACTCTCTAGTTTTGATAAGACTTAATTTTAACTTTTATGGTTACGTCTGGTATAACGTTCTTATCTCTTGCTCTTATTAATCTAAAGTTTCCTGGTCACCTGCAGCACTGGGTTCTCATCTCATTAATTATCAACAATTTTATATTTTCAGGTGACATCTGAAATTTACTTCTCTGGTAACATGTGGCACGAAGTTCTGATTCCGTTGCCTTATAATGCTACTTCTTCTACTGACTTAAATACATATATTCATTCTCTACCAACTGATTTTTTTTACGGTGAATCTGTGATAAAATCCTTAGGTTTTTATAATGTGACATTTTCAAGTGACAGCCTAAAATTATCATTTTACCCAAGTAAAAGTTCACTCTTACTGGTGATACTCTGGAAAAAAAATTGTATTAACTTCAAATTGGCCTTTTGCATACAATTGTCCCTTTATTGTGAAATGCAGTAAAAACAAGTCTGACCTCCAACTTACTCGGGACACATGCAGGATTTTCCCTCACGCATAAGTTGTAAACATTATATTCGTAACTTACGTTAATTAAAAAGTGCTAAAATCTATGGTCATATAGAGCATTGTTTCACCAATGAAAATTAAAATACATACACTATATTTCATTAGAAATAATTTCTCTGTACTGTTTAGCAGGCACATTATTTATTTTTTACATCTTAATTCTAATAAATAAATCATAAATATCCTATCCTAAAATTCTTGTATCATTAACTCATCGCTAAATACCTTTTCAGACCTCTTTAGGCCCTTCCATAGACCTTTCCTTTCCCCCCCAACAACAATAACAACAACAAAGTAGAGTAAGCAGAGTTTGCTTAATTTATCCTCTTGAAATCTGGACTTTTTAAGTGACATACAGTATAAAAGTTTTTTTCCATCCACTTAGAACTTGCATATTTAAGTGACGTGTAGTATAACTCGCTCGTTTTAGCTCTTGAGATTTGCTTAATCAAGTTACGTTGTTTGATAAAATACTTATTGCATCAGCTTGTTATTGGAGATCTTCCTGTGACATCTGAGATAGAATTTATTTTTTATTTATTTTTTACTTGAGACTGACCTTTTATCTTAGCCACTGAAATCCAAAGACCTTTTTCAATAACTTTTAGGACATACTTTCTACTCATTCTCTTGAATTAGGGTATTTTTCATTCTTTCTTTTTAGGCGATATCAACGATAGCAAAACGTTTTTCCTTATCCAATTAAAATGCAAACTTTCGTAATGACCTATAGGATGAAATTCTTTCTTTTTTTAACCTAGAATCTACACCTGTTTGACGCCCTTTTATGCAAAGTTCTTTAGACTTTTAGTCTTCTTCTTCTTTCGACCTTATTAGTCCCACTGTATAGCAGGGTCGGCCGCTCGAGTCAACTCTCTCCTTCTATTTCTATCCCTCGCCTCTTTTTTTCCCCCAGCCCCGCCTCACCCATATCCTCCCTCACTACATCCATCCATCTGATCCGCTGGCGGTCACCCCCTTTACATGAAATATACTTCAAATTCTTCTTATATTACCTCTCCCTCCTTTCCTGTAGTGATATTCCAGCGGTCCATCTCACCATCCTCATCTCGGTTCTTTCCAACAGTCCCTCCTCTGTGAATAAACAGTAAAAACGGCTCCTAGAAATAAGTGAGCGCGCGATGTCTCCTTGGATGGACTAGTCTTTGAGAAATCCTAATCCTTGTAACTCCTTGTAACTCTTTCTACTCAAGTGCCCCAGTTTCTTCTCCATATAACAGTGCAGGCATGATAACTGTCTTGAAAATCTTCATTTTGAGCTTTAATGGCATTTTCTTGTCTAAAACAACTCCATTTACTTCTTTCCATTTCCGCCACGTTTCTTTCACTCTGTCTCGCTGCTTTCTCAGTACCTCCCTCTTCTGTTAAGTACCTCTCTCCTTTGTTAAGTAACCTTCCCTTCTCCTCTGTTAGACTTCTTTAGACTTTTACTGTTGTAAGCTAAAAGAATTTACTACGTACATCCTTTGATACTTGGCCCACTCTATGAACTTCTGCATTATCCTTGTTCCAAATTCCATTATATTCTAGGCAAAATCACGAAAATTCATGTCACTCTCGCTTTTCGCGCATGCGCGTACTCTCATAACCTTGGCCTCATAACGCCGCCGCACGAACATCTTTGCGAGAACAAAAATCAAAGCAATTATGTTAATAAATCATTAAGATGTATCTAGGAAAAGGTCAGATGACACAACGTAATATTTGCACGTCGCGTGCCTCTATGTACTTGAACTACCTCCGGTACTTTGCTCAGAACTTCCTTCCACTGTAGCCGATCATATACGCTGCTGAACTTCGTCTTCATTGTGTGTCTTAATTATCAAGTAAATCTATAAATCTCATGGCGCAGTGAACGTAGATCCAACCAAACACATTAGAGATGTAAGATGGAAACGATAACAAAAGAGAGAAAACGAAGTGTCAATGGTAAAACAGAGTTTCTTACTAGAAGACTTTAAATTTTTCGGACAGACAGACAAAACCAATTGGACAACCGTGCCTAAGACACCACTGGTCAACGCTAGGGTTTTCCAATCTAGTCTTTTCAAGTACACAAACCAAACACATTGCAGCAGCACTTATATTAATTTTTTTATTAATTCTTTAAAAAAAAAAAGTCAGTAATGTATGCTTATATTGTTTTCATTTTGATTTTCTATAATATTGTTCAGAATTCTTTAAAAGAAATCAGTAGTACATGCTTAAATTGCTTACATTTTGACATTTTTGCTGTGGTGCAAACTTGATTTAAATATTGTATTTGATAATTCCAGAGCTGCGTAAACATCTATTACTCTGAAAAAGGCTCAGAGGACATTAGATATACTTGTAAAGACTTTCAGTAACCATAAAATTGTACAATTTTAATCTAGGAAGAAGCAAGGCTGCTGAGTGATTTGCAGTAATTCCCTGCTGACATCAGTCATCAGGAGCAAATGTCAGTGCTAATTAGATGTGCAGCTGAACCTGAAACGTTTGAGATTGATATCATGGGTGAAACTCTTCAGACCATTCAAGAGCTTAGTACTTCGCACCAAGCATCAGTTACAACGAAAACCTATTTTCGAGAGACATGGCCAAAACATAACCTGATGCAATTACTTGGTTTGGATTTCTACAGGATATTTATACCAATTTTCCATCATTTACCTGATGGGTCAAGTTTGCCTGAAAAGCCTCTCTCTGAAATTCTGTAGCTTGTGATGTACTGGAACAGTCAGCAGACAACAGTACTGATGATGCTCAAGCAAAAAGGCACTCTGAATCATTAGTCAGTCAAATGACCAATTTCAAGTTGCTAATCGCACCAGTTTTGTGTCATTTCTTACTCTTTCTTGAGTTTTGTGAGTAAGGCCCTTCAGAATGATAGTAGGTACCACGGGTGGTGTTTCAGTGCTTTTTTAATTCTCCATTCTGAAATCTTTGTAGTTGGTTAATGACGCACTACATCGAAAAATTTTTTTATGAATTCTTCGTCAATGCCAAAGACCTAGAAACCGGGCCTGCGTTAAAGGCTTCTTAGCCTTTAGCAAGCGCTTACGGTAAAAGAAGAAATTATTCGGCTGCCATGCAGTCTCCACAAGAAACTTTGTCAGATACAAATCCAGACCTCAAAGTGCGCTATTTTAATCATGTGGTACTGTACTAAAATTCCATATGGAATTTGTATTTTTTTTTTATTTGTTTAATTAGCATGGTCACTGGAAGAGTGTTAACGTAGTTTTCAAATATTCAACTACCCCCTTGGTTGTTAACAGCTCACTGCCTTCCAGCGGCCGTTCTGGTTCTGTCCTAACCAACCACTAATGATTTTGCTTTCTTCCTGAGGTTGACGGAAACTTAAGTCAGTTACGAAGGAGATTTCAATCACGAAGGGTCTCGTAACTCAGATACTCTGATCTCTATTGACTATATAAGGATATACAGCTATATCTTTGAAGTGACGACGACTATTCCTTTCGACATGTAATCTCCGTTTAACCCCAGCCAGGAAGAAGCATTCCTTCATCGCAGTCTCTCACTCTACACGTACTTCGCCTTCGTCCCAGGATGATATCGGGATATCATGAGTTATGTACTACGTGGACGTCAGTTTGAACTGTTGGTATATATATATAATATATATATATATATATATATATATATATATTTAGATCCAGGTTATTTTGGATTTTAAGTGGCTGAATTACTGCGGCTCCCCCAAAGCTTCACGATGATCAACTTTGTGTATTAGCTGCCGCATCAGCACCTGGATGATAGGACAGTTCGCAATTACAATAAATTACTTAATTTTTCTTAATTTCAATTAACCTTATCAATTTCCCGGTGTATGAAAAAAATTCAGCGCAGGTACATAGAGCACTGCCAGCCACGATTTGAACAACTGAAAAAAAGCACAGAAATTTATTCTGATTCGTGTTCATCTATCGGGATCTATATATCTACGAACACCAGAAAAAAAAATGTGCAGCAGATCTGAAATCGGTATTAACAGGTCTCATGACATGAAAAAACTAGCTAAATCAAAAAAATGGCTGAGGTAGATTATTACATGCCTCGGGAGACAATGGAGGCGCCATAACCCATTCCGCCCTAAGGGATTGAATTCTCCATGAAAACGTTTGGACTCGGGGGCGTCATTTTGGGGGTTGGGGTTGGGGCAACAGCCGCCCCAAGACTCTAGTCCCCCCACCCCCTAAAGCCCCCAGCATAAATATATGAAATTTCTCGGAAATATTACGTTTCTTGATCCTTGTCTGTCTACTAGCTACCAGTGATGATGAGATAAACTGGGAGTATATAATTTTTACTGAAATACCTTGCTCATGGGGCTTCAAAAAACACATAAAAGGCCTCAAAAGAAAAAACAAACAAGCTGATTAGGCTCGCTTCGCTCACCAAACTGTCTTTGCCTCCCAACCCCCCAACAAAAGTCTGAAATGACGCCCTTGTTTAGATTCCTTAATTGTAACCACTTCGGATCCTTATGACAATCTCAGTGAATGTCGTATAATAAGAAAGGGGGTTTTGTCAAAGCAAAACCGATTAAATCTTACTTAAGAATAATAATATCCCAAGAACGTTTGGACAGTCCAACCATTAATGTCACTTGCATCTGAAACGAACAGTTTAAACTTGGACAAAACTTAATTCATTAGACTTTAAGAGAGAAAATCAAGAAACATAACTTCTTCATTATAAAGGCAAGAATAATATTATTATTCGCTGTGTTGACCCTAAGCGATTTTTAGATATCCATAAAATACTGTACTATTTTTGCCGGTAATGCAGTTCACTACGATTTATTGCTAACAAAATAATAAATTACTATTTTTAGTGATTAATTTCAGTCCCCGAAACAGATTATGTAATTCTGTACTGTTCAAATAAAATCAACACATTAATTGTTTACATGTAGGCTAATATGTTATTATTATTGATAAAAATCTAGCCTACATCTAGTTAGTCTATAACTCATGAGCATTTCCTAAGCATGCTTTCTTACTCCTTTCAATTTTGCCTTAAAATACAGGCAAAGCCATTAAAATAAAACCAATTTACACCTCTGTAATCCCACTGACCTTGTCCATGAACTCTGTGCTCATGCCAAAAACTGACCTAATCGTGGGCGCCATGGATCCATCCAGAGACCAGCCATGTGAGGGTCTTCTCAAGAATTTGTCTTTTACTCATAAAATCATAGTGAGGAAGTTTTGTGAAGATTGTTTTATTTTTTTAATTATTGTAAATATACGACATGCAAATTTCAGTGAACTTCAGTCAGTTTAATATTAGTACAATCCGAACCTGTTTCCTAAAGCAGAATGGTACGTCTCGTTTAATATTTGGACATTTATTTTGGTTATAGGCACTAAAAACATTTTCCGTATGTCTTTCTTTCGCCGTTAAATTTCCAGCCATTTTATAATGGTTTTCGTTTTGATAATCTTTTTCATCTTCATGGTATTCTTTATCGCATTTATTTTACCCCGAATGAAAGTTGGCTAGAACCAAAAAAAGGCCTATGTCGTTGTTTTGTAAATGTTATCTTCATTGAAACTGTGGTTCTCTCTAAGCCAAGAATATACAGAGATGACAAATCTGGAGTTGTTGTTGCTTTAGATAAAACCACCTAATTTTTCAACTGCCTCTTGCTTCTAGAGCAGCGCAGCCCGTATAGAAAAATTTGCTATTATTTCACGTTCGTTCTGTCACTTTTTAATCACCAGTAAATCCTTAGGCAAATAAATATATCAATCAACTTAAATCTCGTTAAAATCCAATAACATTTCTTTCATATTCGTCCTTACAAATAAGAAACCAAGTCCAAAATATTTCTTAATGACAGTAAGTGAGGACAAATTCTAAAACAGCAAGTCTATTTCCTGGGAATATCGGCGTCCTCGTATCGTGGAAACAATTATAGATTCTTACTTACATTTCCCCATATGACACTCGAACTGGTTTACTCTTGATCCTTCCTTCTATCTTTCCAACATCGCTTATAACATTATATTCTTATAGGGCCATTCCATACTCGGGTGGAGCTTAGATTCATTATCATCTGAACTTTTCAGTTTGAATGTGACCGTTTCCTCTCTCTAACAAAATGTTTCTTGAAACACCTTCATGTGTGCTGATAATTTCATTGTCCCTGGTGATCAAATGCGAAGACAAGCTACTTATTTCTGTATCTTCTCGATTCATTTCTCAGGTTCATTAAGTTTTATAGGCAGGATATGTATATGAGATAGAAGTAGGCAGTACGTTGCACATTGTATATACGTCGGTAAAATGACTCCAATACTCTAAAGATTTGTTTTGTTTACATGTTGCTTGACTAAATTATATAATTTTCCTTAGGCAGTGCCAGTATAGAGTTGCAAACAATCTGTAAAACAATTAAACACCGGGGTACAATAACTCAGAATGTCATTTTGGGTATTATATACGCATGTCAGTACAATTTATTCAAACTAAGAATTCTCCAAAATATTAAGCTTTTTTCACTTAAATACTATTAATATAAATTTATATACAATTTTTATCATTCAAATGTTGCTTAAAATTCAATATTTGTCAAAATAAAGGCAAAATGGTTTATATGTGTCTTTTATGTGACCTGTATTTAATAGCTGTCAATGTAAACAAAGATGGGGACTGACACGGTGGCAGGGAGCGAGACCGCTACCGGGGAAAAACCTTCCAATAATCCCCTATCTCGGAAGATTAACAAGATCTTAGAAACTAGGCTAGAAAATGACAAGGTAAAAATAAAATGCAATTTTATTTACTAAGTTTTCTTGGTGAAATAAGTCTGAAATTAACGTTTTAAGAATCCCTTCCTTCCATGGAAAGTGATCTAACCTGTAGGATCTTATCCTATTTTAGAGGCCATTCGGCCAGAGTTTAGGTTTATTTTCACATTACAATATTCAAATTTACTAAAATTAACAGTTTATATTTAAATGAGGAGAGTAAAGGGTTACCTATTCCTCTGAAATCGGCTAATCCTAGTCTGCCTACCTACCTACCTACTAGGGTAAAATATCACAGCAGGCCACCTACAATCAACGCTAGCCACCCTCCGAAAAAGTACATTATAACGCGTCCTGACACCCGAGATGGGCATCAGTCGCGACTTCTTGTTGGTGAGAAACGGAGCTAAAGACCTCTACTCTCCTTTCGAAGTAAGTATTTTCTCCAAAGTTAGAAATTAAGGCCAAATTTTAAGATTTAAACAGAGGGTACTGAAAATGGCGCCCACGGCAGTGGAAATCTCACCAAAACGCTTTAGAAATTTTTACTTACAACTAAAAATGTTTCGAAGATTGACGCCATCTCGATGTTTACGGAGTCGCTTGTGTCAACAAACTTTCCATTCCTGTGATAAATCCGCACACCACTTGTACCCACAGACGCTGGAGCACTTTTATCACAACATCGAAACACGATTTCTCACAACAAACAAGCCAGGAGTAAACAGCTGTTTTGGTAGAAGATGACGAGAGCGTGCTCTTAGCTAATTTTAAATAAGTAGTAAAACATCAATATTTTACATATTTATGATGATTACTAATTTGAAAATATTCGTTATTCTTGAAAAAGTAACTCGACTCTGACTCAAATTTAAGTAATTATTTTTTCTGAATTAGAACGTTCTTTTAAGTTCTGTATTATGACGTCACGACATCTTGACTTTCGTACCTATTGTAAATAATTGCTATACTCAACTGTCATTGCAGAACAGTTTACCAGTTATTCATGCAGATTGTTATCAGCTATACATGTAATTGTTATAATCGTAATGCGCATATATATCTTTATTATTTACTTTTTGGATATATGAAGATGTTTTACTGCTGGATTATCGCCGTAGTGTGACGCAATCGTTTCGGTACATGGGCCTCTGTCTGTTTTCGCACCATAAGAAATTATGGGGCCGAATTTGCAATGACCAGAAAGTCGTTTTTTAAAAGAGGAAAGTTAGCATTGAGGGGCATATGTTTTGACTGAGAAAAATACAAATTTATTCAATAGCTAGCTTGTAAAAAATACTTGGTTATAAAAAACTTCGTTTTATTGTAGTGTCTTACCGAACAATTATAGAGCCGTGATTTCCACGAAGGGGCGGCAGGATACTAAATTCAAATTTAGCGCGTCGGCTCGCCAACACTGGTGGTGATGACGTCATCTCCCTCCACTCGCGGGAGAACCAGGTACAACTGCCCAGGTGAATCCAATTCTTTTCCTGCCGGCGTCCGGTGAAACATCGGTGGTCGGTGCGGTTTGGATGACTTTGCTTCGCTTTTTTTCTTGTGAAATTGATCTTCGGAATTGGTGAAGTACTCTTTTTTGGCGTTGTTGTTATTTTGCTTTTATTTAGGCGTTGCCATGTCGGATTCTAGTCCGTCGGGAGTTAGGTTTGCATCTCAGGATGTAAAACTAGATTATCCAAGTTAGAATATGATTCTCACACTAAATGTGTTAAGTGTAGGGGACAGGTTTGTTCAGCAGATCGAACATGTAACGAGTGTAGTGATTGGACTGATTCTCAATGGAAGTTTTTTAGTTCATACTCGGAGAAATTAGCTAAAGACAGAATTAGAAAAGCAGCGCTGGGAGGGAAAGTAGACTTAGCTCCGCTTCGTCTGCGATGCTTCTGTTCCTTCTGTTTTCTCCTCAAATTGTTATGTCTCCTTTAACTACACCACCTCCTATTCCTCCTACTAATCCGCTTCTCCGGCTTCCCGTGTAGTTTCTTCCGACACCTCCATTGCCAGTCTGGAATCGAGGCTATGATCGAAATTTTTCGGTACTAGCGAATACGGTTTTTGCAACTTGGTAATTCAGTTAAGACGTTTTGGAGAAAGGCGGCTTCAGGTAAGAGTGTAGTTGAGGGTGCGTCTGTCTGTCCTGACACGTCTCCTAGACAAAGGTCACTGTCCAGCTCCCCCGCACCGGGGAGAAGACATACCGGAAGTCCAAGGGAGTCGATCGGGATTTGCCCACAGACAGGCGCCTCTCTTGTTGAGCCTGTTGCGCCTCAACAGGGCTCGGTTAAGCGTTGGAAAGGTGTTGCGTTCAGACGCCTTTCGAATGATTCAAGCGATTAGTCTCCGGTCGCGCGGCGCTCTTGGCGAGATTCGCCCGTTTCGCGTCCCTTAAAGAGGCGTTCAGGCGCCGATTCTTCGCCTCCTCCAGTCAAGCGGTATAAGGAGACTGAGAGTAGGGTTGCGCGCGACCATTAGCGGCCTCGTTCGTCGCCTCAATCTGTGCCTTTTCGGCTCCATCTACTAGTAGAGATTGTGGTTTTAGCGCTGTAAGCTAGCAGTTCTAAGGGTGTTTCTTTAGGCGCTTTTTCGTCTGTTACGCCTGATGCGCCTGTTTCGCCTCGAATTTCGGCGGCTCCGAGCGAGGCGCAAGTAGTTTTTCCGCCTCCTGCTGAACATTTAGGCTCTTCCAAGCCTACGTTAACTGTTTTTGATTCGTCTCTGGCGCCTTTGCGCAAGCAGTTAGAGATGTTAACCAACTGGATGAATGAGTCCAAGGGTGGTTCGAAACCTTCAGATCCGGTTGTAGTTCCGTCTACTTCTTCGGCGGTATCGGAGAATGAAGAAGAAGTAGAGGAGGAGGATTCACATCACCTCTCGTGTTATTCACGTCTCCTTAGATTTCTTCTGGTATCTATCCAGATTATTTTGAGAAAGCGGCCCCGCGCTCCCCAACTTCGACTTTTTTGATGAGGAGGAAAACTTCAGACCCTCTCCTCCCAAAACTTGTTCTATCTAAAGCGGTTAGACATTCGTTGAAAGAGACGGAGAAATGGATGTCTATGAAAAGAGACTTAGGGAAGGCTCTTTTGCTTACCCTCCCTCTAAGTTGCTTCGTAAGAGGTATAGGTTTTATGTAACTGGGGGGGAAGCTCCTTCTCTGGAGTTTCTGCCTCCTCCCAGGAGACGTTCTCCAGTTTGTTTAATCGACTCCTCTAGAAGATCTTGCTTTCGCCGCAGCGAAAGTTTTCTTTACAGCGCCTGAGTTGGACCACGTTGTAAAGAATCAATTTAAACTTTTGGAAGTCTTTAGCTTCCTTGATTGGACTATTGGCGCTTTAGCGGCCAAGATCGAAGACGGTCCTTCTCTTTCTCAGGAGTTAGCGGAGGATTGGATTGGTGTTCTGTCCTGTTCCTGTGCGACACAATCCATTAGGGATGTTATGTGATGAGTTTAGCTTCACTCACTCTCCGCCTTTGGCACTAAGGAAATTACGCAACGGCAACTTGGTTTGCTCCTTTTGTGAAAGATAACCTCTTCCAGACGATGTAGTGTTGTCAATTTCGTCTGCGCTAGATAAGAAATCTACTTCGGATTTACTGGCACAGTCTACTAAGAGACCTAAAGCTCCTGTGGAGACTGTTCCTTCGGTTTCTCCTCTGACCCAAGCGCCTTTTCGAGGGAGAAAACCCAAGCGCTTCTTTCGGCCGAAGTCGAATTTGCGACCTCAGTTCTAAGGCCGGCGGCCAAGGTAACAACCTTCAAATGAAAGCTCGGTTCTTCATGCACCAGTGGGAGCCAGGCTGGCGCTGTTTGGGAGGAATGGGAAAACAGAGGGGCAGAAGCCTGGGTAGTGCAAGTACTCAAGTTCGGCTATCGTATTCCTCTCGTTTCACCTCCCTCGCTCTCACCTGTGCCAATTCCATTCCAGGCATACTCTCCGGGCTCAGACAAATTTCTGGCGCTAGCCGCAGAAGTGGAAGCGCTTGTCTCAAGAAGCGATAGAACAGATAGAAGGGGATTTTCCTCCAGGCTTTTTACAATCGCCTTTTTGTAGTTCCCAAGTCATCAGGGGGCTGGAGGCCGGTTTTGGATGTGAGCGCCCTGAACTTGCATGTCCAGAAAACAAAATTTCATATGGAGACCACTCGGTCGGTTTTCTGGAGTCCATCAGACAGGGGGATTGGATGGTCTCTCTCTGGACATGCAAGACGCTTATTTTCACATTCCGATACATCGCGAATCTCGGAAGTACCTGAGGTTCATGTTCGAAGGCAAGGTGTTTCAGTTTCGGGCGCTTTGCTTCGGACTAGCAACCGCTCCTCAAGTTTTCACCAGGGTTCTATCCCCGATAGGAAGCTGGCTGCACATATTAGGAGTAAGAATCTCCTCTATCTGGACGATTGGCTTCTCCGTCGGAATCAGAGAGTCGGTGCATGAAGGACCTTGGAACAACTCTGGATCTTGCCAGAAAGTTAGGAATTCTGGTCAACAAACAGAAGTCCCAGTTGGTTCCATCTCAGAGCATCCTTTATTTGGGGATGATTCTGAATGCTCAAGTTTTTCGGGCTTTTCTGTCCCCGAAGAGGGTTCAAGGCTGTCTGGAGACAGTTCAGGAGTTCTTGGACAAAAAGGTAAGTTCTGCCAATCAGTGATGAGGCTCCTGGGCAAATTGACGTCAGTGGAGAAATTTGTGACGTTGGGAAGACTGCACATGAGACCTCTGCAGTTTTTCCTGAGAGCCTCTTGGTGCAGGAAGACACAACCAGACTCGATTACCTTTCCTGTCACAGATCAAATAAAAGAGGACCTAAGGTGGTGGCTCTCTCGAGCAAGGTTGGAAGAAGGGTTAGATTTACGACCCATCCTCCCGAACCTACAGTTCTTTCCGACGCATCGAACACAGGTTGGGGAGCCCTACTGGAATCAACGGACTTCAGGAGCTTGGTCGGAGAAGGAGAAGAAGTTTCCACAATAAATGTAAAGGAACTGTTAGCAATTTTCTTGGGGCTCAGACAGTTTTCGGAGCTTAGTAGAAGGTCGAGTAGTGGCAGTGCATTCCGACAACTCCACGGCTCTCTCGTACGTGCGGAAACAGGGGGGGGACTCAGTCATTTCTCTCTGTACGAAGTACGCCAAGGATCTCCTCCTGTGGTCAAACGAAGCGAAGGTTCAGCTAGTCCCGAGATTTGTTCCGGGAAAGATGAACGTCCTGGCGGACGAGTTAAGTCGTCAACAGCAAGTGTTACCTCTGGAGTGGACTTTATTGGACAACAAGATTTGTCAGAAACTTTGGCGCCTTGGGACGACCCGTCAATAGACCTGTTCGCGACATCAAGGAACAACCGTCTTCCTCTCTTTTGTTCGCCAGTCCCAGATCCTCTAGCTTGGTCGTGGACGCAATGCTGTTGGATTGGTCGGGTCTGGAAGCTTATGCATTCCCTCCGTTCGGTCTAATAAGAGAGGTGCTGAACAAGTTCATGTCGCACAGCAATGTAACGCTAACGTTATCGCTCCCTTTTGGCCCAGGAAAGAGTGGTTCCGGACCTTCTCCAGTTGTTAGTAGACTTCCCCAGACTTCTTCTCCAGAGAAGTGGCTTCTCAAACAACCTCACTTCAAGAGGTTCCACCAAAACTTGTCCGCTCTAGCTCTGACAGGGTTCAGACTGTCCGGAATCTTGTCAGAGCGAAAGGATTTTCAAGAAGAGCTGCAGAAGCTATCGCTCGTTGTAGGAGAGAGTCTTCTAACAAACTCTATCAAGGGAAGTGGAGAATCTTCAGAGAGTGGTGTAGAAGTGCTAAAGTCTCTACTTCTGCGACCTCTTTAACAAGAAATAGCAGATTTTCCTCTTCTATTTCTTAGGAACTCTAAGAAACTGGCTCCTTCGACGATCAGAGGATATAGAGCCATGCTCTCTTCGGTTTTTCGACATCGAGGTTTGGATATTTCCTCCAATTCAGATCTGTCGGACCTCATTAGGTCTTTCGAAACCACTAAGCTCCCGCAGCAAGATACAGTGGCTTGGAACTTAGATGTGGTGCTTAAGTTCCTCATGGGGCCACCGTTTGAGCCTTTGAAGTCGCTTCACTCAGGAACTTGACTAAGAAGGCACTCTTTCTTATTGCACTAGCTTCTGCTAAGCGTGTCAGCGATTGCACGCTATAGACAAAAGAGTCGGTTTCTCTCAAGGCAATGCTGTATTTTGGCAGGGCTATTAAGCAGTACTGTTTGCCACTAAGGGTATTAGAGGACAATCTTCTAAGCTCTGAACCTCGGTTCAAAATCCCTCTCGTCCTCTTTCTAAGAATGCTATATCGTTCTTTATTAGAGAGCTTATCAGGGAAGCTCACTCGCAGTCCGAGAACGACAATCTTTCCGTTCTGAGAGTTAAAGCTCACGAGGTTAGAGCAGTGGCAACTTCTTTAGCATCAGAAAGAATTTTATCTTTAGCTTCGATTCTTCAGAGCACGTTCTGGAGATCGAATTCGGTTTTTGCGAGTCATTATCTCAAAGAGATAGAAACGGTTTTCGAGAATTGTAAAACGTTAGGTCCGGTGGCGGTTTCTGGCATGGTGTTGGGAGAAACGGCACAGGGGTCGTCACCTCTATGCTAACTTTTCACCTTGAATAGGTTGTCGAGTTCAAGGGAAGCTGGGGGTACTGAGTACCTGGGATACTCACCAGTCTGTTAGGTCAGATTTTACAATGGTTGGGTATATGTGTTTTTAAATCTGGTGTTGGTGACAAATGTTTTGTATGATTGAATTTCTGGTCTTAGCCCAGGGCAAGGGCAATCTTTGTTGTTACTATCCTCCGTCAGTCAGCCTTGACTCGCTTGAACTACGGAAGGATTTTCCCACTCCTGTAGAGGCTAACTTTGGTCAAATTCCAATTCCTCTACATTAGTAAGAAGAGCACCGACCAGAGGCAGTAACAGTCTGCTGTAGCTCTCTTACAACGGTAAGGTACAACAGACACCTTGAGTGTTTACTGGTATTGCAATAAATGTAACCATTTAAAAATACTAGTGGTCCACTGAATCCCACCTTCCCATAAATGTGTAATCAGCTCTATAATTGTTCGGTAAGACACTACAATAAAAATGAAATTTTCATTATTAAAATGAAGTTTTATTGTATACTTACCGAACAATTATGATTATACCCACCCTCCTCCCCTTAGGTGGACGGACGGGCAGAAAGAATTGGATTCACCTGGGCAGTTGTACCTGGTTCTCCCGCGAGTGGAGGGAGATGACGTCATCACCACCAGTGTTGGCGACGCCGACGCGCTAAATTGAATTTAGTATCCTGCCGCTCGTGGAAATCACGGCTCTATAATTGTTCGGTAAGTATACAATAAAACTTCATTTTAATAATGAAAATTTCATATTGACAACTAAGCAGCATGTCTACTATGGGTTTCAGAGACAGTGCAAGCACGTTTTTGGGCAATATCTATTTCTGTAACGAACACTCGTAACAGAACGAGATTTTGCTATAGTGCATTACACCCAGTGCCGTAATTTATAAGGGTATCGTGAATCACTAATCGTAAAGAATAACGACACTTGTCCTTGTACCAAGAGACAAAAACTCCATTATGCAGAAAAATGGGATACGAACAGCGTATAAAGCTCCACCTACCCTCTCCCCAACCCCCCCCCCCCCCCCCTCCACCGCCATCCCTTTTCTTCTCGTTCCTCCGCCTTCCTTCTCTCTCTCTCTCTCTCTCTCTCTCTCTGTTGCCATTCGGGTATGTGTTGACCCTCCAAACTGGGTATAAGACTACACACAAAACGTTGAAAGGTTGGTGAAATTAGGCTATGTATTGGAAGTATATATACATAAATATTAAAGCAATTTTATCATTATTGCATTACTATGACAACTATAATTCATGGAAACAGTTTATAATAATGGAACGGCGTATGTGTGAAGCCTCCACTAATGTGGCAACGATGATTTTGCCATTCTTAGCATGCAAACATTAAAGCATGCAAACATTAAAGGTTACATTTATTTCTGGCATACGATTATTAAAGAAATTCAAAATACTAATAAAGACTGAAATCAATGAAAAGTGCTAGCAAAAACAAAAAAAGCAAAAAAAAAAAAAAAAACGTAGTCGTTCCTCTAGCACTTTCCGTATTCGTTCCTCTATGGTTTTGTCGGCAGCCAGATGTACGAAAACGTTAGAAACATTTGATTTTATCTACTTTAGAAATATTTGTAATTTTTCGGGGTAATTTGGTTGCAAAAAAGGGATAATATACATGAATTAAATCAAAATTTTTAAATAACAAAGTAAATTTAAACTAAATAACGAGTAAAGTAAACAGTTTAGGGAATCAAACTTTGCAGTTTCGTCGTCTGTCGTCGTCTGCTGTTCGTAATTGTGTTTATGGCGCGCTGCGCTTAGAAACCAGGAACAGCAACGGGTTTAAAGTGCAATGTGGAGTGAACTGAGACCAAAATGTGTATAATAACAATCAAATAAGCACTGTGGAGTTTCAGTTGTGATGGCAGTAAGGATAAAAACCGCCGATTACAAGGTAAGAATGAATTCAGTTCAAACCATAACCCCGGGAATAACAAGTTTCATACTTTCACTAATATAGGCAACAAAATGTTGTTTTATTGTGCTGATTACAACTGCAATCTTGAGTAAGATCAATAAACGTTACATACATACGCTAACATTGTTCAAATGAGTGCTGGGAAGGCTGGGGAAAGATGGTGGCCGTCACTGATGAGAACCGTCCATGCAAAACGTAGCCGCCATATTGGATTTCAAAACTGCCTTGAAAACATATTTTACGAAGAGCTCACATGCTTATTTTAGTTCGTATGGGGCTTTCACATATCACAATATGTTGACGAAACTTCAGTCTTTTAAATGGTATGCTTAGAGTTGCAATTGTATTCATGTTTCACCAATTAAATATCGAGTGAATAAGACCCGTCCACCGTGATGAGGGTTGGCCTGTCGTGATATTCTACCCTAGTAGGTAGTAGCTACAGTAGCTCCGACTCCTCACTCTGCATTTGCTCCGGAGATTACCCAAATTTGATGTTTTATTCTGTCATATGCCAGCTGCCCATAGCACCAGCAGTTTACCTGCCAAGGGTAGCCTAATTGTCTTATTCTAGTTGGGTAAAGTACTGAATGGCCACTTGGCGACCACGTCTACCGTAGTGCGACCACCTTCCCCGGTAACCTAAGATAGACATCAGTCACGAGCCAGCGTCCGTGGAAACAACACCGCGAGACTTCCACTTTACTCTCAAACTAGGGTAAAACACCGCTGTGCGAACAGGTGGACACTGTACCATTGCGCGGTCACTTTCCCAAAAATTACGGTCACTTTCCCAAAAAATAAGTTTAGCACTTCCAGTAATCAGAATTAGATGCCTGTCATAACCCAACCAGCATGGAAACAACAGCTCAAGACCTCTGCTTTCCTCTCCCAAGTGTTTTCTCTCAAGTCACAAAATAATGCCATAATTTCTTGTTAAACAAGTTCATGAAAGTCTAGCCATGCACAGTGCAAACTTATCCCCATGACGCTTTCTGTTTAGAAGATTGGTGCCATCTCGATGTTTGCAGAGTCACTTGTGTCAACAAACTTCCCATTTCCAGTGCTAAATCCACATACCACTTGTACCCATAAATGCTGGGACACTTTCTTGATAACAGTTAAACGACAAGGGTGTTTCAGCCTCCAGACTGCTAAACGTAGCTATTGTTTAGGAAGAAGAAGAAGACTCTGCTAGATAACATTTAAATAATTAGTTAAAGACCAGAATATTGTTGTGAATTGCATATATTTATTATGTATTCATGATAATTCATTTGAAAATACTCATTGATGTAAAAGTAACCAGATTCCTGACACAAATTTCATCAGTTTTGCTGTGAACATTAGCTACAATTATTTTTTGTGTTTTTCTATTCTTTTCTTTTTAATATAGGTATATTACATACAGTATAATGTATATTACATACATAATGTAAGTTTTGGGTAATATAATGGTGTTTTAAGAAAGTATTTTGAAATTAGGACCTTTATTTCAGTCCTGTATTATGACGTCCAGTTATTCATGCAAATTGTTATCAGCTCTTCATGTAATTGTTATCATCGTAATGGTCACATAACTTTATTATTTACATTTTGGATATGTGAAGACATTTGACTGCTGGATTATCGCCGTAGTGCGACACATTCACCTTCACTCCCTGAGCCACTTGTCTGTTTTCACACTGTAAGAAATTAATGTAGGATTAAATGAAGAATTTGAATACGTACTTAAAATGAGAACTCAAAAATTTTCAATACTAATGATATCTTGTTCCAATTATAATTTAAACTTTCATAATGCATTTTATTTCACATTTATCACTGTTGCCAATTGATATGTGAAATTAGCACATCTATTTGTAGTATATACACAAATATTAACTCAATTTTATCATTAATTGCATTACTATGCCAACTAGAATTCATGGAAACTGTTTGTAAAGGCATCGTCGTATGTGTCAAGTTCCACTAAATTGGCAACGATGGTTTGTCATTCGTAGCACGCAATCATTAAAGGTTGCATTTATTTCAGCCATACAATTATTAGAAATTAAAAAAAGAAATTAAAAAAAGTCCAAATATTAATATAGACTTAAATCAATGAAAAGTACTAGCAGAAAAGTACAAATTTTTTGTCATAAATGATTCACTCGCTGATGTTTTTGGCAGCCAGATGTATAATAAGGCTGAAAATTTGTTCCCACCACAGCTTTGCTGTAAACAAACTCTCACATATTTAAAGGGGAATTTGGAGCGAATTAAGAACGAAATATGTATAATTACAATCAAATAAGCACACTGGAGTTTTATTTGTGGTAGCAGTTAGGATAAAACCACCGATTACAAAGTAAAAATGCATTTCAGTTCAAAACATGACCCTGGGAATAAGACGTCTCATACTTTCACTGGTATAGGCAACAAAATGCCGTTTTATTGTGCTGATTACAACTACAAGCATGAGTAATATCAATAAACATTACATATATGCGCAAATATTGTGCAAATGAGCGCTGGGAAGGATGTGATGGCCAATCTGGAGACGAATGGGGCAATCTCAAAGGAGATGCCATATTGGATTTAAAAACTGCCTTGAACACATGTTACAAAGACTTCACATGCTTATTTTAGTTTGTATGGCGGTTTCATATATCTCATTTTGTTGACAAAACTTTAATCTTTTGAGTGGTATGCTTAAAGATTTAATTGTATTGTTGCTTCACCAATTAAATATCAAATGAAAAAAGTGATCTTTCTTCGAATGAATGGTTACACTTTGGTCATTTACCCTATTAACTATGAAATAGACTTTAGTTTCCCCTAACATACAAAGCTGGGTAAAACTTGAGACAACAGCCACGCCCCTATGGTTCGGTAACTACTAGTTTATGTGCCAAATGGACGTTATATTTAGTACCAGCCCCGTGCAGATGAATGTAAAAGATGAAAATTGTTAATAGGCTACTAGGTATACAGATGAAAAAGTAACGAATGGTAGTATATATTCTGATTGGCGACTAGACTGGAGTAAGGCTGTGGTAGTAGACTTCAGTTTTACTGACTTTAGTACCAAAAAGTGCCAAAGAATTAGGTGTGTATGGTATTTCCATGGGTTGCTGCAGCTTAAATGCAGATTAAAGACATGGGCTAATTCACCAGGGATGGTTACACTCTAACTTAACCTAACCTAAGATCCTTGCTTTGCTCTGCCTTGTCCAGAGAGTTGGGGGGGACGGCATTTTAACATCCTCTGAACCCTCCTAGCATGACATCGTGCATAGCAGAATAACATTTGCACGACTGTTTTGCCATATTATCTCAGTATTTACAAACATGGTGGATGTGCCTGAGTAGCCTTAGGTTAGAGTTGTAGACTACTTTCATTTTATTTTCCTGTTAAAGCTTATCAGCTGAGAGGATGAATTGTAACTAACACTCTTGAAATAAGATGTTAGAGACAACAAGCATTTCAGAAGGGAGGTTCTGCAGAGTAGAGATGAAAAGCCAGAAATGGTTTCTCTCGGATGTAAGGTTTACCTAGGCCTAGCTAGCTTCCAGAATTGGATCTTGATCTTGCTAGGCTAGTATGTTGTAATTATTCAATTGCTGCCCTGCCCCAGGCTACTTGCTTTGGTAGGTCAGGGGTCACCTATATTTTGATTGTTGCCAATTTACTGGGCTAGGTTTTCTCTAGTACTTCCCCTCACTAACATTCTATACTCTCTATGATTCATTATTAAAGACTGGTAGTAGCTGCCTTTTAAAGCATTTTGAAATTGGCTGTCAGCAGTCTGACAGTGATGGGTACACTTTAAATGGGTGTCATGATGAAAACCTACAGCAAGTTATCCCAATCTGACAGTAGCCCCTAACAAGGGCTATTACATAGAATAATACTACTATTTAATGTTAGCTTCATCACAGAATTTATTTTTCAGGATACTCTTGATGCTCTCAAAGAGCTATCCACCTTCTTCACAGAAAATACCCTGAGAAGTCGACGGAATTTAAGAGGAGAGATTGAGAAGCGAAGTGTGGGCATCAGTGAAGTAAGTAATGGAGATATTAACTCAAAACAATAAACTGTCTTACAATTTTGTCTATTGTTTTGGCAGTTCTTGATTTTTTTTTCTAAGTTCTATGTTGACAAGTCTGTTTTGAACTCTCTTAAGTTAGGTACAGTAAAGCCTCTTGTTTGGAATTAACATTTCTGACAGCTATATCTACACAAATCATACAAAATTTGGGTCAGTTAGCATGCTATTGACATGTGGCCTTAATAATTTTATAATAAATGTTTTTGATGTTTATTTTCATTTGATTTTTATAGATATATTAATTTTTTATGCTCTGTGTAGATAGCACAGTGCAAGACTAATTTTTTGAAACTCAGAAAACTAGTTAAAATGCTTTAATAAAAAAAATGATAGAATATTTTATTTCAGGGATATCGTTTAAATTCTTGCATTATTTCTTTCCTTTGCAATACTGAGTACGAGGTCAATAAGCCCAACATTCATAAATCATATCGTCAGATCTATTGCTCTATACCTCTTAAGTAATGGTTCTTAAACCTTAACCCCCTTTCCCTTCCTCAGGCATTACTATATGTATATAGATCCTATGCCTCTTAGTTTGGCAAATGTTAACTAAATATAAACCGGGCTTTGTATTTGTATAGTATGTATGTTAATTTAGGCATGAAATACGTATAGTTTTTTTCTTTGCAGTAAAGTAATTTTGCAAAGCTATGTTTCAGCTGTAACAGAGATATGCAGGAAACATCTAGTCAAAAATCTTATACTGAAACCAAATATCTTACTTTGTGGTGAACACGTGACTTTTTCACAACTTTGTATAAATCATGTATTGACTTATGTTATCTGAATATAGCTAGTATTATAGTTCCATTTCCCTATTCCTATTCATTCATTTTCATGATCATACTGATAATTTTGATAGACAGTAAAATTACAAAACTAATTAAGTTTTTAATCTTAGTATTGTGCATACTGCATCAAAAATTAACAGCATCCTCCTTAATCACTTGTTTATCCATCGTTATACAGCATTGGGAAACAGAGGACTCTTAATACATCATAATGTAACATTTTTGTAATTCTTTTCATCTCACAATATTTACTTCTATTCTTTTTTTTGTCTGCTTTGTGGCTAGTTCCACACTTTTATTTTATAGTTTGTGAGACATTTTGAAACATTTGAAAAGTTCCTGTGGAAATCGGTACAAAATCAAAATTGTTATAATTCTTTGGTTGACAAACACTGCTAGTCGTCATTTATGTCTAATTTTTATCTACATATAGAAACAGCTTGGATGAGTATTGTAGTACAAGATAGTACTTGGAATTCCCGAGCAAAAGTTTCTTGAACAACTCACAGCCTCCTGTTCCCCCAACCTCATTTCTTTTCTCAGTATCCTTTTGATTGTTGTTACCTTCTCTTTAAAATAGGATTGAACCATGTAAATCACCACTACATTTATCTGTGCCACATTAACTCCTCTGTTTATTCAGACTACAGATTTATTTTAAGAGTTTACAGGCAGCAGAGTCATGCATGTCACTGGTGTTAGTGCCAATCATCATCACTTGAGCAGTTGTCAGTAACATCATCAAAATTTTGACGTAAATTGGACCCAAATGATACTTAAGCAATTGAATGTAGTTCACATCATAGCTGATGTCATAACACTCATAACACACCATGTTCCATGTGCAATTGTCCAAGCAGTCCATAAACCCCCTTGAATATTAATGGATTCATTTGCTAACTGTGATGCCCTCATTTTGGAAAATTTGTTCTTCAATTGAGACAGATTAATCAACAATACTTCAACTGATTTAATTGAACTGAATTATTTGTACTGTATTTTTAGTTGTTTTACTGTTATTAATTCACTTTTGCAGCTTCCAATAAAGATTGTATTTTATTTTTATACCATAAATAAATCAGTTAAGTTTATTAAACATTGCTGTAGTATATCTACAGAGTTGCATTTGAATGACTGGCCATCATTACAGGAGTTTGTGTCAGCTCTTCGAGAAGTTAAAGAATCAGTAGATGCAATGTATAAGGAGGTGAGCTCAATGAACGAAGTATGTGTCGACATGAAGCGAAGATTACAGGCAACAAAGAGTGAGACTAGGCATCTTATTCATCAGACTAACTCCCTTCAAAATCAGAGGTATTACAGGCATAAATGCCTTTTACTGTGATCTAATAGTTTTCTATGAAATTAAAAGGCTCATAAAAAACTGACAGTACCTAAGGACCAATTACTGGTGAATGATATGAAACTTTGAAAGCCCAGTAAATTTGTAATGGTCACAGAAGATTGCAATTTGGTGATATACATTTTTCCAAAGCAATGAAAGCTCATTTTTCTTGTGAGCTTCGGTAACTTCACTACTGTCATACATACTTTAAATTATCTATGATTGAAATGCCTTTTCATATGGACACAGTACTTCATTTTTTTACTTGAAAATTTTTAATATTTATGTAATTTTTTCTTCATTATATTTATGCATTGTTGAAAGTCCCTGTTTTTGTTTATGTAACTTACCCAGTACTAGTTAAATATCTACAGTTTTTAACTAACGGCAGCTAAAATTTGAAATCTGCGGTAGCGATTCTTTTTTGTTTTGGTATGGTAATAGCCCCGCCCACTATCAGGGGAGAAAGGAACAACTTGGCAAAGAACTGACAATTTGTTTCTGCCAGTTGACAATGGTTTGGTATTAGAGTCGGTTCCCTGTTGATCGCTAACTGGTGAAGTAGAGTTTCCTGTTGGTGGCTTTTTGCTTAGAATTTTTTTGACATTGACGATGTCTGACGCTAGTTCGTCGTCAACTTGTTATTGCAGCAAAGGCTGTACATAATACAAGAGAGATGTCCTTAAGATATAACATACACACAATTTGCACTTCATGCAGGGGTCAAATTTCTTCACCATCGTTATCGTGTGAGGAATGTATAGATTGAGACATTAAACAATGGAAAGTTCTGTCTTCTTATTTAAATAAACTAGAAAGGGATAAGAAAAGAAAGGCTAATCTTAAACATGACAAGGTCAGGATAGTAGTTTTGACCTACTTGTTTCCATACCTGTCATGTCTCCTATACCTAACTCCTCAGTTGACGACCCCCAATGCTATTGCCAAATTAGAGTTGAAGTTGGAGTCGAAATTCAACCATAAATTTAATATTATTTTGGAGTGTATGGCTCAATTAAATTAATTTAAAACCATAATGGAGAAAGTGAATAAACAAAGTGTTGACAGTGCAAGTGAAGTGTTAGTAGAGGAGCTGGCTATCTGTCCTGCTGATTCTCCTAGGCAAAGGGCCCCTGGCACACTCCCCTGAACCTGGGAGAAGCCATACTGGAAGCACAAGGGAGGTCAGCAGGGTCTGCCCTTCGGCTAGACCTGATGCGACTTCCCAGGCGTCTCATACAGCCATTGGAAAGGTGTCTTTAAGGAAGTGTAGAAGCTTTCATCGAGCTCTGAAGCTTCCAGCCTGGAGATTAGACACCAGTGGCACTTTAAGGAGAAGTCTAGGGCACTGACGAGGCCATTGTCAGGAGCGTCCACTTCCACTCAGGTGCCTTCCAAGAAGTCTTAAAGGATTCCTGTGGCACAGGATCAACCTCTTGTGGTTTCTGGGATTCTCCAGAATGTTTTTCATTGTTTTGCGAGGAGGACAGTAGATCTTTCAAAGAGCTTCTTCTGATAGACGTAAGGATGCTAGTACTTCTGGCGCAGTGACTACTGAATGCCTATCGGCGCCCGTGTTTGTTGAACCTTGTGAACCACCAGTTACTCCTGGTCATTTTGTCTGTGTTGAGCACCCATTAGCATTCTGGCTCAGGAGCAGCCTGTAGTGTCCGAGAACCCATCGGCACCTGCTCTGTTAGATCTTTCCCTGGATCCAATTAAGAAGAAGTTGGACGTCATTTTCGACTTTTTGAAGAAACCTACAGCTATTCCTCACCTGACTTCGGATGGCAGAGAAAGAAGCTCCTAAGGAAGCAGAAGAGGACTCTTCTTCCACAGTATACGGGTCACTTCTCCATTACCTCCTTCGAACATATCCTACCCTTTTTACTCCAGCAGCTCCTGCTTTGCCACAGTCTACTTTTATGGTGCACAGTCAAACTGCATCAGAGTAAACTCATTCCTAGGATGGTGCTTTTGATGTCTGCTAAGAAGGCTATAAGAAAAGCAAACGATTGGCTTTCATTAAAGAGAAAGCAAGGAAATGCCTGCTTCACCTTTCCTCCAGCAAAAAGCTCTCAAATGAGATATTTTTGTTATGCCACAGGAGAAGCTCCCTCTTTGGTGTGGCTGCCTCTGCCCAAGGGGACTTCTCAGCACTTGATTGATCTTGCTAGGAGAGCAGCTTTTTCCGCAGCTAAAGTGATGTTTTCATCAGCAGAAATAGACCACTTATTACGTAACCTGTTTAAGCTGTTTGAAGTGGGCAGTTTTATGGATTGGGCAGTAGATGCTCTTGCTGAAAAGACTAAAGAATGCCCTTATCTTCCTCTAGAATTCGTGGCTGATGTGCTTAGCAATCTTTCTTGCTTAGATGAAGGAGTCAGAGACAGTGCACATGAATTAACCTTCCTTTTTACTTTGGGAGTCCTGAAGAAGAGAGAACTATGGGTCTCTTTTACTGCAAAGGGAGTCACTTTCTACCCAAAAGTCTGTTCTTTTGTTCTCTCCCTTAGTCAAGGATTTCCTTTCCCACAGGACGCTGTGAACGACATTGCCTTGTCCCTGCACAAAAGACCACACGGGATCTTTTAACACAGGCTTCCAAGCGGCCTAAAGAACCTCCTTTCTTATCCTCTAGATTAGAAACAGTACAAAGACAGCCCTTTCGGGGAGGAAGAGCAAGCCTCTCTTCCAGGACTAGACCTTGAGTGCGTTTCTCCAGTAAGTCAATTAAGAAATTGACCTCGAAACCTGCAACCAAAAATTGATTTACAAGTCCTCCTTGCTCCAGTGCCCCGTACGGGGTAATGCCCTCACTGCACCTCATTCGGTGCAATGTAGGCATTACTTAAGGTTCTTTGCAGCATCCCTTCGGCCCCTAGTTGAAACTACTTTATTCCTTTGACTATAGCTCCTTTCATAATCTCCTTCTTTCCTACTGTCCACCCTCTCCTAACAGTTGTTTCATAGCGCAACTGCGAGTTTTTCCTCCTGTAACCCTTTTCAAACCTTTCACTGTCAATTTCTGTTTCAGCACTGAATGGCCTTAGTTGCCCCAGTGATTGGCATAATGCCAAAAATCTATATAAATCAAATCAAATCCTTGTTCCAGTGGAAGCGATACTCCACCTGTTCTGGGAAAGGTGGAAGGAAAGAGGTGCAGAACAGTGGATTGTTCAAGTCCTAAAAGAGAGCTACTACAATTTTATTCCCTTCAGGGAAAAACCTCCTTCAGTCAAGAGTCTCATTGGCTTGATTGCACATTCCAAAAACTCAGAAAAGTTTTTGGCCCTCTTGTAGGAAGTTTCTGCACTTTTTTCCAAATATGAAGCTTGTAGAAGACGAGCCATCTCTCTAGTGAGGTTCTACCATTGCTTGTTTGTAGTACCAAAGACATCTGGAGGATGAAGACTGGGCCTGAACATGAGTGCTCTGAATTTCTTTATTCAGAGAATGTAATTCAGAATGTAAACCAACCATTCCAATGTAGCATCCATTTATCAGGGCAACTGGATGGTGTTAGTAGATATGCAGGATGCAGATTTCCACATCCCCATTCATCCTTCATCAAGGAAATATCTAAGGTTTGTGTTCCAGGACCGAGTCTTCCAGCTCCAAGCTCTGTGCTTCGAACTGTCGATTGCCCCCCACCCCACCAAGTCTTCACACGCATTCTAGCTCCCCTAGCAGGTTGGCTTCGTCTGATGGGGATCAACTTCGCCCTGTATTTGGACGATTTGGACCAATGCATGGAGAACCTTCACAAGACTCTTCATGTAGCCCAACAATTGGGTCTCTTAATAAACTTACAGAAGTCCCAGCTGGTCTTGTCTCAAACAATAGTATATTTGGGGATGACACTGAACTTTCGAGTTTTATGGGCTTTTCCATCCCCCAAGAGTGGAATCTTGCCTTGAGACAATAGACAAATTCTTGTCTCTTTGCTCATGCACAGCAAACAAATGGATGAGTCTGCTTGGAACATTAGCTTCCATAGAGTAGTTTGTTTCACTTGGAAGACTTGACATGAGAGTTCTGCAATTCTACCTCAAGGCCAGCTGGGACATGAAGAAATATCCAGACTCGTTCAGCATTCCTGTTTCCCCAAAGGTCAAACAACACCTGCTTTGGTGGAAGTCAGAAGACAGGTTGTTGGAAGGAAAACTGCTGTTAGTTCAGAACCCAGACCTCAGCTTCTACTCTGATGCGTTGGACATAGGTTGGGGGGCTCTTTTGGAAAACAAGTTGAGAACAGTTGAGAGACCACATCAATGTAATAGAGTTGAAAGCAATTCATTTAGGGCTTCAGGCTTTTGCCCCAGAAGTAGCGGGGAGAACTGTTGTAGTGTACTCCAAAACACAACAGCTCTTGTACATCGCCAAACAAGGGGAGACTTTTTTCTTCTCTTTATGCACGACAGTGAGAGACCTTCTGGTTTGGGTGAAGCAGAATCAAATGTCCATTGTAACAAGGTTTGTTCAGGGATGAATAAACTTATTAGCAGACCAATTGAGCAGAGGAGACCAAGTGATTCTGACAGAGTGGATGCTGAATCAGTCGGTCTGTCAAGAACCTTGGAAATTATGGGGGAACTCCCATAATAGATCGCTTCACAACTTCCAAGAATCATTGCCTTCCACTGTTCTGCTCTGCAGTAATGGATCCCCTAGCATGGACAACAAATGTCATGCTACAGGACTGGTCCAACAAATATCTGTACACCTTCCCTCCATTCAGGATGTTGAGAGAGATCCTGAACAAATTCAAATCATACAAAAATACATCAGTGATACTGATAGCTCCCTTCTGGCCCTTAAGAGAGTGGTTCCCAGAACTTCTAGAACTCCTCAGACATTTTCTGAGACTGTTCCCTCAAAGAACCAGTGTTCTCAGACAGCCGCACCTCGGACTGTATCATCACGGACTGTCAATTCTAGTTTTGACCACCTTCAAACTGTCAAGAAGTTGCTCAGAGCTAAAGGTTTTTTGAAGGCAGTTGCACTCTATGGCAAGACGCTGACATCAGTCCTCTGCAGACGTCTACCAGCACAAGTCGATTTTCTGCACTAGGTGCAGAGGCAATAAAGTCTCAACTTCAGAAACATCTTTGACAGAAATAACAGATTTTTTGCTATTTCTGAGAACTTTTAAAGGATTGTCTACGTTTACGATTAAGGGCTACGGGTCAATGCTCAGCTCAGTGTTCTGAGATTAGTCGTGGATCTCTCAAATAAGACACTTCTGATCTCATGAAGTTCATTCACACTTGCAAATCTAAGAGATCTGCTTTAGTGTCTTAGAACCTCAACGTGGTTCTCAAATGGCTTTCGGAACCCACTTTTGAACCACTTAGTTCTACATCTTTCAAAAATTTGACTAGGAAGACATTATTCTTGATTACTTTAGCAACCACCAAGAGAATCAGTGAGATTCAAGCGATTGACAGAAGGGTATGCTTCTTGCAAGGTGACGCGATATGCTACTACACTTTGGGATTCATTGGCAAGAACAAATAACTGACAAAACTCTGGCCTCATTCTTTCAATACTTAAAATCTGAGATACCTTAAGGTCGGACAACAAGGAAGGAGTACACTGTCCAGTAAGAGCTCTTAAGTTCTATCTACACAGAACTGAGATCCAAGGAACCTCCAGTAATCTGTGGTGTTCTGTGAAAGACCCATCTCGACCTTTGACTAAGAATGCTCTTTCTTTTTTCTTAAGAGATGTGATAAGAGAGGCACACTCTCAAATTGGAGAAGAACTTCTTCCAGTTTTTAAAGTCAGACTACATGATATTAGAGCTGTAGCTACATCCTTAGCTGTCAAGCCCAATATCTCATTATCTTCAGTTGTTCAAGCTACCTATTGGAGCTTCAAGTCAGTGTTTGCTTCATTCTACTTCAGTGACTGCAGTACCTTAGGCCCTTTGGCAGTGGCAGGCATGATACAGGGGGCTGATGCGTAGGAAGTGTACCTTCCTTCTTTTCTCGTCACCTTAATAGAGGTTGTCGAGTTAATGGGGAGTCTGGGGGTACTGTGTCCGGGGTACCCTCCAGTCATAGCATTGGATTACTCCTTCATTTAAATCTCCCACTCTTGTAGTAGGCGACCCTTGGCTATACTGCCATGCCTCTACAAAGTTAGATGAGTGCCAACCAGAGGCTATAACTTGCTTCAGCAGCTCTCTTACAGGTAAGGAACAACAAGCATTTTTACCAATGCTGGCAAATTTTTCTGTACTCAAAGTTATTACATTGCCTAATATTTTGGGAAATAGAATATGCCCTTGTATCCCACCTCCTGTCATTGTGGGATCAGCTATGTAATTACTTGATAAGTTACATGTATTACAAAAATGGCATTTTTATAATGAAATAATTTTTTGTATGTACACACTTACCAAGTAATTACAGATTTGAGGTTCACCCACCTCCTCTTCCAAGAATATAGGGCACAAACAAATTGACAGGCCTTTGCCTAGTTGTTCCTCTCTGCCCCGATAGTGGGCAGGGCTGTTCTTGCACCAAAACAAAAGAATCGCTAACACGGCTTTCAAATTCTAGCTGCCATTAGTTAGAAACTATAGCCATGTAATTACTTGGCAAGTATTATACAAAAAGTTATTTTTTTTTTTTTTATAAAAAAATTGTCATTTTTAGTTTTTTATTTACTGTACCTCATATATTTCTACAGCCATAAATTGCATATGCAAGAAAAGGTTGCAGAAGCATTTGTGAAAACTTTCCAATTAGCACCCGATGAAGTGTCAGTCATCAAAGGTTCTACCAGAGAATCTCCAATCACTCAAGAATTTTTCACTGTGCTGGAAAAAACACAGAAAATAAGGAACAGTACAAAATATTTACTTCAGGTGAGTATATCTCGTATAGTTTTCATTGACATAAATATAGATATTGTTCAGAATCATGTTATAAGAAGCAAAATGAATTTCTTTTCATGCATATTGTACTTACTATTAAATAATCCTCAGACTGGTCATCAGAAGACAGCATTGGATGTTATGGAGCAGATGAATGTGTGTCGCGAAGCAGGTCTAGAACGTCTTTATCGGTGGTGCCAGAGTCAGTGTCGTTCGCCAGATCCATCTCCTCTCCTTCCTCAGGCACTTGTTGCCCTTCAGGAAAGACCAGTTTTGTTCAAGTAAGTGCAGGTCACTGAGATAAGTTCGTTCGTTTGTAAAAGTGTTGAAGATAATTTTATATATAGTATGTTGATGATGGTGAATTTTATATATAGTATGTTGATGATGGTGGGAATTTCTTTTATTGTAATCTGGTTGTGTTTACTAAAGCACCAAGTTAAAGATTTCTCCCTAATTGCTATTTCTCCTTTCATATTGTCTTTCTTCTAACTTACTTTACACCCTCTCCTAACAGTTGGTTCATCATTATTTTCAGCATTGAATGACCTGACAGGTCCCAGTGCTTGGCCTTTGGCCTAAATTCTATATTCCAGTTCCAATTCTCCCTCAGAGAGATAGATTTCAAAATTAATGTTTCTTTTACAGTTTGGTAGTTGAAGAATGGGTTGTGGTAAGAAGAGGCTGGCTTGTTCGAGGGTTCTTAGATGCCCTCACAATTGGAGGACCAGGAGGAGCTCCCAGACCAATCGAACTGCAAGCACATGATCCATTACGCTATGTGGGTGATATGTTGGCTTGGGTACATCAAGCCCTGCCCTCAGAAAGAGAAGCAGCTCAGACTCTTTTTGCCAAGTGCACAAATATTGGTAGGTGACCAGTTTAGTTTATATTCATGGATGAAATTTCATGTAAATAACATTGAAGCATTTGCAGTTTATAGATAAATCATAGGATTGGACAATTATTGACTGAAAATTAACCTATTAAGGGATGTAATAGCAAAAGGAGAAAGGACTTACATATATGAATTTTTTGGATCACAGAGCAGTAATTATGAACTTTATTTTGGAAACCTGCAGCTCTTAGTAATTTCTTTTAAATGTAAGTGGGCATACAAGCATTATACCCTTTATGAAATTAATAAGGGACTTTTTTTATTTTCCTTTAAATGAAGGCCCAAGATGGAACATCTCAGATGATGATAATGTATTTTTTATTAACAAAAATTATTTACTGAAATGCTGTATTTTATGAAATAGTATTTTAAGCAGTATATATATTGCAGGTATGTAGTATATAGTTTATGAGATGTATATTGCTTTACTGTGTCTTATTTTAACCAGAGTGGTACTTTATTACAGATCCAGCAGAGCAGACTCGTTCAACAGTTGCCAGTATCTCAGAAAGTGTTTGCCGTCCCTTAAAAACAAGGATAGAGCAAATGATAGTCATAGACCAAGGCCGGGAGGGTAGTAAAAAGCCTGTGCAACTGTATAGAATCAGTAACCTACTTCGCTTCTATCACAATACAATTTTGCAGGTTAGATTGTTTTAATGTTATTTGTTTGCCTTAGGGTATATGGTAGCTCATTTTACAGTTCTGTTCCATATTTTTAAACCTTCATTGCGATCTTACTTCTACTTCGTGTTTAGCTCATCTCTAAATTTATATTTGTAAGAATTTGTTGTTTGAGGATTTTTATTTAATGTGTAAGTTGTACTTAATATTTCATGAAATTGTGAATTTAAGTAATAACAATGCATTGTTTTTTTTTTACTTTAGTTAGTTATCAGAATAAATCCTTTTGTGAGTATAAGATTACATATTAGTATTATGTATACTGTGTACAGTACATAATAATTTAACAAGACCTGGAGTGACATTTGTAGTCCCTTGCAGGGCTTATCTTTCATTCAAGAATTATGGCTTTTGTTCATGAAACTTACCTGTCAGATATATATATAGCTGTATTTTCTGAAGTCCGACAGAACTTAAAAAACTTCCGACACACGCAGTGGTCGGCCAGGTGGTTAGTACCCATTCCCGCCGCTGGGAGCTGGGAGGCGGGTTATCAGGAACCATTCCCATTTTCTATTCATAATTTTTCTGTCGCCAGTGCTGGAAACACCTGTTTCCAGTACCTCCGTCTTAGATTTTGGAAACTTCATTGCCGCTAAGTATCCTAATTGTCTTTTAATTTATTTACTGGGATTTGTGGCTAGGCATACGCTATCTTAAATTGATTTGAATTTGATTCATTTTTGCATAAGATATCTGAATCTAGTTAGGCTAGTTTCAGAGGGTGTTGTCTGCAAAGATAGGGTGTGGCTACCGAAAGCTTCGGTAGATCCGCACTTGGTATGCCCGAGGGGTATGAGTCTTGCTTCTTTGTTGAGATTTGTCATGTAAGGAGTGTGAGACTTTGTCTAATTCCGTAAGGAAGACGTATGATTCGTATGTACGCAATTAATCAGTAAACAAAAGTCAGGGTAGTGAACCTGCTAACCTTCCTGTAGACTTTTTTTTTTGCCTAACCCTGTAGTATGCCCTACGGGTTATGAATATGTCTGCGAGAGGTGATCGCTCTCCTTCATTGTTATGAAGAGTGCTACTTCTGTTATTGTTTCTCATAACTCTGTAATGTTGCCTTCGGGCCCTAAACAGTGTCTGTAGAGGTTATTGCCCTTTCTCTAATACTCTTTCGATTCGTATCTTAGAATCGAAAGTGCTTGCTTTAGAAAGCAATAGTGAAGTGGCTAAGTGCAGTGACAGTGCCCCTTGTGTAGTGGAGGGTGCGTCAGATCGGCCTTTTGTTCCGATACGTAATACAAACCATCGGTCCTTTAACAATGAGGAAGTAGCTAGCGGCAGCTGGAACGGTCGTAAGCTTCGAACAAGGGTGGGGGAGAAACGGTAGTTAACTGCTTGTCCGACGCGCGACTGGAAGTTAAACAAATCACTTTTGCTTTCGGCCGCGGGTGTGAAGGACGTGTTCGTCATCACTCTCTGCCCCGCTTCATCGTCGTATGCCCGCTTCATCGTCGTATGCTTTGTTTATATTGTGTTTTCTACTAATGGTTTGTTTAAACTTGAAAATGAAACTGTAAGTACACTGTTTTCATTTTCATTATTTAATTATGGACCAACATGGAGCTATCGCCGTAGATGCGGCGATTTCCTCTCTTTTCATGAATTGAACCCTTGAATTATGTCTCGGTGCCGAGGGCGGGCGCGCTCGCGCCGAGTCATGTATTTTGGGCGAAGTGTGTAATTGAAAAATGTAAGTACTCTTTTCATTATATTTTTGCCCTGTGCGTTCGTTACCGAGAGTGTGATTGCGCTCGGCACGAGCCTTTTATTTTGTATAATAGAATGGAATGAAAGTGGATTCGCAATTGCAATATTCTTTCATTTTCATTTATTTATTTGCATGAATTTAATTTGGATCAATTTTCGTTCTTACCCGGGAATTGATCCTTACGTTTTTATGTGAAAGTGAAATCGTGCAGTATTCTGTTTCATTTTCATATATATTTTATGATAGCATCTATTATTTTGGATCAAGTTTCCGTTCTTACCCGAAGTTGATCTTTTCCCTTTAAGTTCTATGAAGTGAATCGCAAGGGCAGTATTCTGTTTCATTTTCATATTACTTTTCACTGCTGTGCGGGGGTAGGGGAGCGAAGGTCTGCCAGGGAGTCGTCGGAAAGCTCTCCCGAGACTCCCTTGGTATCCGATTCTTCGTCTTCCTTCCTGGCCCCCCGCTCAGCTTCTTCGTGTATTTTATATTTGGGGTCTTCCTTGCGTTCGGGGTGGGGCATGTCTTCCCCCCGTGCGTGAGGGAACCCCTCTTACTAATCTATCTATGTTACCGCAGGTGCTACATCCGTGGGAGACGACCTTGGACAGGTATGGACCACCGCGGCGGCAGGGCGTGCCTAGCATCCACGGGCTGCTGCAGCGTCTAGCGAGGTCTGGGGCGGTCTCCACTACTACCACGGCCGCTTATGCTGCTCCCCCCCTCCTGGTCTACACTCCCCATGCTGTGTCGGTTTGGGACGCCGTCTGCCCGCTACTAGGGCGCCGCCGTACCGAGGGGGGTGTTGCCGCCGCCGCCTGTTTTCTTCGTGTTGCCTGCCCCAGGACTTCCGCTGTTCCAGCAGCTCGCCCCTGGACCGGCCGCCAGTACCCAGGTTCCGCTGGCTGCCGATGATTCTACGAGGCGATCGCTGGGCCTGCTGTACCTGCCGCTGATGTGATTCCCGCCTGTTTGGCTTGGCTGGTCCCTGTTCTGGGGTCTACCGCTGCCGCTGTTCCTGCCGCTCCTGAGCTGGTTGCTGTTCCTGTCGCTCCTGGTTTCTGAGCCTGTCCATGCTGGTCATGCCCATGGTGTGTCTTCCCAGTCCCAGGTCCTTCCGGACAGGTGCAGTCGGGCCGTGTTGCTTCGGCAATAGCCCCGGCTCCGGCCTGGATGGAGGACTGACGACTGTCCTGCGTGAGCTGACGAGGAAGAGTAGAAGAGGAAGCTGTCATCTTCGTCTTCATCGTCTGCTGCTGCCTCTTCCCCTTCGACTTCTAAGGCCCATAAGCTGAAGAAGAAGAAGGCTGCTTCCCCCCTAAGAAGACTCCTTCGGGAACTTCTGAGGGCCCGTCACCCAACCCCGGTGGGACGGGGGGTCCTTCTGCTGGTCCTCCTGCTCCTTCCTTCGGGAGCGGGGCCCGTCTCCCCTTCCGTAAGGAAGAGATAGACGGGGACCAGAGGAGTATCGGTTAGCTCTGGTACTTCCTCGCCTGGTGCTAGCGGCGATGCCGCTACGCCCAGGTTCCGGCTCGGTCTCTCGTTCGCGAGAGATCCCGAGTGTACGTTCTCCCTCGGGAGACCGTGCAGCCAAGTTTCGGCGCCAGAGTTCGCTCGGCGCCAAGACGCGGCACGGAGCAGAAGGCTGGTGAGAGACGCTCGGGTGACTTTTGCCAGGCCAGCGGCCGCTCTTGCAGCGACCAGCTGGTAACCCTTTTTCCCGGTTTCCCCCCTAAGAAGACTCCTTCGGGATCCTCTAGGGCCCGTCTCGCTCAGGCGAGTCTGGGGAGCTCTTCTGCTGGTCCTCCTGTTCCTTCGGGAAGCGCGGCCCGTCTCGCCTCTGCAAAGAAGAAGACGACGGGGACCAGAGGTGTACCAGCCTCGGGCTGGTACTCACCTGGTGTTGTTAGCGGTCCTGCCGCTAAATCAGGTTCCGTCTCGGCCGCTTCTCGTTCGCGAGAAGTACCGAGTGGACGCTCTTCCACGGGAGACCGTCCAGCCAAAGTTTGACGCCCGAGCTCGCTCGCCGTCAAGACCGCGGCGCGGAGCAGAAGACTGGCGAGAGTCATGCACACGACTCTCGCCAGGCCAGTGGGACGCTCTCGCAGCGACCAACTGGCTGCTGGGTTGACGTGACGGTTTGCTGACCAGCCACGGGTTGAGGCGAGGAAGGGGTCCCCGCGGCCGTCGGTACCAGCCACGGCTGGTACCAGCGGCTCGACGCGCGAGAGGACGCTGGCCGGTCTCGCCGCGACAGAGAGCCTAGCAGTCACCTGACCGCCGCTCCCATAGGGACCGAGCGGAGACAGTAACCAGCAACAGCTCGCCTGACGCTGGAGATCAGCGTCAACGTTCTCAGCCGAGCCTCTCGCCCCAGGCGAGCGGCAAGGCTAGGCCTGCTGCTCGATCGCCACCGCGGGTTGACGATCAGCAGCAGCCCTCCAAGCACGCTGGTCCTGCCAGCGAGCTAGTGGGGGGGAGCGTCAGGTCTGCCTCTCCTGTACCTTCAACCTCCTCGGGCTACACCGGGAGGGAGCGAGGTACCTACGACTGATCGCGAGAGGTGCGCCGCTCGCGATCCCGCTATGACGCCGTATGGACCAGGCACGGGTCTAGGACCGACCAGGACATACGCGCAAGTAGCTGGAGGCGACCGTCAGGGGCCTGCCGCTGTTCCTCCTTCTAAAGGAGGAGTATCTCGGGATCTGTTCTTGTTGGAGGGACTGGACGGTCCTACTCCTCAAGACGCGGTTACTCCCGAGATACAGAGGAAGTTGCAGAAGTCATTAAGCTGATTCGTCAGCATAAAGACCTTGCGGAAGGATTGCCGCTCCCACCAGCAGAGCCCACGTCTCTGCTCGAGTCGTTTTGGGGCCCGAGAGGGAACCCAAACCGACGGTGGGTCTGCCGCGATCGGAGCTTGCCGATTCTGTCTCGAACCAGAGTCTCTCGTCTCCGGACAAGAAGGCTCTCTCAGTTCTGGCCGGTCGATCAAGCTACTTCCACCTCCTCTACTGCGACAGCGGCGTTTCTACGTGTCTTCGGACACCGTATTTAAATACTCCTTCGGTCCTCCTGAGAGGTTGCGACCTCGACGATGACTGGAATGGAGTCGGAGGACGGTATCGGCTCTCTCCTGTCAGGTGTCGATCAGCCCCACCCAGACGACGTTCACAGTGGCGGCAGACCCTTACCTACAGTGAGAGTTCTTAACCCTCCGCGGGAAAACGTTTTCTCCTGACGATTCGTTTTCCCAGACTCTGAGAGGCCATCGCCGCAAGGCGATGGCTGTTCCTACTCTTCTCCAACTGCTAGTTCCACTGGGAAGGCGAGCGAGTATCCAATTCCTCCCCCATTCCCTCTCTCCTTACGGCTACGAGGGAAAACAGGAGGGATCCTACAGAGATTTCTCTGTAGGATCCACGTTCGGGACTGCGCTACCGGGGGGACCTTCGGGTCCTACCTGACGTAAGCCCCGGTCCGGTCGTTGAGGAGGAATCCTGCCCCATTCTCGATTTCTACGGGAATCGAGAGGACCACCAGCCGATATCGTTTCACGAATTCGGTGGGGGTTTCGCAGACTGCTTTAGAATTCTACGGAATTTCTAGAGCATTCAGAGTGGTTCGAGTTTTTTACGATCACCAAACACTTACGCGAGACCACGTTCCAAAGTGAGCGAGACGAGAATCCCCGATATGTTACACGATAATCGGGAACCTCGCCTATGCTCGAATTCCTGGAATTTTTAGCATTGGAAGAACACTGCTGCTGAAAGAAACTATCTCACAGTAGGCGACCAACCTGGAATAGAGGAGATCGGACGGGAATATCCAGTTTGGCTTGAACTATCGTCTTAGTATTCTGTTCACCATTGAAGCTTTCCTTCGAGGAAGACTTCTCCTTCACTCTCTTTGATAGAGAACGAAGGTGGTCGATCTCCAATCCTTATTTTGTTTTCTTGAAGGAAAGAATTTAGGATGGAGATCGTTGTTCAGAATCCTACAAATATGCTACGTATTATAACCCGCGACATGATTCTACTAAGCAGTTGAATTGTCCGAGGGGTAGGCGCATATCCTAGTTAATCTACGGATTGCGACTTATAAGAGAAGTATTCTAATTGAACTGCAACTCGGGGTTGCCTGCAACCTCCCAGGAGTTTTCAGTTTCAATTTTATATACTTATGGTTTTGTCACGACAACACCATTTCAACTTTTATATTTACCGAAATTCGTTTCGCCTAAATATAATTGCTCGAGCATATCTTTTATGCTCGGTAGTTCTAGCCGAACGCATTCCTTCGTGGAATAATGGATTACCTGGCAACTCAGATGACGAGTCCAGCGAGAGCTCAGGCTCAACTACTGCGTATTGAAATGAAACGCCTGATAGCAGCTCAGTATCAGCTGGGCCTCCGAGATTCACGGTCATGTATGTCTCTCTCTCCCCTGCTTTGATTGACTACCGAACCGTATCTCTGCCCAACAATCATGGACTTAGGTCTCTGATTAACGGGGATTCTCGCAATAATGAAGGACCATCTACTGCTGTGACGCTAGATTCCATACGCCTTCGACATTGCGAGAATTTTCAACAGAGATATCTCTTGGACTTTTTCATCTTCTGTTTACCGCACGGTAACAGAAGTCTGTACAAGTCTCCCGCTGCATCGCACTGCGATAATGCGAATGATTTTGCAGACATCTGAGTTTGTCTTCAAAATATCTCGTAATTGTAGGTGTACAATTGTTCATTGTTCAACCCGAATTACGAGATGTGTCAGAAGACATCGCCTACTCTCCGACCTGACAGCTCTACTTCCAATGTTCAGCCCATGAGAAGCAGTTCTTCAGGCGGCTTTCCCCTGTGTTTTCATTACTGAAGAACGCCCCGCTTTCATTGCAACTACGACTTCTCACCGGACAGCAATGAAATAGCGGTTAGCGTTTTCAGTCATTTGTAAGCACAGGCTATGAATCTTGAGAATCCTTCTCTCGATTCATCTGTGAAGACGTAGGTTGCATTCAATATCTACCTTCGTCTTCAACTGTACATAGTGTTGTTTCTCCTTAGCTGAGATTCAACAACCATGAGATGTTTTACCTTCAGGGACCTCGGTCTCTAGAAGGCAATTGACTTTCGCCTGTTGGGCACATGCCTTAAGAGAATCATCACCTCGCTGTCCGGCATTGGTGACAAACAAATACATTATTTGTTTGGTCTCTCGGCATAACCCTTTAAAGGCGAAGGTCACGGGACTTACTCGGATGCTTTGACAACTTGCCTCCTACCGAACGCAGTCAGTCGGCAGCTGTCAGAGCGCCCGAGTCAGTTACGAACTACGCTGTTTACTTAGTTCGGTTGTTACAAAGCAACCATTACTTCGTTTTAATAGCTTGTCACAGTACCCATACCATTGACACCCACCATGGAGTGTCGGTGTCCTATCCACTACCGAGAACTTCGCTGCATGGGGATAGGAGGATGCGAGAGACTTCGCTGCAAACGGACAGACCAGTATGGGTACTGGACATCACCGAAGTAGAGAAGAGGGGATAGGTCATGCGACTATTTCCTTCTTTTCCTCTGAGGAACTGCATGATTCTCCTGCGAAGTCAAGCATCCAGGGGATGGGGATCCGTGACGCTCGATTTCGTACCGAACTTCGTAGCGAAGACTCAGAACCCTTCGGTCCCTGACGATTGGTTCGAGTCGTTCACAATCCCCTCCCTAATGGACTTCACCAGCCTTCGATGCGAAGGAGATGCTGCCTTGTCCGCAAGAACTTCTCCGTGGCGCAGGTACTGAAGGCAGGGGTCTGGTCCAACCAGACCACATTGCCCTTCCTTCTACCTTCGGGATATTGCCCACAGGTCTTGGATCTTTTTCCTTGGGACCCGTGGTGGCTGCTCAACACGTTGTGTAGCGAACCCAGACCCTCGCAGGCTGAACAGCATCGAGTCCTGGTGTGACCGTAAGAATGGATGAGTGAATGAGAGTGTGACTGGCTCCTCTTCCCATCTTTTTCTTCCCCTCTACCTGTGGTTAGAGGGACACGGTCGGCACCCTGCTGGATAAGGACAAGATGCAGGTGAGCTACTCACAGAGCCCCATCTATCCCTTTCACTAGGGATAGGAGCGTATATCCACCACTTCCTCAACAAGGGGGAGGAAGTGGATGCCAGCTTGAGACAACCCATACTTTATGTTGCCTCTTGCAAACAGGAACAAGTTCTGCTTGCTGGTACGAAGAGATACGCTTGCCTCTCTCTTAGTACTCGCCCAGAGGTCTGACCATTGATCCTGCGGTGCACACCCCGATCAATCGGACAGAGGCTTGGGATCCCTCCCTCGCTCTTATCGACCAGGGAGGCATTCCATGGATGGACGAACACCAGTCTGTTCATCAAAAGACTCAGATTCCTCCCACCAAGAAGTGAGTCTTCCTATTGTTAAAGGACCGATGGTTTGTATTACGTATCGGAACAAATGACAATTTGTCGAAAATTGCATTTTTCCTAACTATACAACCTGAGGTCCTTTACATATACCCTCCTCATGCCACCCCTCACTGCGTATTTTGCATGGGCCAAAATCGCCCCCCCAAAAGATGATTTGTTACCGCCGCGACTGTCGGACAAGCAGTTAACTACCGTTCTCCCCTTGTTCGAAGCTTACGACCGTTCCAGCTGCCGCTAGCTAACTTCCTATTGTTAAAGGACCTCAGGTTTGTATAGTTAGGAAAATGCAATTTTCGACAAATTGTCATATTTCGCCTCTAGGCCGGGACCTCTGCTTGACTCCCAGGACCCGGGGAGAGAGCATGTCGAAAGCCGAAGGAGGGTTACGAGGAATCCCCACCGATCTGGCGTGCCTTCGGCAGTTTCTGATGAAATCCCAGACTGCCTAAGTGCGTGCACGTGCACGAATCCTGAAGGATTGCTTCTCGTCCTCCGAAGCGTCCTCCCCGCGCGCAGGGGTTGGAGCTTTCGGAAGGACTCGCGCCCTCTAAATAGAAGCTTTATAGAAGAGGACGCTTCACGTCCTCTCTCTCTCGTTATGCGTTCCAGTGAGAAGTAAGAAGGCGAACGTCGCCTGATCACGTGTACGTCTTTCCACCGAGAAATATGAAAAAAGAAGTCCTTAGTAGCAGGACGCCTTTGAGAGCGGACGTCCGAGCTTTGTTTACTGTGAGAATAAGAAGGCGTTCCCTCGCCCCTCGTATTCTCACACGATCAACCCCTCTCCTGAGACTGTTTCGTGCAGTCGGATTTCTCTCCGAGATGTATCTCGCTTGTTTTGACGCCTGTCAGGAGCTGTGACGCTTTTCTGCACGCTTCTTTGACGCTCGGCTTGGACGGGACGTTCGGATGGACGCCAGGCGCGCGCGGGTGGGACGCGAGCGCACGCCAGTGGATACCGAGCGCTGCGCCGCGCGCGCCAGTGGACGCCGAGCGCGCGCGCCAGCGCACGCCAGGTGTGTCGCCTGGCTGAACGTTTCTGTTGAACTCTTCAAGCTCTTGTTTTTACGATTTGGGCCTCAAGAATTTTTACCTCTACCTCGGTGATACCTTATACCTCACATGCAAAGAATGTGAAGTAAGCAGTGCTTCGGAGGAAGCTTAAAGTGAACAGACAACTTCGTCTTCGAAACCCAGCAAGACCTCGGGTTTCGCGAATTCAAGAGGTCTCTGTCAATATTATATTGCTTTTCGCAAAGGTGGATGGAGTTAAGGAAAGCTCAGGGAAGATCTCGTTTTCTCTACCGCAGTCAAGACTTTGCGATAGGGCAGTTACGGGTTATGTAAAGGCTCGATGTCCTGCACGTCAGGACTCTCGGCAACGTTCAGTAGGATTCTTGCAAAGGCATCATCAAAAGGACGCTCTTCAGGAAAGCGCAAGACAGGACTTCCTTTGCCATACTGCCAATAAATTTTAAGCTTTAGCAGGCATTAGTTGTGATACGGGAGAGAAGCTGGTGGAGAGTTTCTTCCTCTTCCCAGGATAATTTTGCAAGCTTTTTAGCCCATCTGAAAGGGTTTTTTCAGATGATAGATTTGTTAGTTTCTAAATCGGGACTACGCTGCCGAATTGAACATCGTCGTTCTACTGCCGTAAGCCCAGTCTCTTAACAGGATTCTGCCCCTTCCTCGTTTGAGACGGGAATCGGAAAAATAAAATGCTCGACTTCCTGGATTATGTTTTGTCAATTCAGTGACTTTCCCCCATTGACAATATACTATCGTTTTGTCAAGTAAGTGGGTATCCCCTCATTGACAAAATATCTCTTTGTCCCGTAAATAGGTTACATCTCATTAACTTGATATTGCGTAAGCGAATAAGCTCTTATTGACAAGATTCGGAAGAGCTCTCATTCGTCATTCGCAGACTTGTACAAGAAATAGACTTGTAGACTACGTCAATGAACGCTTATGTCCAATAACATAAGAAGCTTGAGCTGACTGCTTCGATTCTCTTAAGTTTTGTTCATGAAACTTGCCTGTCAGATATGTAGTAGCGTATTTCCGAATTCAGCTATATATATGTCTACCAGGTGAGTATGAACAAACTTTATTGTGATATAATTTCATATTTTGCCTTGCGTTATTTTATTTCTGGTTGGTTCAAGTCAGATACGCTTGCTGTAGTTACCTCTTCGGATGGCAACCGAGAGTCTATTGTCATTTTAAGGACATTTAATCGTTACTCCCTGCAGCTTCCAGGAGTTTCCGATTTATCTTTTACCGTTGTATGGTAGTGTTCTGACGACACAAACGCATCTATATATTTAGCGTTTTCTGTTCCGCTTAAATATACCAGCTTGAGAGTCTTTCGGCTCAAAAAATAAACGGACCTATTTCTTCGTAGAATAGGGTAGCTGGCAACCCAGACAAAGTTAGGAGACGACGTTTCGTAGCTGCTGGCTGCTGCTGTCACGCTGTTCTGTCTGTCCTCCAGTCCAACCGAGCCAGTAACAGATCGTGCGCTGTCATGCACGGTAGGTTACGTCTCTCTCTCCTGCGGGATTGACTGACTGACCGTATCTCTGTGCTGGCGGTTACGTCTCTCCTGCGGGATTGACTGACTAACTGTATCTCTGTCCTACAATCACGGACTTTAGCCTAGATTGAGGGATTTCTTACGTGAATGAATAAACGTTGCATTCGTTTTGCCTTACTATGTTCAACAGAGTTATCTCTTAATCCTTTCGGTGCTCGTTACCGCACGGTATAGAACTACGAGTCTACCGCAACATTGCACTTTTATATGCTCTCCTGCTTAGGCAAAGCGCAGCCTTATTAGGGAAGTAAGCATACTCGGGGAGGGAATGGATGAGCTTGCTGGGGACCATTTCCTTCCTGAAGAAGTTTGTGTCCCCGAATAGACTGCAATTCAGACCTCAGTTTTTTTTCCTACCGGAGGGAAACTGAAATATTATTCAAGATCTAGGAATGATTCTGAACATCTCTCAGTGCGTCTTAACCTGAGGTGATAGAAAGAAGGTGCCGGACATCTGGATAGGGTTTCAGATGTCCTGGATCTTAATCTTAAAGAAGTAAAAGCGATTCGGTAGTCCCTCCAGTACTCGAAACGAGTTTTTGGGAACCAGTGGTCCAGATCAACTCTGATATTCCACAGCTCTCTCATATCTTAAGAAGTATCTTCTCTCGGTCCCTGTTCGAGTTTACGAGAAAAAGCCTATTATAACAACAGGCGTAGAATGTAACGATCCTCTAGAGGTTCGTTACAGGATTGCAAAAGTCCGTACGAATCGTCTCGATCGACGGCAGCAACTATTGACTTCCGAGTGGAATCTTTCTTTAGAAGTAAGTTGAGAGTTGTGGAGACTTTAGGGACGCCCTTTCATTCTTCTCTTCGATATGTTGAGGACGAAGAGGCTTCTTCTTCTCTGCTCCCTTATTCTCGATCCGGGATCGGTACCATTAAACGCCATCCTATGATATTGAACGGGGATGGATGTTTAGTCTCTTTTCCCCTTTTTCAATCGCTTAGGAATGTAATGAGGATTTATGACGTCACAGGGAGCGACAATGACGCTGATCGCCCCATGTTGGCCTTCAGGATCCTGGATTCACAGAGGTCACATACTTCCTAGTTCACTTTCCAAGGACCTTTTCCGAGAGAGTCGGTCTACTCTAACTCGAAAGGTATCTTTAACCTCTCCGCTCTGAGTCTGACTACGTTCAGACTATCGAGATGTGACAGGAATAAGATTTACCGTCTTCCATTTCCGTCTGAAGAATGGGAGAAGCTGGCAGTCACAACTATTAAAGAATACGCAAAATATGTTGTTGACGGCCTTTGGGATCAGAGATTTGCGTCTGTCAAACACACAAAGCCCTTCACGATCTTTGAGGTTCTGTGGAATCTCGAATCTCGCTCACCATCTACTTTTGTCTCACCTGTTTCTCGGAGTCAGACACTCGTGCGAGATCAGGCGACATATAGTAGCCCTGAGTTTCTTGTTGACGAAGTCGGTTGTGTTTATACACCCCCGATGATCGTGTAACATGAGACCAGGTTGGACTGTCAGGCATTCTTCCTTCAGGACTGAATCGCCTTTTTGCTCCTCGCTCCTTTCTCCTGGCACCAGAAGCTCGAGTCAGGAGTTGCTCAGGAGTTGATTCACTGACGACGTTGGGTTGCGTTGATACACCCCTCAAGGTTTGCTTAGATTGAATCGCCCAGGCCAGTCCAGACCACTCATCCTTCAACGAAGAATAGTGCCTTATGGTCTTCCTTCAGCGAAGAATAGTGCCTTATGGTCTTCAGGTTTACAGCCTTGCTGTCCTTGATTCGTCTGACTGGTCAACTGGTCGTCACTTGACTTTAGTTACAGACGACTGACTGGCATTGTCCAGATCGAAGCTTTCAATATGGAACTTAGACGTAGTCTGAAGTTCTTGATGTCAAAGCATTCGAACCTCTCCTACCCTGTTAACTTCTTGCATGTGATCAGGAAGGCCTTCTTGTAACCACCCTAGATATGACAAAGAGGGTTAGTGAGATTTTAAGCCATCGTCACAAGTTTTGGCTTTAGAGAACACAAGGCGGTGTGCTCTCTAAGCCTTCGTTGTGGCCTAAGAATGGAAACCCCGTTTTTTTCCTTGGCCAGGAGCTTGGAAGCAAGGATGGCACAAGTTAGTGGGCAGGAGCCAGAGAGAGTCCTGTGCCCTGTCGGGTCTCTCAGTTTTATCTACATAAAACTCAAGAAAGTCGAAGTCATTCGGGCAATCTGCAGTGTTTCCGAAAAAGACCAGACTTGCCCATATCGAAGAACATCCTGGCTTTAGTGTTAAGGAAGTTCTCTCAATGCTCCTTCATTGTGTTTGCACAAAGACTTTCAAATCTTTTTGATCTGAATGCTCACGAGGTGAGGGCGCGGCCTCGGAAGCATTTCAACCAGAGCATCCGGCACTCAGCAACATCCTGAGTACCATGTTTTAGCGAAGCAAACTCTGTGTTCACTTCACACTCCCTGCGTAGATGTGAAGATGGCATATGAGATCTGCTGCTCGCTAGGGCCATACGTGTCTGCAGAACATAATCTTGGGGGCAAGAAGTACCACTCATCCTATCCTGTAGAAATGGTTAGGAAGAGCTCTTAATTTAGTTGTTGAGTCGCTGACAAACGGCGACTTCTTAACTCTTAAGCCTTAGTTAAAGCACCTTAACTTTGGCTAGGTTGGTCAGGTGGTGATATATATATATATATATATTTGTTCATGAAACTTACCTGTCAGATATATATATAAGCTGTATTTTCTGAAGTCCGACAGAATTTTAAAAACTTCCGACACACGCAGTGGTCGGCCAGGTGGTTAGTACCCATTCCGCCGCTGGGAGGCGGGTATCAGGAACCATTCCCATTTTCTATTCATAATTTTTTCTGTCGCTGGTGCTGAAAACACCTGTTTTCAGTACCTCCGTCTTAGGATTTTGAAACTTCATTGCTGCTAAGTATCCTAATTGTCTTTTGATTTATTTACTTGGATTTGTGGGATTTGTGGCTAGGCATACGCTATCTAAATTGATTTGAATTTGATCATTTTTGCATAAAATATCTGAATCTAGTTAGGCTAGTTTCAGACGGGGTTGTCTGCAAAGATAGGGTGTGGCTACCGAAAGCTTCGTAGATCCGCACTTGGTATGTACGAGGGGTATGGGTCTTGCTCTTTGTTGAGATTTTGTCATGTAAGGAGTGAGAGCTTTGTCTATTCCGTAAGGAAGACGTATGATTCGTATGTACGCAATTAATCAGTAAACATGTCTAATTCCGTAAGGAAGACGTATGATTCGTTATGTACGCAATTAATCAGTAACAAAAGTCAGGGTGTGAACCTCTAACCTTCCTGAACTTTATTTTGCCTAACCTGTAGTATGGCCTACGTCTATAGTCTACGAGAGCTCGCTCTCCTTCATTGCCTGTGAATGCTAACCTTCCTGTAGACTTATTTTGCCTAAACCCTGTAGTTATGGCCTACGGGCTATGAATATGTCTACGAGAGGTGCTCGCTCTCCTTCATTGCCTGTGAAGTGCTACCTTCTGTAATTGTTACCATAAACCCTGCAGTTGTTTGCCTTCGGGCCCTAAGCAGTGTCTGTAGAGGAATTGCCCTTTCTCTGATACTCTTTCTATTCGTATCTTAGAATCGAAAGTGCTTGCTTTAGAGAGTAAAAGTGAAGTGCAGAAGTGCAGTGATACCCCTTGTGTAGTGGAGGGTGCGTCAGATCGGCCTCGTTTCGCCTCTAGGCCGGGACCTCTGCTTGACTCCCAGGACCCGGGGAGGGAGCATGTCGAAAGCCTAAGGAGGGTTTACAAGGAACCCCCACCGATCTGGCGTGCCTTCGGCAGTTTCTGATGAAAATCCCCAGACTGCCAAAGTGCGTGCGCGTGCACGAATCCTGAAAGATTGCTTCTCGTCCTCCGAAGCGCCTCCTCCATGCAGGGGTTGGAGCTTTCGGAAGGACTCGCGCCCTCTAAAATAGAAGCTTTATAGAAGAGGACGCTTCACGTCCTCTCTCTCTCTCTCGTTATGCGTTTCAGTGAGAAGTAAGAAGGCGAACGTCGCCTGAACTCGTGTCCGTCTTTCCACCGAGAAATACGTAAGAGAAGTCATAGTAGCAGGAAGCTTTTTGAGAGCGGACGCCCGGGACGCTCGGATGGACTCCAGGCGCGCGCGGGTGCGCGCCAGTGGACGCCAAGTGCGCGCCAGTGGACGCCGAGCGCGCTCCAGTGGACGCCGAGCGCGCTCCAGTGGACGCCGAGCGCGCGCCAGTGGACGCCGAGCGTGCACCAGCGCACTCCAGGTGTGTCGCCTGGCTGAACGTTTCTGTTGAACTCTTCAAGCTCTTGTTTCAGATATGGGCCTAAAGAATGTTTACCTCTACCTCCGGTGATACCTTCTACCTCACCTGCAATGAATGTGAAGTAGGCAGTGCTTCGGAGGAAGTTTAAAGTGAACAGACTTCTTCTTCGAAACCCAGCAAGACATCGGGTTTCGTGAATTCAAGAGGTCTCTGTCAATTAATATTGCTTTTCGCATAGGTGGATGGAGTTAAGGAAAGCTCAAGGGAAGATTCTCGTTTGCTCTACGCAACCTTTGCCATTCTGCCAATAAATTTAAGTTGCCACTACCGCAGTCAAGACTTTGCGATAAGGCAGTTACGGGTTATGTAAGGCTCGATGTCCTGCACGTCAGGACTCTCGGCAACGTTCAGTGGGATTCTTGCAAAGGCACTCATCAAAAGGACGCTCTTCAGGAAAGCGCAAGACAGGACTTCCTTTGCCATACTGCCAATAAATTTTAAGCTTTAGCAGGCATTAGTTGTGATACGGGAGAGGAAGCTGGTTGGAGAGTTTCTTCCTCTTCCAGGATAATTTTGCAAGCTTTTTAGCCCATCTGAAAGGGTTTTTCAGATGATAGATTTTGTTAGTTTCTAGTCGGGACTACGCTGCCGAATTGAACATCGTCGTTCTACCTGCCGTAAGCCCAGTCTCTTAACAGGATTCTTGCCCCTTCCTCGTTTGAGACGGGAATCGGAAAAATTAAATGCTTGACTCCCTGGATTACGTTTTGTCAATTCAGTGACTTTCCCCCATTGACAATATACTTTTGTTTTGTCAAGTAAGTGGGTATCCCCTCATTGACAAAATATCTCTTTGTCCCGTAAATGGGTTAGTTCTCATTGACAAACATCTCATTAACTTGATATTGCGTAAGCGAATAAGCTCTTATTGACAAGATTCGGAAGAGCTCTCATTCGTCATTCGCAGACTCGTACAAGAAATAGACTTGAGATACGTCAATGAACGCTTATGTCCAGTAACATAAGAAGCTTGAGCTGACTGCTTCGATTCTCTTAAGTTTGTTCATGAAACTTGCTGTCAGATATGTATGTAGCTGTATTTCCAAATTCAGCTATATATATGTCTGCCAGGTAAGTATGAACAAACTTTATTGTGATATAATTTCATATTTTGCCTTGCGTTATTTTACTTCTGGTTGGTTAAAGTCATATACGCTTGCGGTAGTTACCTCTTCGGATGGCAACCGAGAGGTCTATTGTCTATTTTAAGGACTTTTATTCGTTACTCCCTGCAGCCTTCCAGGAGTTTCCGATTTATCGTTTACCGTTGTATGGTAGTGTTCTGACGACACAAACGCATCTATATATTTAGCGTTTTCTGTTTCGCTTAAATATACCAGCTTGAGAGTCTTTCGGCTCAAAAAATAACGACCTATTTCTTCGTAGAATAGGTAGCTGGCAACCCAGACATAAAGTTAAGAGACGACGTTCGTAAGCTGCTGGCTGCTGCTGTCACGCTGTGTCTGTCCTCCAGTCCAACCGAGCCAGTAAGCAGTAACAGATCGGGCGCTGTCATGCGCGGTAGGTTACGTCTCTCTCTCCTGCGGGATTGACTGACTAACCGTATCTCTGGGCTGGCGGTTACGTCTCTCCTGCGGGATTGACTGACTAACTGTATCTCTGCCCTACAATCACGGACTTTAGCCTAAGATTGAGGGGATTTCTTACGTGAATGAATAAACGTTGCATTCGTTTTGCCTTACTATGTTCAACAGAGTTATCTCTTAATCCTTTCGGTGCTCGTTACCGCACGGTATAGAACTACGAGTCTACCGCAACATTGCACTTTTATATGCTCTCCTGCTTAGGCAAAGCGCAGCCTTATTAGGGAAGTAAGCATACATCGGGGAGGGAATGGATTTAGCTTGCTGGGGACCATTTCCTTCCTGAAGATTTGTTTCCCCGAATAGACTGCAATTCAGACCACAGTTTTTTCCTACCGGGAAACTGAAATATTATTCAAGATCTAGGAATGGATTCTGAACATCTCTCAGTGCGTTTATCACCTGATGTGATAGAAAGAATGGTGCCGGACATCTGATAGGGTTTCAGATGTCCTGGATCTTATCTGAAAGAAGTAAAAGCGATTCGGTAGTCCCTCCAGTCCTCGTAACGAGTTTTGGGAAAAAAAAGGGCAGTGGTCCAGATCAACTCTGATATTCCACAGCTTCTCTCATATCTTAAGAAGTATCTTCTCTCGGTCCCCTGTTCAAGTTTACGAGAAAGCCTATTATAACAACAGGCGTAGAATGTAACGATCCTCTAGAGGTTCGTTACAGGATTGCAAAGTCCGTACGAATCGTCTCGATCGACGGCAGCAACTATTGACTTCCGAGTGGAATCTTTCTTTAGAAGTAAGTTGAGAGTTGTGGAGACTTTAGGGACGCCCTTTCATTCTTCTTTTCTGCTCCCTTATTCTCGATCCGGGATCGGTACCATTAAACGCCATCCTATGATATTGAACGGGGATGGATATTTAGTCTCTTTTCCCCTTTTTTTCAATCGCTTAGGAAATGTAATAAGAGGATTTATGACGTCACAGGGAGCGACAATGACGCTGATCGCCCCATGTTGGCCTTCAGGATCCTGGATTCACAGAGGTCACATACTTCCTAGTTTCACTTTCCAAGGACCTTTTCAGAGAGAGTCGGTCTACTCTAACTCGAAGGTACCTATAACCTCTCCGCTCTGAGTCTGACTACGTTCAGGCTATCGAGATGTTGACAGGAATAAGATTACCGTCTTCCATTTCCGTCTGAAGAATGGATAAGCTGGCAGTCACAACTATTAAAGAATACGCAAATATGTTGTTGACGGCTTTGGGCTCAGAGATTTGCGTCTGTCAAACAACAAAGCCTTCACGATCTTTGAGTTCTGTGGAATCTCGACCTCGCTCATCATCTACTTTTTGTCTCACCTGTTTCTCGGAGTCAGACACTCCGTGCGAGATCAGGCGACATATAGTAGCCCTGAGTTTTCTTGTTGACGAAGTCGGTTTTGTGTTTTATACACCCCGATGATCGTGTAACATGAGAACCAGGTTGGACTGTCAGGCATTCTTCCTTCGGGACTGAATCGCCTTTTTGCTCCTCGCTCCTTTCTCCTGGCACAGAAGCTCGAGTCAGGAGTTGATTCGCTGACGACGTTGGGTTGCGTTGATACAACCCCAAGGTTTGTCTTAGATTGAATCGCCCAGGCAGTCCAGACACTCATCCTTCAGCGAAGAATAGTGCCTTATGGTCTTCAGGGTACAGCCTTGCTGTCCTTGATTCGTCTGACTGGTCAACTGGTCGGTCACCTGACTTTAGTACAGACGGACTGACTGTGCATGTCCAGATCGAAGCTTTCAATATGGAACTTAGACGTAGTCTGAAGTTCTTGATGTCAAAGCATTCGAACTTCTCCTACCTGTTAACTTCTTGCAGTGATCAGGAAAAGCCATTCTAACACCCTAGATACGACAAAGAGGGTTAGTGAGATTTAAGCCATCGTCACAAGTTTTGGCTTTAGAGAACACAAGGCGGTGTGCTCTCTAACCCTTCCGTTGTGGCCTAAGAATGGTAACCGTTTTGTCCTTGTGCCAGGAGCTTGGAAGCAAGGATGGCACAAGTTAGTGGGCAGGAGCCAGAGAGAGTCCTGTGCCCTGTCGGGTCTCTCAAGTTTTATCTACATAAAACTCAAGAAAGTCGAAGTCATTCGGGCAATCGCATTGTTTCCAAAGAAAAAGACCAGACTTGCCCATATCGAGAACAGCCTGGCTTTAGTGTAAGGAGTTCTTTCAAAAATGCTCCTTCATTGTGTTTGCACAAAGATTTGAAATCTTTTTATCTGAATGCTCACGAGGTGAGGGCGCGGCCTCGGAAGCATTTCAACAGAGCATGGCACTCAGCAACATCCTGAGTACCATGTTTTAGCGAAGCAACTCTGTGTTCACTTCACACTCCCTGCGAGATGTGAAGATGGCCATATGAGATCTGCTGCTCGCTAGGGCCATACGTGTCTGCAGACACAATCTTGGGGGCAAGAAGTACCACTCATCCTATCCTGTAGAAAATGGTTAGGAGAGCTCTTAATTTAGTTGTTGAGTCGCCGACAACGGCGACTTCTTAACTCTTAAGCCTTAGTTAACACACATTAACTTTGGCTAGGTGGTCAGGTGTGATATATATATATAATATATATTTGTTCCGACACGGCATACAAACCTTCGGTCCTTTTACAATAGGAAGGTACTAGCGGCAGCTGGATAGGTCGTAAGCTTTCGAACAAGGGGTTCGGTAGTTAACTGCTTGTCCGACAGGCGCGCGCTGCGCACTGGTAGGTAAACAAACCACTTTTGCTTCGGCCTGCTGGCGTGTGGACGTGTATCATCGCTCTCTGCCCGCTTCATCGTCGTTTGCTTTCGCATGATTGTGTTTTTCTTTTTCTATGTATCTAGTGAAACTGAATTGTAAGTACAATCATTTCATTGAATTCAATTGTGAATTAAAGGATCTTTGTTTCACAACGCCCTCCGATTACCCGAGAGCCGGGACTGAAGGGCGTAATTGCGGGAATTCATTTTCCCAGAATGATCCTCGTATTATGTATGCTCGGTGCCGAGGGCGGGAGCGCTCGCTCCGAGCGTATATTGGGTTGGAAATGTGTAGATGAAAATCGTAAGTAAGTGCTCTTTTCATTATATTTTTTTTGACCGTATGCCCGTTGCCGAACGAATGCGCTCGGCACGGAAACTCATTCAGTATGAAAGTGGAATCGCAAGTACAGTATTCTTTTCATTTTCATATATTATATTTTATTGTAGCAATACTCATTTTGGATCAGTTTCCGAGCTTACCCGGAGATTGATCCTTCCCCCTTTTTATTTTGAATGAAGTGAAATCGCAAGTGCAGTTCTTTTTCATTTTCATTTTTTTATTGAGATTGCATTGTTGACTGGGATCAATGTTCCGCTATTCACGGGAATTGATCCTTCCCTTTTTTTTTATTTGTATGAAGTGGAATCGCAAGCGCAGTAGTCTTTTCATTTTATATATTTGTTGATTGCATCAATTCATTATGGATCAAGGTTTCCAGAAACCTTGATCCATAAAGGTAAGGAATAAAAACCTTTCACCCTTGCGCGGTACCGAGGGCGCAAATGCGCTCGGTCCGAGTTCTATTCATTGTGAAGTGGAATCGTTTTGCAAGATGCATTTTCATTTTTTTGTTCCTATTATTGATTGCATCAATATTATTTGGTTCAAGTTCCGCTCAGTCAGGGAATTGATCCTTATGCCTTGTATGCGTGCCGATGGCACGATTGCTCTAGGGCTCTTATATGTTGTTGGGTATGGGTACTGTGCGGGGGTGGGAACGAGACCCCCCCCCGCTCAGTTTTTAAAAAACCCACAGATGGCTCTTCCCCTTGGGGGGGGGGGGGGTTATCGGCGTTCTTCTCCTCGCCGAGCCGCGAGCCGTCGCGCGGGGGAGGGCGCTCGGTGCCCGATGTACAATTGTATTAGGGGTCTTCCACTCGTTCGGGAGGGATCAAACCCCCGCACGAGGGGATTTCCCCCCCATTAATCGATACTACTATTATTTCCGCAGGTGCTACTGCCACGAGCGTGGACCTTGGTGAGGTGTGGGCGTCCTTCCAATTGCAGGGCGTGCTGGTGTCCAGGGGCTGCGGTTCTATGTCTGGGCCTACTGCGGTCACCCATGCAGTGGTGACCACGCAACCAGGTGACGACGTCCCTCCTCACCTGGTATACTCGCCTCACGTGGTAACAGTCTTGCCTACAGCCGCTGTGAAATGCCGTTCGCCGTACCGAGAGGGGGGCGTGCCGCCGCCGCTCGTGGTTGCCGCGCTGCAGCGACCACACTTCCGCTGCCCTAGAACTCGCCCCTGGACCTGCCGCTGGTACCAGGATGTTGCTGGCTGCTGCTCCACTTCCTGTGTTTCCGGTGCTGCCTGCCGTACCTGCCGATTCTGGGCTGACTGTCCATGCAGTTGCTGCGCTGGCTGTCCCTGCCGTTGCTGCGCTGGCTGTTCCTGCCGTTGCTGCGCTGGCTGTCCCTACCGATGCTGTGCTGGCCGTGCCTGCTGTTCCTGGGATGCCCATACCTGCTGATGTCGTCCCTGTTCGTGGTGGTACTACCCCAGACTTTGGTCTGTCTGTACAGGTGCGTCCGGGCCCTGTGGCTTCGGCTACAGCAGCCCCGGCTCCGCCCTGGATAGCAGATCTTACGTCTGTCCTGAGCTGACGAAGAAGAGGAGGAATGGTTGTCGTGGTCGTCCGTCTTCATCTCTTCTTCATCGTCGTCGGCCGCCGCCTCTTCCCCTTCGACTTCTAAGGCTTTACAGCCGAGGAAGAAGAAGGTCCGCCTCCTCCCTCCTAAGAAGCTTCCTAGGGAGCTTCTCGGGACCCGTCTCACCTCGGTGGGACGGGAGGGGGGTTCCTTCCGCTGGTCCTGCTCCTTCGGGGAGCGGGGCCCGTCTCTTCTTCCGCAAGGAAGAAGACTACGGGGACCAGAGGGGTACCGGCTAAAACCACCGGTACTTCCTCGCCTGGTGTCAGTGGTTCTGCCACTGCATCAGGGTCCGTCTCGGCCTCTCGTTCGCGGGAAGTACCGAGTGTACGTCCGCCTACCAGCGACCGTGCAGCCAGAACCAGACCTCTGAGTCCGCTCAGCGTCAGGTTCACGGCACGGGGCGGAAGACTGGTGACAGCCGCTCATACGACTCTCACCAGACCAGCTCTCACTCTCGCGGTGAACAGCTGGCTACCCGGGGACGTGACGGTCCACGACCGACCACGGGCTGAGGCTGGGAAGAGGTCCTCCCGTTCGCCGGCACCAGCCACGGCTGGTACCAGCGAACTGAGCACCGTGAGGATACGCACCGATCTCACCGTGACAGTGGAGCTCGCCCGGGTCGCCTGACCGCGCTCTCACAGAGAGCGATCGGGTGGACGGCGACCAGCACCAGCTCCTCTGACACACGAGACGGGGCGCTGTTTTCTCGGTCCAGCCGTTCTCCACAGCGAGACGGCTCGACTAGGTCTGCAGCTCGATCGCCACCGCGGGTTGACGATCGCCTGCAGCCCTCCAAGCCTGCTGGTTCTGCCAGCGAGCAACGAGGGAGCGTCAGGTCTGCCTCTCCCGTACCTTCAACCTCCTCGGGTTACACCGGGAGGAGCGAGGTATTGGGGAGTGATCGTGAGGGGTTTTGCGAATCATGATCCCACCCACAACGCCCTACGTGCCAGCACGGTTCTTGGACCGGCCAGGACGTATGAGCAAGTGGATGGGGAAGACCGAGAGGGCTGTCGCTGTTCCCCCTTCTTGGGAGGAAGGTTCTCGGAATATGCTCTTGTTCGAAGGGCTTAACGGTCCCACTCTGCAAGATGCTGTGACTTCCGAGATCCAGAGGAACTTTGCCGAGGTTACGGCGCTGATTCGTCAGCACAATGACCTCGGGGAAGGATCGCCGCTCCCACCAGCAGAGCCACGTCTCGGCTCGAGTCGTTTTGGGGCCCGAGAGGGAACCCAAATCGACGGTGGTCTGCCGCGATCGGAGCTTGCCGACTGTGTTGAACCAGGTAGTCTCTCGTCTCCGGACAAGAAGGCTCTCTCAGTTCTGGACGGTCGAACAAGCCACTTCACCTCCTCTACTGCGACAGAGGCGTTTTATACGTGTCTTCGGACACCGTATTTAAATACCCCTTCGGTCCTCCTGAGGTTTCGACCTCGACGAGGACTGGAATGAGTCGGAGCGGTATCGGCTCTCTCCTGTCAGGTGTCGATCAGCTCCACCCAGACGACGTTCACAGTGGCGGCAGACACGTACCTACAGTATGAGTTCGTAACCCTCCTCCGGGAAAAACGTTTTCTCCTGACGATACGTTTTTCCCAGGCTTGAGAGGCCATCGCCGTAAGGCGATGGCTGCTCCTTTTCTTCTCCAACTGCTAGATCCGCTGGGAAGGCGAGGCCAGTATCCAATTCCTCCCCCATTCCCTCTCTCCTTACGGCTACGAGGGAAAGGGGAGGGATCCTACAGAGATTTCTCTGTAAGTAAGATCCCACGTTAGGGGCTGCGCTACCGGGGGGACCTTCGGGTCCTACCTGACGTAAGCCCCGGTCATTGAGGAGGGATCCTGCCCCTTTCTCGATTTCTACGGGAATCGAGAGGACCACCAGCCGATATCGTCTGACGAATTCTTCGGGGGGGGTTTCGCAGAGTGCTTAGAATTCTACGGAATTTCTAGCGCACTCAGAGTGTTCGAGTTTTTTATGATCTCCAAACACTTAGGCGAGACCACGGTCCAAAGTGAGCGAGAATCCCCCGATAATTGTTACACGATAATCGGGAACCTCGCTTATGCTCGAATTCCTGTAATTTCTAGCATTTGGAAGAAGACCGCTGCTGAAAGAAGAGTATCTCACAGTAAGGCGCTTAACCTGGAATAGAGAAGAAAAGGACGGGAACTTCCAGTTTGGCTTGAAACTATCGTCTTCGGTATTCTGTTCACCATTGAAGCTTTCCTTTGGGAAAGACTTCTCCTTCACTCCCTTGACTAGAGAACGAAGGCGGTCGATCTCCAATCCTTATTCTCTTTCCTCGAGGGAAAGAATTTAGGATGGAGGTCGTGGTACAGAACCTACAAATATACTACGTATATTACCCTCGCGACATGATTCTTTAACAGTTGAATTGTCCGTGGGGTAGGCGCATACCGTAGTTAACTCTACGGTTTGTGACCGAGACGAATTGTATCTTAATTGAACTGCAACTCGGGGTTGCCTGCAACCTCCCAGCAGTTATCAGTTTCGATTTAGATACTTGGTATTGTCATGACAACACCAAATCAGCTTTGTATTTACCGAAATTCGTTTCGGTTAAATATAATTGCTCGAGCGTATTCTTTATGCTCGATGGTTCTAGCCGAACGCATTCCTTCGTGGAATAATGGATTACCTGGCAACTCAGGATGACGAGTCACCGAGAGCTACTGCGTATTGAACTGCCTGATAGCGGCTCAGTATCAGCTAGGTCTCGGAGATGCATTGTCGGATACGTCTCTCTCTCCCCTGGTTGGATTGACTACCGAACCGTATCTCTGCCCAACAATCATGGACTTAGGTCTCTGATTAACGGGGATTCTCGCAATAATGAAGGACCATCTACTGCTGTGACGCTCGATTTCATCGCCTTCGACATTGCGAGAATTTTCTACAGAGATATCTCTTGGACTCTTTCATCTTTCTGTTTACCGCACGGTAACAGAAGTCTGTACTAGTCAACCGCTGCATCGCACTGCGATAATGCAAATGATTTTTTGCAGACAT
>NC_087200.1:184975987-185145759 GCF_015104395.2 Macrobrachium nipponense | reverse complement strand
TTAAGAGAGCCTACAGTATTAAAAAAACACCCTATGGTTGGTGCTCAACTTAACCTGAAGTGAAGTGGCGGTAAAGACATGGGTTGCCTCTATTGAAGTGGGAACTTTACAGTGAGGGAGTTATCTGATGGCTGGCAAAGTATCATAGGAGCTATGCTGAGTTGCTGCCGTCTGCTGGCTAGCATAGCATCAATGGGTGGCCCTGCTCAGGGTGCAGTACCAATATAAAAACAACCATAAAACAATGTCACCTACACTGAAATACCACAAACCCATCCCCTATGTGGTGGGTGCTCCAGGTACTTATACCCCCCGGCTACCAAACAACTTGCTATAAGACGAAGAGATAGTGGGAGAACATCCTATGCTTCCTCCTGCTAGACCATGCCAGTCACTATCCGGAGGTACTGCAAAATTTCAATCACTGTAGCTGGCACCAGATGCACAGATGTTGACTGTACCCAGTAGGTTGATGCACAATGTAAGTAAGGGCCATCATGTGCCTGAGAGCTAAGGAAGAAGAGAGGCTGCTCTGATGTCCTTAGCTTCCACCCCAAAAGTAAGACAATGTGTTCTTCTGAATCTGAGAGTGCTCCAGGTAAAATCACTTTAGGATGAAAGACAACACTATCTTAGTTAAGAGGGCGAGAGGGATTCTTGACAGAAAACCGGAGGATAAGAATGGCCCATTGATCTGTAGGTCTTGTTCAGGTAATACCTAAAAACTCCAATTAGACAGAGAGCTCACTCTTCTTCCTCAGAGCCAGTAAGCACTCCTGTAAGTCGAGGACGACTGTTAAGCTCCTAAGGGAGAGAATAGATCCAGGTCTTGGATAGGTCTTCATTCTTAGCTAAAATCCAACGGTAAACGACCAAACAGCGTTTCCTTCCTTGCTTGGACGTGTAAAGGTCTTAAGAGGTCATTAAGATTAAGAGATGAAAGATCCAGTTATCTCTGCTTAAACACGAGATTAGCACAGTTTGATACTCCTTAATGGGTCACAGATGCCCTAGAAGGCATGCATAAAGTTGAGACACCAGCTTTAAAAAATCAACCCCTAAAGTCTGGTGGATGGAGGAAGATGAATTCCACACCTTGCAACAGCCTCTGCAACACATCTTGAAAAAACTCTTGGAAGACAAGCCTCCACATAGTCTAGAGCCTGTCTGGGTAAGAGTAGACCACCGCTGGTGGTACCTCTGAAGCTTGATGTCTGAGAAGAGACAGTTTGGGAGAAGAATCTTGGAGAGTCCACCAACAACCTTAGCACATTTAGGAACCATCTAAATGGCCCCCAGAACAAGGCGAAGAGTATCATCTTACTTCACCATGAGCCTGACACTTGATAAGGGCTTCATTGACCATGCTGAAGGGCAGAAGGCGAGTAGGTCCATGATGGACCAGACTGTAGCATGGAGTTTTGTGGTAGAATGGTTTAAAAATAAAGGCAATGGGTTTGTAAATGAGTTTGTTTGGAAAAGTCTAATATTTCAGTATTTAATAACAAATTTTTTTTCTAGATAGGCATGGAACTTCTCCCCTCTTATGGATGGGTCTTATAGAAGGTATCGTGTAGTGAGGTTCATCAAATGGGTCAGTAGTGTATTATAGACCACCTTTATACTGTGCAATCAAGGCTGACCTTATATATAAAAGACATTATTTTTGACGTGCAATTAGTAATACTTTTCTTTGGAACAGTGTCCAAAGAGAAGGTGTTGATACATATATGTATACGTGTCTATGTAAAGAGTTAATTTACTGAAGTCCCTAGTACTACAGGATAAATAATTCTGCATAAATATGTGTTAATCTATTTTGTATACAGTCATACAATCCTTTCATATTCATATGCATCACTGTATTTTGCTGTGAAACTGAACAGGAGGACAGGGGCCTTTTAACTTTAGAGACTACACATTGGTGTGTGTGTGTGTGTTCTAATGTCTAGTATACATATTGATGTACTGTTTTTTTACATTACTTTCCAGATACAGGGTAATTCCTTTCATATGCAAACTTCATTACATACTTGTATTTTCTTTGATTTCCTAGATTATGTAGTTATAGAAAACTGATGTGTGCTTGAGTGTGTGTATTATGAAAATGGTTTATTTTCCTTAGAAATTCCTTTTTTAACAAGAACATCCTGATTTTACAAGAAAATAAGTTTTATTTTCATTTGCTCTGATATTGGTAACCTTGAGTTGTGAAGGGGGGACCAAAGTTCCATGTTTGGTCATGTAGTAGTTATATACAATACATTACTATTAAGAAAAACTTTGTCTGAATAGCCTTACATATTTTCACCCGACACCATCTGCCCTTAACTTTACTGTTGCTTTGTCAATCTAGTCACAAGTCTGTTGCCCATGCAATACGATTTGGGACTGGAGGAAGACTACAGTTGCCCATGCAATATGATTTGGTTCTTGTAGAAGACTTGTTCCTTGAGGTGACAAACAGGTCCAAGGTTGACCTGTCCCATAAAATGCCCAGATCCTGATAAACTAGGGGAACAAAGTCCATGATGGGCAGGACATGCTTCTGACAGCCCTCAGTATGTCCATCACAAGATAGTTCCCTGAATAAATCAAGTGACTAAGGATTCGATTGATCTGTCCTTGTTGTTTGGTCAAGAAGGAATGTGGGATCGACCAGCACTGAAGCCCTAATTGAATCGCTTTCAGTTCTCTTACAAAGACGCAAAAGTTCCATTCTTCTGGAGACCACAAACCAGAAACTTCCCGTTCTTCAAGCGAGCTCTCCAACCCAGATCTGAGGTACAGAGTAGGAGGCTAGGTCTGGGATCAGAGGATGAAAGGGACTTCCACTCAAAAGCTGTTAAGCAGCCACCACTGTAGGTCAGACTTAAATCCTGGGCAATGGGACAACACAGTGTCAAGCTGCAATTCCCTGCCCCAGTAAGGCTTGTTGTCAAAAAGCCTTCAAACTTTCTTCGAACGAAACTGAAGAAATCAGATTACATGTAGACTGATATTTATGCCCAGAAACCAAGGAAGTCAAAAAAAACGCAGGAGGAGGACTCGCTTGAAGAGACTTGAAGTGTCTCAGAGAGGCCAAAGCACAGACCTACGAACTGGAAAATCCTGTCCTGAAGATGGCACTCAGAAGTTCTCTGAAGTCTGGACAGGGATATAGGAGTATGCTTGCTGCATATCTAAGGTTGCCATTCAACCATCCAGGAGAAAAGGATGACAGGACTGCCTGGCTCATCTCCATCTTGAACTTTGATTTTTACTCTGAGAGAAAGAGGGACTGTGGCCTTAGACTCACTAAGAACCGCACGAAATTGCAGATCATTGTACAGGCTGGTCGACAATTGTGTGCTGAATGGCCAACCCTGCAAACGTGGACATCATTCTAACTCAACTTCTTATTGGACTTGAAAACGTTTAGCGTAGACTCGACAACACCTTCTCCAGGCATAAGACATGCACAAAAGTGGCCTGTCAACAACCAGGCTGAGACAAATTCTTTGCCAAAGATAAAAGAAGCTCATGAGCAGATGCTAGATGTCTGAAGCCAAGTATTTGAAAATAGTGCCGAGAGCTCTGGAATAGGCGCCAGGCTTTCAAGAATCTACATCCAGTGCTAGGAAGTTAGTGTCAGAAGCTTAGAAGATCAATCCTGGCATTCAGGAAAAGGCACCTTTTGGGAGGACTGGTGTGATAAAGTTCATGGCATTCCTCAGGACTGTATGGAAATTGGAGGTAGAATAGCAAAGCAAAAGTCTCATAGTCTCTCTTAACTGCCTAATGACTTGGTGGTCAACAGAACCTTCAATCTCTAGAAAGCTCATCCACTGAAGTTCCAAGCAAGAAGATCAAAGGGGGGAGGGGGGGATGGCAACTTAGACTGCCCTAAAATAACTGGTTCTCTTGGAAGATGGAAAAGCCCAATAAAAAACCAACCCAAAAAAGTCAAGAGTTGAGACTGAAGTCCAAAAGTGAGACTCTTGAGGCTGTGTTTTGAAGAAGAGGATAACACTTCCTAAAGAAGGTTAGTGCCATCAAACAAAAGACACTTATTGCTCTTTCCAACCAGAGTGAAACTCCTAATCCTTGGAGACTTCTGGGAAACAAAGTGAGCGCCAGAGAAGGGGAACTTTCTTAACAAGCTTGTAACTCGGAACACCACAGTCCTTGTCCACAAAGGACAGGACTCCAGAATACTAAGGCGTTCAAGACAGGGAAACGACATCTTGTCTTGAACTCTAGGCGAAGGTGGAACAGACTGAAGAGTCAAAATGCTTGTGAGCAAAATGTATGTTGCTCAGAAACAGGAATCTGATATGAAGAGTAGGAGTCGAGCACACTAACACTCGGACACTCAATGCTCGGTGAATGTTGGAACAGGCCTACAATGTTACTATGCAGATGTAGAATAGGCTCCAACAAAGGACCATGAACCATAGGTGTGGATAAAACAGACCTAACAAACTGAAGGGGAGGTGCCTGGCACCCTGCTAGTGAGAGGCCGGAGAACTGACAGCTGGCACCAAACGGACAGGTGGAAGCTCAGACACTACTGGCACTCAAAACGTTACTACTGAACTTCTCTCTCCAATGACTGAGTCATCAGAAAAGCGCCATTGGTACCTCTTGTCCGCATCGGAGTCCATATCACTATAAGACAAGAATGCACATCCTAAATATGCCTTTCCATGGGTGTCTGTCAACACCTTGGACTGGCCTAACAGTAGCAGGCTGGCAACAGATGCTCAGGAAGACGTCAAATATGACAAGTAAACTACACATCCTTCAAGAGGTCTTTCAGTAGTAGTCTAACAATACAAATGCATCAAGATGCCTTTCCAGTGGCTGTCTGCAGATGCCTGGGATTGTGCTACAGGATTGACTGAGGGGGCAATTACCCAGGGACAAACTCCTTCGGACCCCCTTGGACCACCAATATGTCTTCTCCCAGGTGTAGGGAGAAGGGCAGGGACTCTCATTCTAGGATATCAGATGGGCCAAATAGCCACCAGCTCCACCAAAATCCAGAAAGATGCCTTTTCAGTGGCTGTCTGTCGATACCTGGGAATATGCAACATGCTTGACTGAAGGGGCAACCAACAGGGGAACCTCCTCTCAGCCTCCATATGACTTTCAGTAGGTCTTCTCCCAGGTGTAGTGGAGCAGAACAGTGACTGAAGTCTAGGAGTGCCGATGGGCTGGATAGTTACCTGATCTACTTCACAACATTTCACTGTTACAGGGTAAATTCCTGTTAACTCAAACTCAAGTGGATAACAAAAAGGAGAGCTAGTAGAAGAGAATTAGCGCTAGGTGGATGGATGTAAGAGTTTTAGGGCAAAAGCCCAGGCACTGGGGCCAAAGAAGCCATTCAGCGCTGTAATTGTGAGTAAATAAATTACATTATAAATGAGTTAATATGTGTATGAAGAAAATGGTTCATATATAAATTACCATATGAGAAATGAATGAATTAATAAAGAAATGAATGAAAAAAATGCTTAATAAATATATATATATATATATATATTATATATATATATATATATATATATATTATCTATATATATATAATATATATATATATATATATATATTATATATATATATATATATCTATGATGTGATAGAAAAAAAATAATTAAATGTTATTAAAAATGTTTATAGACTTCAAAAAGGAGATGAGAGCAGAAATATCTTCTTTGTCTCCCAAAATATCACAAAGGGATTTACCCCTAAGATATCTCTCTCTCTGATTAAAATATCTGGGGGAAGCAACCAGAATGTTCTCCACTATTAGCATCTCGCCACGGCAAGCACACTCTGGGAGGCTGCCCCCTTCTAAAATAGCGCTAGGTGGGCAGCTGGCACCGAGCGTATGAGAATAGGAGCTGTCTTGGAGCTGGTGCCAGGCTTGGTGCAGCTTGGAGCTGTCTGGCACTTGCAGCATGAGATGCCAAGATGTAGCTAATAATCTGGAATGTTTCCAGATTTGTATATCATCTTAACACAGGAACCATATAAAATCTCTCCAAGCTTCAATTTGGTGTATGTACTGCTGAAACAAGTATCAGAGTCGGATCTTGGCTGTCAAGAACATGTTACAAAAGCTCTTCGCAACCCATTAAGCACCTTTCTCTCCTTACAACTTATTGCCATTACACTTTTCAGTTCTCTGCAAAGGAAAGTGTGAAGGTTAAGGTAAAATTATTTACCAGTGGCCTGCAAGTAGCCTAGGTGCAGTCAACAAATCATAAATTGCACATTTTTAGACCTAAAGGAATGGCATCTCATTCCAAAATTACTTTTAAGGCAATTATTATCGGCAGCTGGCAAGTAGCCTATGTCCGATAAACATTATATATTACAAAAGTTTAGGCCTAATGGAAAGACATTATATTCACGAACTTACTTAAGCCCGCTGGTAAACAAATCATAAATGCAAGTTTTGGCCTTGAGAAATGTAGTACATTCAAGAATTTACTTTTCAGGCAAAATTGTTGACCAGCGGCTAGTTGATGATTCTGACTTAATCAACAGCATAATAACAAAATGAAGAAACAACCCATAATGAAAGATTTCAGCTTGAAGGCTACAAAATACATTCCAGTGGTTGTTAAGCAATACTTCACCACATTCCAGTCAGGACCAGAAAACAAAAGAAAAAAAGCTGCTGTAAGTGTTCAATGTTTACAACTCGGGCAACAAAAATTGAATGAATTTACCTGCCAAGTCACTCCTGAATTTTGAATTTAAGCTGCCGTACAAATGGAAACTAATATGGCAGTAATTACTTGGTAACATACTTACATAAAAAATGCATTAAAAGTCATAAAATCATGTTAGGCATGGTAAACACAAGTAGGCTAACTGCCTAATGAAGGGTGTCATTTACTAGATGGAGAAAATGAAGGGGTTACATTTTTACCAAAATGTATTTATGCAGTACATTTGTTACAAATATAAAGGAAAAAATTGAATAATTGCATTTGCATAAAGTTTTCAGTTTATAGTGTGATATGACAATTTGTCCAAAATTGCATTTTTTCCTAACTATACAAACCTGAGGTCCTTTTACAATAGGAAGGTACTAGCGGCAGCTGGATAGGTCGTAAGCTTTCGAACAAGGGGTTCGGTAGTTAACTGCTTGTCCGACAGGCGCGCGCGCGCGACTGGTAGGTAAACAAATCACTTTTGCTTTTGGCCCAAGCAAAAACTGCAGAGTGAGGGGTGGCATGAGGTGGGGCTATGTGTAAAAGGACCTCAGGTTTGTATAGTTAGGAAAAATGCAATTTTGGACAAATTGTCATTTGTTCCGACACGGCATACAAACCTTCGGTCCTTTTACAATAGGAAGACTCACTTCTTGTGGGAGGAATCTGAGTCTTTTGTGAACAGACTGGTGTTCGCCCAACCTTGGAATGCCTCCCTGGTCGTAAGAGCGAGGGAGGGATCCAAGCCTCTGTCCGATTGATCGGGGTGTGCACCGCAGGATCAATGGTCAGACCTCTGGACCAAGTACTAAGAGAGAGGCAAGCGTATCTCTTCGTACCAGCAAACAAGAACAAGTTCCTATTTGCAAGAGGCAACATAAAGTTATGGTTTGTCTCTTGTTGGCATCCACTTCCCCCCCCTTGTAGGAGGAAGTGGTGGATATTCGCTCCCATCCCTAGTGAAAGGGATAGGATGGGGCTCTGTCGAGTAGCTTACCGGCATCTCGTCCTTATCCAGCAAGGTGATGACCGTATCCCTCTACCCACAGGTAGAGGGGGAGAAAAAGATAGGAAGAGAAGCCAGTCACTCTCTCATTCACTTATCTATTCTTACAGTCACACCAGGACTCGATGCTGTTCAGCCTGCTAGGGTCTGGGTTAGCTAGACAACGTGTTGAGCAGCCACCACGGGTCCTAAGGAAAACGATCCAAGGACCTGTGGGCAATATCCAAAAGGTAGAAGGAGGTGCCGGTGGTCTGGTTGTACCAGACCCCTGCCTTTCATACCTGCGCCACGGAGAAGTTCTTGTGTAACTCGAGGGAGTGTACTTCTAGGTCATCTTGGTGCTGACGAAGAGTCTTCAACACTCAGCCTGGGATGTCGAGTTTCTTCAGAAAGCGCGGTCGCGCTTTCACAGGACAAAGCAGCATCTCCTTCGCATCGAAGGCGGTGAAGTCCATTAGGGAGGGGATTGTGAAGGACTCTAACCGATCGTCAGGAACCGAAGGGTTCAGAGTCTTCGCTACGAAATCGAGCGTCACGAATCCCCATCCCCTGGATGCTTGACTTCGCAGGAAAAGTCATGCAATTACCTCAGAGGAAAAGAAGGGAATGGTCGTATGACCTATCCCTCTTCTCAACTTCGGTGATGTCCTGTACCCATACTGGTCTATCCGTCTGCAGCGAAGTTGTTGTTCTCGGTAGTGGATAGGACACCGACACTCAATGTTGGGTGTCGATGGTATGGGTACTGTGACAAGCCGTTAGGACGAAGAAAAGATTGTTATGGAACAACCGAACTAAGTCCACAGCGAAAGTTCGTAACAGACTTGGGTGAGCTCTGACAGCTGCCGACTGACTGCGTTCGGTAGGAGGCAAGTTGTCCAAGCACCCGAGCAAGTCACGTGACCTTCGCCTTAAAAGGGTTATGCCAAGAGACTAAACAAATAATTTGTTCGTCACCGATGCCAGAAGGCAAGGTGATGACTCTCTTAAGGCATGTGCCCAACAGGCGAAAGTCACTTGCCTTCTAGAGACCGAGGTCCTTGATGGCAAGATAACTCATAGTATAGTTGATTCTCGGCTAAGGAGAAACAACACTATGTGTCGTTGAAGACGAAGGTGTACAGAAAATGCAACCTACGTCTTCACAGCTGAACCGAGAGAAGGATTCTCAAGATTCTGAACCTGTGCTACAAAGACTGAGAACGCTAACCGCTATTCATTGCTGTCCGGTGAGGATCGTAGTTGCAATAAAAGCGGAGCGCTTTTCAGTAATGAAGACAGGGAAATACTGCCTGAAGAACTGCTTCTCATGGGCTGAACATTTGGAAGTAGAGCTGTCAGGTCGGAGAGTAGGCGATGTCTTCTGACATATCTGTTAATTCGGGGCGAGCAATGAATAATTGGCACACCTACGAATACGAGATATTTTGAAGACAAACTCAGATGTCTGCAAAAATCATTCGCATTATCGCGGTGCGATGAAGCGGTTGACTAGTACAGACTTCTGTTACCGTGCGGTAAACAGAAAGATGAAAGAGTCCAAGAGATATCTCTGTTGAAAATTCTCGCAATGTCGAAGGCGATGAAATCGAGCGTCACAGCAGTAGATGGTCCTTCATTGCGAGAATCCCCGTTAATCAGAGACCTAAGTCCATGATTGTTGGGCAGAGATACGGTTCGGTAGTCAATCAAACCAGGGGAGAGAGAGACGTAACCGACTGTGCATCTCCGAGACCTAGCTGATACTGAGCCGCTATCAGGCAGTTCAATACGCAGTAGCTCTCGGTGACTCGTCATCCTGAGTTGCCAGGTAATCCATTATTCCACGAAGGAATGCGTTCGGCTAGAACCATCGAGCATAAAGAATACGCTCGAGCAATTATATTTAACCGAAACGGATTTCGGTAAATACAAAAGCTGATTTGGTGTTGTCATGACAATACCAAGTATCTAAAATCGAAACTGATAACTGCTGGGAGGTTGCAGGCAACCCCGAGTTGCAGTTCAATTAAGATACAATTCGTCTCGGTCACAAACCGTAGAGTTAACTACGGTATGCGCCTACCCCCCGGACAATTCAACTGTTAAAAGAATCATGTCGCGAGGGTAATATACGTAGTATATTTGTAGGTTCGTACCACGACCTCCATCCTAAATTCTTTTCCCCTAGAGGAATGAGAATAAGGATTGGAGATCGACCACCTTCGTTCTCTAGTCAAGAGAGTGAAGGAGAAGTCTTTCCCAAAGGAAAGCTTCAATGGTGAACAGAATACCGAAGACGATAGTTCAAGCCAAACTGGAAGTTCCCGTCCGTTCTTCTCTATTCCAGGTTAAACGCCTACTGAGATACTCTTCTTCCAGCAGCAGTCTTCTTCCAAATGCTAGAAATTACAGGAATTCGTAGCATAAGCGAGGTTCCCGATTATCGTGTAACAATTATCGGGATTCTCGCTCACTTTGGACCGTGGTCTCGCCTAAGTGTTTGGAGATCGTAAAAAACTCGAACACTCTGAGTGCGCTAGAAATTCCGTAGAATTCTAAGCACTCTGCGAAACCCCCACCAGAATTCGTCAAACGATATCGGCTGGTGGTCCTCTCGATTCCCGTAGGAATCGAGAAAGGGGCAGGATCCCTCCTCAACGACCGGGGCTTACGTCAGGTAGGACCCGAAGGTCCCCCCCGGTAGCGCAGCCCCTAACGTGGGATCTTACAGAGAAATCTCTGTAGGATCCCTCCCCTTTCCCTCGTAGCCGTAAGGAGAGAGGGGAATGGGGGAGGAATTGGATACTGGCTCGCCTTCCCAGCGGAACTAGCAGTTGGAGAAGAAAAGGAGCAGCCATCGCCTTACGGCGATGGCCTCTCAGAGCCTGGGAAAACGTATCGTCAGGAGAAAACGTTTTCCCCCGAGGAGGGTTACGAACTCATACTGTAGGTAAGGGTCTGCCGCCACTGTGAACGTCGTCTGGGTGGGGCTGATCGACACCTGACAGGAGAGAGCCGATACCGTCCCTTTCCCGCGCTCATTCCAGTCCTCGTCGAGGTCGAAACCTCAGAGGACCGAAGGGGTATTCAAATACGGTGTCCGAAGACACGTAGAAACGCCTCGTGATCGCAGTAGAGGAAGTGAAGTAGCTTGTTCGACCGGCCAGAACTGAGAGAGCCTTCTTGTCTGGAGACGAGAGACTACCTGGTTTCAACACAGTCGGCAAGCTCCGATCGCGGCAGACCCACCGTCGATTTGGGTTCCCTCTCGGGCCCCAAAACGACTCGAGCCGAGACGTGGCTCTGCTGGTGGGAGCGGCGATCCTTCCCCGAGGTCGTTGTGCTGACGAATCAGCGCCATAACCTCGGCAAAGTTCCCCTAGATCTCGGAAGTCACAGCATCTTGCAGAGTGGGGCCGTTAAGCCCTTCGAACAAGAGCATATTCCGAGAACCTTCCTCCTAAGAAGGGGGAACAGCGACAGCCCTCTCGGTCTTCCCCATCCACTTGCGCATACGTCCTGGCCGGTCCAAGAACCGTGCCTGGCACGTAGGGCGTCGTGGTGGAATCATGAGGGGCGCACCCCTCACGATCACTCCTCAATACCTCGCTCCTCCCGGTGTAACCCGAGGAGGTTGAAGGTACGGGAGAGGCAGACCTGACGCTCCTCCTCGCTCGCTGGCAGGAACCAGCAGGCTTGGAGGGCTGCAGGCGATCGTCAACCCGCGGTGGCGATCGAGCTGCAGGCCTGGTCGAACCGTCTCGCTGTGGAGAACGGCTGGACTGAGCACAGCGGCCCCGATCTCGAGTGTCAGAAGAGCTGGTGCTGGTTGCCGTACCCGATCGCTCTCTGTGAGAGCGACGGTCAGGCGACCTGCAGGCTCCACTGTCACAGTGAGACCGGTGCTTGTCCTCACGGCACGTCACGTCGCTGGTTCCAGCCGTGGCTGGCACCGGCGAACGGGAGGACCTCTTCCCAGCCTCAGCCCGTGGCTGGTCGTGGACCGTCACGTCCCCGGGTAGCCAGCTGTTCGCCGCGAGAGTGAGAGCTGGTCTGGTGAGAGTCACGTGAGCGGCTGTCACCAGTCTTCCGCCCCGTGCCGTGAACCTGACGCTGAGCGGACTCAGAGGTCTGGTTCCTGGCTGCACGGTCGCTGGTAGCGACCGTACACTCGGTACCTCCCGCGAACGAGAGGGCCGAGACGGACCCTGATGCAGTGGCAGAACCACTGACACCAGGCGAGGAAGTACCGGTGTTAGCCGGTACCCCTCTGGTCCCCGTAGTCTTCTTCCTTGCGGAAGAAGAGACGGGCCCCGCTCCCGAAGGAGCAGGAGGACCAGCGGAAGGAACCCTCCCGTCCCACCGAGGTGAGACGGGTCCCGAGAAGCTCCCGAGGGAGACTTCTTAGGAGGGAGGAGGCAACCTTCTTCTTCCTCGGCTGTGAAGCCTTAGAAGTCGAAGGGGAAGAGGCGGCAGCCGACGACGATGAAGAAGATGAAGACGACGACGACGACCCTTCCTCCTCTTCTTCGTCAGCTTCCTCAGGACAGACGTAAGATCTGCTATCCAGGGCGGAGCCGGGGCTGCTGTAGCCGAAGCCACAGGGCCCGGACGCACCTGTACAGACAGACCAAAGTCTGGGGTAGTACCACCACTAACAGGGACGACATCAGCAGGTATGGGCATCTCAGGAACAGCAGGCACAGCCAGCACAGCATCGGTAGGGACAGCCAGCGCAGCAACGGCAGGGACAGCCAGCGCAGCAACGGCAGGACAGCCAGCGCAGCAACTGCATGGACAGTCAGCCCAGAATCGGCAGGTACGGCATAGGCAGAGCACCGGAAAAGAAACACAGGAAGTGGAGCAGCAGCCAGCAACATCCTGGTACCGGCGGCAGGTCCAGGGGCGAGCTCTAGGGCAGCGGAAGTGTGGTCGCTGCAGCGGCACGCCCCCCTCTCGGTACGGCGAACGGCACTTCACAGCGGCTGTAGGCAAGACTGTTACCACGTGAGGCGAGTACAACCAGGTGAGGAGGGACGTCGTCACCTGGTTGCGTGGTCACCACTCCATGGGTGACCGCAGTAGGCCCAGACATAGAACCGCAGCCCCTGACACTAGCACGCCCTGCAATTGGAAGGACGCCCATACCTCACCAAGGTCCACCCTCGTGGCAGTAGCACCTGCGGAAATAACAGTAGTAGCGATTAGTGGGGGGAAGTCCCCTCGCGCGCGGGGGGGTGAGCCCTCTCCGAACGAGTGGAAGACCCCTAATACAATTGTACACCGGGTGGGCACGAGCGCCCTCCCCCGCGCTCGACGGATCGGGCGAGGAGAAGAACGCCGATAACCTCCCCCCCCCAAGGGAAGGGCCATCTGTGGGAGCTGAGCGGGGGGGGGGGGGGGTTCTCGTTCCCACCCCCGCACAGCACCCATGTACCCAACAACAATACAAGAGCCCGAGAGCAATCGTGCCATCGGCCCGAATGCAAGGGCATAAGGATCAATTCCCTGACTGAGCGGAACTTGAACCAAATAAATATTGATGCAATCAATAATAAGGAATAAAATGAAAATGCATCTTGCATTACGATTCACTTCACAATGAATAAGGGCTCGGATCGAGCGCATTTGCGCCCTCGGTACCGAGCGCAAGGGTAAAAGGATCCATTCCTTACCTTTATGGATCAAGGTTTATGGAAACCTTGATCCATAATGAATTGATGCAATCAAAAAATATATGAAAATGAAAAAGAATACTGCGCTTGCGATTTCACTTCATACAAATAAAAAGGGGAAGGATCAATTCCCGGGAAATAGCGGAAACATTGATCCCAGTAAACAATGCAATCTCAATAAAAAATGAAAAAGAACTGCACTTGCGATTTCACTTCATTCAAATAAAAAGGGGAAAGGATCAATTTCCGGGTAAGCTCGGAAACTGATCCAAAATGAGTATTGCTACAATCAAAATAATATATTGAAAATGAAAAAAGAATACTGTACTTGCATTCCACTTCCATACTGAATAAGTTTCCGTGCCGAGCGCATTCGCTCGGCAACGGTCATACAGGTCAAAAAAATATAAATGAAAAGAGCACTTACTTACGATTTTCATCTACACATTTCCAACCCAAATATACGCTCGGAGCGAGCGCTCCCGCCCCTCGGCACCGAGCATACAATAACTCGAGGATCATTTCTGGGAAAATGAATTCCCGCACTTACGCCCTTCAGTCCCGGCACTCGGGTAATCGGAGGGCGTGGTGAAACCAAGATCCTTTAATTCACACTTGAATTCAATGGAAATAAATATGAAATGATTGTACTTACAATTCAGTTTCACTAGATAAATAGAAAAAGAAAAACACAACCATGCGAAAGCAACGACGATGAAGCGGGCAGAGAGCGATGATACACGTCCACACGCCAGCAGGCCGAAAGCAAAAGTGGTTTGTTTACCTACCAGTCGCGCGCGCGCCTGTCGGACAAGCAGTTAACTACCGAACCCCTTGTTCGAAAGCTTACGACCTATCCAGCTGCCGCTAGTACCTTCCTATTGTAAAAGGACGAAGGTTTGTATGCCGTGTCGGAACAAGGTGGTTGTTTATATGTATACAGTGTTTACAGTTACTTATGTGGTATTGACAAAGTTATAAGTTACTTGTCATTATTCAGATTTTGAATTCAGATGATTGAAGGATTACTGTATAGGACTCTTGGACTCAAACCCAAGAACAAATTCCATGGGTTCATGAGCCCCCAAGTTAAGGGGATAGACAATTTGTACTTATACAACGCTTGAACTCAAGCCAGGGACAAATTTCAGGAGTTCAATAGCCCACTCACTATGTCAAGGGGTTCAGGGTTGAGGGGGCAAGTATCAATTATGCAAGTTAAACCAACAAGAAGTTCCACGTTGGCCAAGTGCATTTCGCACTCGGCTACCAACCCGGTGGTCCGAAGTTCGATTCTCGGCTCGGCTAACGCGGAACCAGAGCAATATATTTCTAGTGATAGAAATTCATTTCTTGATACAATGTGGTTCGGACCCCACAATAAGCTGTAGGTCCCGTTGCTAGGTAACCAAATGGTTCCTAGTCACGTAAAATATCTAAAACTTCGGGCCAGCCCTAGGAGGGCTGTTAATCAGCTCAGTGGTCTGGTAAAACTAAGATATACTTAACTTGAACCAAAAGACAAAAAATGTGGATTGTAGACTGACAAGCAGAAGAGGCTTCCCCCTACATGTTGATAGTTAACTACCTTGTCAGTAAGTTTAATTAGCCATCATCTTTTGCACTTAAGGTAAATCTTATGCACAATATGCAGGATTGTATTTGTTTAGGAATATACACATTTAGTGTTTCCCACGTGTTTGAGGGGGATGGGTACAAGACCCCCAGGAAACAGCTATGATCTGTGAATATGTAGTTGAAACCCCCATATAAAAATGCTTAAAACTGACTAATTTTCTTAGCTAAACCTTGAAAAAACCCACTAAAAATGTTCAGTTTTTTTTTAAATAGTTATATCACAAAACGTGCATTTTATGATTAAAAACACACACACAAACTAATTTGTTGAAATTACTCATAGAAAAATACCACGAATAGGTGAATTTTCTGCAAATACAGGCACCCCCCAGTTAACGGCAGGGGTTCCGTTCCTGGGGGCCCCAATGCTAACCAAAACATATAGAGGAGAGGGAGAGAGAGAGAGAGAGAGAGAGAGAGAGAGAGAGAGAAGAGAGAGCGAGAGAGAGAGAGAGAGATACTGTTATAATCATTGCTTAACCCCTTCTTTACCGGGTGGGTGAGCAGAATGTAAACATTGTGTTCGCTGCCGAACTGAATCTCTCGGTAGTGACTCCAGTTTGGAGGGGTGCCGATCGTAAAAATATTTGCCAAAAATACACCAATCAAGACAGGCTAATAAATTATCAGGTATTATTAGCACTATAATAACGCATATTCTCTGTTAGTTTTATCATCCTACAGGGAAAATAAATGATTTTATGAAAAAAAAAATGTGAAACTCAGTGTCCTTGTACAAGGGACACTAGTGGCCGGTGAGAAAAACTACGGTCTTGAATAGAAATTCGGTCTTACAGAATGTTGGTATATCGCACCTGGAACATGCACATAAAGTATTATCAAAATAGAACAGTAAATAAGCACGTAATAAAAAAAAAAAAAAAAAAAAAAAAAAAAAAAAAAAAAAAAAAAAAAAAAAAAGAGCAAAAAACTAAAGCGAAAGCCCCGCCAATAAATATGGAAATCGCAAATTTTATAGTATATCTTTCAAAAATTGGTCGGTGTCATTTTCTACGTTTTCTAAGATTAGTTTCATCACAGAAAACAACTTTAGGGGCATCAGGGGTATCTAAAACTAATTTTCAAGTTTTTTGTCCTCAAAAAAAAAATTGCTTTTTCTCTGGTTTGGTTTTTTATAAAATTACTATAAGGCTTTATTTCTACCTTCATTTATCTGGTGTTCATATCTTTTATTTGTAAAATGTAATAAGTGAATAAATAATAAATACAGTAAATGATGATACAACTGGTTTTTTACTTGGGTAGAAGTTATTACATGGTTACGCTTGTCTGGTTTGTGATTTTTTGTTGAGACGCAGTTCATCTGTCACCTACACACTACTATAAGCAGTAATAATATTTTTTTGGGTTCATCATACGTCTGGCATCGTGTCATACTGTTTATTTTGCTCCAAACTCTTCAAACCGAAATTACAGAATGATTGGAAGTCCCTATCTGAAAAGAGGAGTTTTGGTGGTACTATGCGTACCACCTTTATGCACCCGGTGCGGTGTAGTAGACTTGAATGGTGGTACCCACCTACCTCCAAACAAACTTTCGGTAATGAAGAGGTTAAATGCTGCACACGTAACCAGCTGAACGATAACAGTTGTTTTGCTACAACCACCAAACCGAATCTGATAACGTTTCACTTGCATTTCAGCCATCCTACGATAGCAATAAATTACTGTAGTTTTGTTACAAATGACGTTAATTAAGTAGAATAGGACCAATATACTTTTATGTTATACATTTTTCGCTTGGTGGAAGAAAAAACTGGCACGGAAATATAGTAAAGAGTACATACTGCTAAATTTAAGCTGCATTTGTAGCTTAAGCTGAGGAAAATGTTCACACTGCTAATGACTATAAATTATTGTGCATCAGTTAACCTGATGAAACTTGACCGCAAATAATAGTGGAGAAAATGAAGTTTTTATTGTAAAACTAATATTGTAATACCTGCCTGAACACCTGAACTAGCCCTGGTCACCTACCAGCCCGAACCATCATTATTAAAAATTTACCAAATCTTTGGTTAAAATAAACGATCAGTGTTGCCAATCTCCTGGCAAACACCCTCGTTACCTAGTTACCAGCCCACCGCTAGTAGCCCTGCCTCACGGGCCTGGTCACACCTGCCCTCTCACGTCAATCATAACTCAATAACTCTGTATGAGAGGGGAGGAGGGTGGGAATCATTCAGGTGTTCAGGCAGGTATTACAATACGTATTAGTTTTACAATAAAAACTTCATATTGCAATACACCCCTGAACACCTGAACTAGCCCGATTAACAACATTAATTGGAGGTGGGAATCAAATTCTGCCCGGCCCTCCACTGTACTAGTTGTCAGTCAATATAATTGAGTACGCGAGTCAGTCTCAAGTTCATTTGTCACTCGTCCAAGCTAATCTCCCATGTGTGGCCTTCTAGGCCTGCCATATGTGGAGGGAAAAACTCCCTGCACCTTCTACCCTAAGGTCAAAACTCATTGAGTGCGGAAGGGATACAAACCTGTTTCCTCTCAGCTGGCTATGTGCCTCACCTGAGTAGAGGAAAAAACTGAAGACCTCCCATGTGGCTCTCGGCCTCTCATGTATGGAGGGAATCTGAAGACCTCCCATGTGGCTCTCGGCCTCTCATGTATGGAGGGAATCTGAAGACCTCCCATGTGGCTCTCGGCCTCTCATGTATGGAGGTTAACTGAAGACCTCCCATGTGGCCTTAGGCCTCTCATGTACTCTTTACCATGTCCATCGGTGCGTCTGCGACGGTGTCGTCGATCGTAGTGATGTCCTCTTGCAGTGTTGTACCTGCCTGTCTGTACTCTGCCTGGTTGGCACTTGAAAGAATACCCTCAGATAGACCTAGACATGTTCTTTCCTATCTGTCCTAATACTTAAAATCCTCTTGTGATATATCATATCATGAATACCTTATACATATTCCTAATAGTCGCTCCCTACTCTAATACTAACTCAGACAGCAAGATTGTTGGGTTTAAAAATAGAATTTAGGCCAAAGGCCGAGTATTGGGACCTATGAGGTCAGTCAGCGCTGAAGGGAAATTGAGAAAGTTTGAAAAAGGTGTGAAAGGAAGAAAAACCTCTGTTGCACAATGAGTCCAGTGTTAGGAGAGCGTGGAAAATAGGATGAGAGAATATGGAGAGAATATGAAATCAGAAAGTGAGCGAGAGAGAGAAGAGCGTATGAGGAGAGAGAAGATAGAGAGAGGAGAGAGAGAGAAGCAGATAGAGAGAGATGAGAGAATGGTGAAGAGAGAGAATAGAGAGAGAGAGAGAGAGAGAGAGAGATGAAAAGAGAGAGAGAGAATGTAAAAGGGCAAAAGGGAAGAGAGAGAGCGAGAGATAAAATCAGGGAAGAGCGAGAGAGAGAGAGAGACTGATGGAGAGGAGAGAGAGGAAGAGGAGAGAGAGAGAGAGAGACGAGAGAGAGAGATGTGAGATAGAGAGAGAGAGAGAGAAATTCGATGTCTAATATCTCCACCTCCGCAAATTGCAGCAAGTTAAAAGGGTATTATCTTAACGATATACTCGTATACTCCGTACAGCTATGAACAACCGAACGAGAACTTGTTGCTAATGCGATCGACTCCTATAACAACATCACTTTATTGTATTGATCAGCGTGTGACAGTAATCGAATCCGATAGCAACATCCGTTATTGTATTCATCCGCGTGGGACGGTAATTACTGTATTCATGTTATAAATGCAGCTGAAGCTAATAAGGCAAAATTACGTTCATCAGCAACCTGGACAGAAGTCCCGAGCTTTTGTATGAATTCCAACGCAGCCGTGGTAAAAGAAACTAATAGCATGAAAGAGCTCATTACTGTTGTTTTCACCCAGACAAAGGATTAATAACGTATATAAAGTGTAAGGTTCGTAATACCTATGAAAACGAGTGAAAAACGAACGGAATCCTAAATTTAACGCCATCTAACCCGAGGGAAAAACTAGCTTCCAATGAGACGTATCAGTCAAATTTTGGTCTTAAATTACATCGTAAGACGAACAGTATGACTTCGTTACATAAGTTAAGTATCCAGATATTCATTAATATGCTAACTAAGGACAAAAACATTAGCCGAGACCAAGTGATATGGTTGAATCTGAAGCCAAGGAGAAAAAAAAAAAATAGACTAGCCGGCATCCTTGTCTGTCTAAACCACACCTCCTTACAATAGTGCTGTTTGACGACAAGCTAGTGTAATTGTAATTTAATTGAAAAGTAATAAAATAATATTTAAAGGTAATTAAATTAACTTTATTAGGCCTAATATTAATTTCAGTTGTAATTGTAATTTGATAATACGACTGGTAATAATTTGTAACTGTAATGGACATAAGCTCAATGTAAATACTGACGGCAATAGTCTGTTAAACGTATGAAGACGTCATACATACAAATTCCTTATATCTGACATCTGATTATATGCCCCAAGATAGATACCTCATTGACTATATTAAATGTCAACATAGTTGAAGACAAGTCTCCTTTAAGACGTTTGTACAAACTTGGCATAAGTGAGAGTGTTGTTACGTTAGTCATTTTAGTCAATCAGGAGAGAATGAGATGGATACGGCGACGCAAACCCGTATTCGTCACCCGCTGATTCCAGCGTGAATGACTGCCGAGTTAGTGTTTTATACTACGCCAATGATGATGATACAACATAATACAATTATAATGCTTTAGTCGGACAGAATCCGATCTTCATTCTGTTCGATTACATTCATATTAATTATCCTCAGTTCGGATTCTCGTTCGTTTTCAATTACACCTGTATTGAATTATCCGAAGTCAAGAATGCCTTAAGCCTACAGCGTTAGCCAATATAAAAATAACTACCGATATGTTGTACAGCGAATACTTTAGGTTAGGCTAGGCTACTGAATATGCATACGATATATCATCGTGAACACTAGGCTAACCGTAGTTAATTTTATTCGATTTCTCTTCATACTGAATATCGTAAGTCAATATGCATTGAACGGAGAATTAGTTGATATTAACAATTATCGTATCGTATACATAGAGGAAAGTAACCTTAAAGACGAAGGAGCATATCTGAAAGACCAACCCTGGCCTAAAAGCTTCTGATGCAAGGAACTCGAAGCAGGAAAAAGCCTAAAGATGCTCTAAGGACACTGTGCTTCTAAAAACTACTACTTTTAATAGAAAACCGACCCGAAGAAGCCTGCACTTCTCTTCCTAAACTAAACACTATGTAGCCTATTATCCCTACTCGTCTATATCTGACCTTTTTATATCCTGAGAACTTACACATCGAGGGAAGGGGAATCTGCTGCCAACACTGCCTGCTCCGCGCCAGGGGGGACGGCGGATCCTGCCCTGTGGGCTTGCGGATCCCCATAACCCCCAGCACCGGTTAGGGCTGATTCTGGAACAGGCAGGGGAGCTGGAAAAGAACGATTAGTAATTTCAGTAGACCTATTGCTCGATCTATCCTCACATAATCTTGACATAAAATCGTAACAGAGATGTCATACTCGATGTCAGCGTACTCTCAAGACTCTTAAAGAGCACTGTCTCTAAGTCTTTATCTTGATCTACGTTAGTCTCTTCCTGCCTACAGTTACTTCTTAATACGAGACCTTTCCTATGTTTGAGATATCCTAACATCTGGTCCAAAGACCACTCCTGACATTCCAAACATCTGGTCTTTTACATTATATTGAAAACAGGCCTACAATTTACGCATAAGGAATGACTATCGTGTCATAGGGTACTCATCCTTTTCTTGCATTGTTGGCAAAGACGATACGTTGTTGAACTTCCGCTCGTCGTTTTCTGTGATGTCGTGGCCGAGGATGCAGTAGTCGTTGTCGTAGCCTGTGTTGTTTCTTCCTTTGCAGAATCAATGTCTAATGACAAGGTATTAAGAGCAATCCAACCGTAATCCAAAGGGATGCGTAATTCGTCACCAAAATCAATCAAATCAAAGGTGCAAATGAAGGCCGGGCAGACCAAAAAGGAGTTCGCTGTGGATACATCTGTACTCCACCGCGAACGATAAGTGATTTGACGTGAGAGGGCAGGTGTGACCGGCCCGTTGAGGCAGGGCTACTAGCGGTGGGCTGGTAACTAGGTAACGAGGGTGTTTGCCAGGAGATTGGCAACACTGATCGTTTATTTAACCAAAGATTTGGTAAATTTTTAATAAATGATGGTTCGGGCTGGTAGGTGACCAGGGCTAGTTCAGGTGTTCAGGGGGTGTATTGCAATATGTATTTTAGTAAAACATACTCGCCATGAAAGAATACATTTTACTGTTGTTTTCATGCCGCTAACAGATAAATACGTAAATATTGTATTATTATGATAGAGGATGAAAGTAACGAACGTAATCAGTTTTTTTTACACAAATTAACATGCTCCCGACACCATCCATTAACGAAAAAAATAACAATAGAGTTCATTACAAGACGTACATATTTCAGTCATATTTCAACTTAAAAGCACTTCATATAACAAAAAAATGACTTTTACGCTAAATAGAAGCAAGAATATTGAGTTAAGTGGGGCAAAATAACCCTGTCTCTGCCCTCAGCTGATTTTTCCAAAGCAAAACCTGGATCACTTTGTTTGTATTTTATACTACTCCTATAACGTACGTGTAATGAGACTACATACACTATTATTGGACACAGTGAAGTAAAGCATAACTTTTTTAAAAGAGCCAAGGAACAGATGTATATTCATTATGTTTGTATTTAGGGAGGGTCTCTTGGTGCTTTGGCAAGTACTGAATATGTACTGATAACTAGAGAACAGCGCCATCTATTAACAAAAAACATAACCAAGTCTAGTTCACTTATTTGCATAATTTTTTACCTTAAAAACTCTTCATATAAAGAAAAATAACCTTGTCATATATGAATAGTTTCTAAAGATTAATTTACGCTAAATAGAAGCAAGAAAATCGCTCTGAATTGAGTTAAATACAACAAAATTATCTTACCTCCGCCCTCAGCTGATTTTTCCCAACCACAATATAATCGGTTTGTTTGTATTTTATACCACAAATAGTAATACAAGACTACATACAGTATTACTAGATAAAGCAATGTAAAGGATAACTTTTTAAAAGAGCAGAAGAAAAGATGCATATTCATTATGTTTTCATTTTATGAGGCGATCTCAGCGCCTAGCCTAAGAAACCGATAACCAGACAACGGCGTTATAAACCCTACAGAATGTAAACCCAGTTATGAATATATTTAACAAGTGCCATAAAAACTTAAACCGCCGCTAACCAATGGTGATGGTGAGTCCGCAAATACAAGGGGGTTTCACTGTATATACATATAAAACGGTTGCCATGTCTAAAATAATTAAAAAGATACTTTCAGGAAACTAGACTGGTCTACACTTTCAAATCAAATATTTTACACTAGACTACCAAACGTACCAACATGCCCAATAAAAATGACATTCACAGGCTCCTTTTTTGAACTTTCGTCCTCCTCAATGGGCTTCTTTTTAATTTTTCTGGTGCCCTCACTATCAGCATCCTCATCCTCATCATCGTCTGGAGTAGCAGGGGTTGGTTGGCGGACTTGGAGGGGTCTCTTGAGAAGGCGAAGGTGTGGCTGCATCAGCAGCCTCTTCCCAAGAATCAGCTGGGACATCACCATCATTGTTCACCATATTTTCGTCAAGTGTCCCTCCTGCTGCGGGTTGCAGGCGGGACGGACCTTCTGTCCATGAGAAAATAAGCACTTATCAAAAATCATGGAGTGCAAATTATTTCAAAACATGCATAATACTAAGCTTAATCAAACCCGTGTTTACAGCAAAATCCCTTACCCAGGTACAATTTCCCCAATTTTGCGACCATATAAAGCCATTTCAGAAAAAAATACAGAAAATTTTAACACTTATTTTTCCTAATATACAAATATGAAGTTTTTTACATTGGGCTTTGGCTTGTGAATGTGAGCAGCAACAGCCCTTCAAACTTACTGACAAAGTAGTCAACTACCAACAGGCAGGAGGAAGCTCCGCCTACCTGTTGGTCTGCACTCTCTTTTGCCTTCCAGCCCCAGTACCAGAAGGGTGGACGAGGTGGGCTGTTACTGTGAAGAACTATAGTTTTATTATATTAAGAAACATAAAAATTACTTTCCAAATCTACTAATTGTTCCTCCACATATACAAACCTTTGTTCTTTACATAGATTAACCCACTGATGGGAGGAATCTAGTTACTCTCTGAATCGACTGGTAAGGTTTGCCCAACCTGGAGTGTTATCTTCCAGATCTGTTAGGAGCACACGAATGGCTCCAGCACCTCTAATATACCACACATATGAGATTTAGCAGATGCTAGACTTCTGAATCAACAAGTAAAGGGTCTGTACACCACTACTCAATCAGGCTGTAAGACCACTGGGGAAATCCTTAAATAACATTCAGCAAAAACCAGTTTCTAATGACCTAGGAGTTTATGAAATTCCCTGTAAGGATTGTGATAAGTGATACTATGGATTCACAGGAAATTCTCTCTCGGAAAGATTAATTAAGGATAAGCACTCATTTATGTTTGGACAACAGAGTTTGGCAATTTTCAATCATATAAATAACACGAACTATACCATGAATCGAAATTCATCCCAAATTTTATACAAAAGCAGCTGTTGATACAAATGTCAGATGGTAAATCTTCACCGATGAAACAAGATAGTAGAAAAAAAACTTTCCAATGGTTACCAGCGGACTCGGTTAACGGTGATCTGGTTTTATGGGGCTTGTCTAGTGTCAAGTTTCGATTGGCACCATAAGGTGTTGAAAATAGAGTAATGGCACCATAACACACCTAACAGAGGCGCCATTAACCCGTTGCGGCATAAATCACACAGTTTCGGTTAATGGCAGTTTTCGCTATCAGCACCCTGCCAAAAACAGAACCCCCATCGATAACCAGGGACTTACTATCCCTCCCATGATGCATCTACGTAGCGGCGTGCTTCTTCGGCCACTTAACGGCATCATTGGCATCGTGCACACGCGGTCTTTGTTCGCTCTTTACGATTTAGTTTACTAAAATAAATTCGTTAGTGATTTCGTTGTAGTATACTTTATCGTGTGTGTGAGAACTTTACTACATAACATAATTACGTACAGTATATACGTAGTCATGGGTTCCAAGAAACTTGAAATTCACAGAAAGAAGAAGATGCTCTCTTTGGAAACGAAGATGGAGATTATCAAGAAGTATAAAGCCGGTATGCGATTGAGTGTGATCGCCAAGGAATATGGCCGAAATCCGTCGACAATAGGCACCATCCTTAAGCAGAAGAATGTCATCAAAGCAGCTACACCTTCCAAGGGCATCACTATTTTGTCAAGCAAGAGGACCCACGTGCACAATGAAATGGAAAGGCTTCTTCTTGTCTGGATAAAAGACAAAGATACGATAACGGAGACGGCAATCTCCCACAAGGCCAGTGCTATTTTCGTAGATTTGATTGCTCAGGCGAAAACGACGGAGGAGAAGGGGGACATCAACGCCAACCCCAGAGTTCAAGGCTTCTCATGGGTGGTTTAAGAAATTCCGTAAATGGCCTGGCATCCATTCGGTGGTGGCCAGCTCGGACACGAAAGCGGCCGAAGCCTTTAAGGAGACATTCGACGAGATGACTCTCAACGAAGGCTACAGTTCTCAGCCAGTCTTCAACTGTGATTAGACTGGCCTTTTTTGGAAAAAAAAAAAAAAAAAAAAAAAAAAGCCTCGTCGGGGTACGATACATCACCCCGCAGGAGAGAAGAAAAGCTACCCGGGGCATAAGTCTATGAAAGACAGGCTTTATGTAACAGCTAATTTAAAATGGTGCAAACATTACCACAATCGGACAAAAAAAATTATGATTTTTTTCGGAAGAGTTACCGTGCGGACGTAAGGAAAAAGTTTTTTTTCATAAATTCACCATAAATCAAAATATTGTGTTAGAGACTTCCAATTTGTTGCAAAATGAAGGTAAATGATTGAATATTACTAAAATATAAGAGTTTTAGCTTACAATCGCATTTTTTGACCATTTCGGTAGAGTCAAAGTTGACCGAAGGTTGAAATTTTGGCACTTAGTTATTTATAGAAAATATTTCAAAAATGATAAAAGCTACAACCATGAGTTGTTTTTAGTTGTATTCTACATGAAATTGTGCACATTTCCATATATAATACTCCATGTAACGCATAATTTAAAATGGTGCAAAAATTATGCCAAAGTAACGAAATAATTTCAGAGATGTGTCGCTGATACTTTTTAGTGCGATAAGAAAGAAATTCGCGCTTGCGTGCCTGCGTAACGATTGTAAACAAAACAACGCCTTGATCCGTGAGCTCCCAGCATCCCCCAGGCGCCGTGATTCAAAAGTTTTTGCCTAGTAGGCCTATAACTATATTTTTGAGAATTTAAAAAAAAAAAAAACTTTTTTTATATCGACGTTCCATATGTCCAATCCGCACCCAAAAGACAATTTATATAGTCGTTTAATACGTCCAATCGGCGTTAAAGGGTTAAATAAATAAATATATATATATAAGTCATATCACTTTTTCCGTGATTCATATACATATATCGAGCTACAATGTCCTTTAATATCTAATTCGCTCTACCTCAGAATTAATATATTTTCATATATGCTTAACCGAAGGGGAATTTTTTTCTCGATAATAGACCTTGCCTGGATCGGGGCGCGATCCCAGGATCCTTTCAAATCCAGGAACGTCAGTGAAGCTTTTACCTACTACACTACCGCGAGAGCCTCTCGCGGTAGTGTAGTAGGTAAAAGCTTCACTGACGTTCCTGGATTTGAAAGGATCCTGGGATCGCGCCCCGATCCAGGCAAGTCTATTATCGAGAAAAAAATTCCCCTTCGGTTAAGCATATATGAAAATATATTAATTCTGAGGTAGAGCGAATTAGATATTAAAGGACATTGTAGCTCGATATATATATATATATATATATATATATATATATATATATATATATATATATATATATATATATATATATATATATACACACACACCACACACATATGCAGTGGTCCACCCTTCTTCACGGGGGATGCGTACCAGACACTCCCGTGAATGTTAGAACCCGCAAATGTTTGGAACACCTATAAAAATGCTAAAAACAGCCTATTTTATTGGTTAAAACTCAAGAAAAACCCACTAAAAATTTATATAGTTTAGGCTATATAGTACATGATTTTTAATGTTTTATCACAAAAAGTGCATTTTATGATGAAATTGATAAAAAAAAAAACCCTGGAATTTGTGGATATTTCTTATAAAAAAAATACCGTGAATGTGTGAATTGTCTGCGAATAATGCGGGGAAACGTTCCTGAGAGAAATCTGCGAATACAGGGTCCACTGTATATGTGTGTGTGTGTGTGTGTGTATGTATATGTGTATATATTATATATTATATATTATACTATATATATATATATATATATTATATTATATATTATATATATAGATATATATATAATATATATATATATATATATATATATTATATATATATATACACGCTAACACACTCACAGGCAGTCCTGAGGTTATGACACTTTACAAACATATTCATCAAAAATTATTTCCAGGTTTACAATGCATGTCCTGGGCTATGACTAGGGTTGTGGAGAGAGAGAGAGAGAGAGGAGAGAGAGAGAGAGAGAGAGAGAGAGAGAGAGAGAGAGAGAGAGAGAGAGAGAGAGAGAGAGATTTTTTTGAAAAAAAAAAAAAAAAAAAAAAAAAAAAAAAAAAAAAAAAAAAAAAAAAAAAAAAAAAAAAAAAAAAAAAAAAAAAAAAAAAAAAAAAAAAAAAAAAAAAAAAAAGTTGAATTTTTTCCCCTGCATTTTTTTCACATTCTGTTGCTTCCTAAGCCACACACAATGTCTAACTGTGCTTATATTATCCATAATATACACATACAATTATTCCCTTAACTTATTATTCATCTGGGTATTATTGACTGAAGGCGATGGTCAGTATCTTTCAAATGTCATGAAGGTTTTTCATGATTTGCAAAGTTCCTTTGATGAGCAGTTGCCAAAATCTCCAGTCCTCCAAAGTGAGGAATCTCTCCTTAAAGAAGTTGTCTCCAAGAGAGGAGAGTGGCTTGTACAGAAAGTTCACCTGGATGCTAACTTATTGGACCCCCATTATAGAAGATGCCACATAAGTGATGAAAAGGCAGTTGATGCGATTGAATTGGCATATAAAGTAGCTTTAAGGGTGTCTAAGTGTAGATGAGAAAGGTCTTGGGAGAAATAGCCGAGTTTAGGGCAAAGGAAAAATTATTTGGAAACACTTCATCTGGAAAAGAGTGGAATGGTATGTGCAGCCACACACAACTTTCAAAAGTAGCTACTGGAATATATAAATTTTCATAATAAAATTTATTATTCAGAGACTTACCTACTGTTAAATTTAGCTATATCTCCCCGCCGATTAGGCGAGTCGCCATTCAAACAAAAAAATTGAATGGCTGCCCGGATGACTGTCTAGTTTACCTGTTCTCCACCAGGTGTGTTTCGAATGTTTTAGCTCGTCAGAATTCTCCTTGACAGCCCACTAAGTTGTGGGGAGGCTGGGTGGGTCTACTTTAACAGTAGGTAAGTATACAAATAATAAATTTTATTATGAAAATTTATATTATTTGAGATGAATCTTACCTACTGTTAAATTTAGCTGATTCCCACATTAAGAAGAGGATGGTGGGTAGTGCAGCTAGACAAAATTCAGCTCAGCCATTCGAGCTAAAGGTTTCTTATACGAAACCCAAAACATTCTCACCTGATCTGGAATCCTTGGTGGGTTTTACTACCACCAGAAGTTGGATTCCATTCAGGGAGCAAGGCTCTCATATGTATGCAGCAAAGAGCAGCCTTGCGGAGAAAACCGCTTCGATTCAGCCCACATGACACGCAAGCGGTATGAGGGACCCCTGTGCCTGGGTCCAAAACCCCTATCAAACAGTCACTTAACCCTCTAACGCCGATTGGACGTATTAAGCGCCGATAAAAAGTTTTTTTAAAAATTCATGGAAAAATACTTACACCCCTACCAGGCGAAAACTTTTGAATCACGCGCCTTGGGGGATGCTGGGAGCTCACGGATCAAGGCGTTGTTTTGTTTACAATCGTTACGTAGGCACGCAAGCGCGAATTTCTTTCTTGCTGCACTAAAAAGTATCAGTGACACATCTCAGAAATTATTTCGTCACTTTGACATAATTTTTGCACCATTTTAAATTAGCCGTTACATGGAGTATTATTTATGAATATGTGCGCAATTTCTTGTAGAAAAAAAAAAAAAAAAAAAAAAAAAAAAAAAAAAAATTGATTATAGCTTTTATCAGTTTTGAAATATTTTCATAAAAAACGATGTGCCAAATTTCAACCTTCGGTCAACTTTGACTCTACCGAAATGGTCGAAAAACGCAATTGTAAGCTAAAACTCTTATATTGGACGTCTCTAGCACAATATTTCAATTTATGGAAAAAACCTTTTCCTTGTGTCCGTGCGGTAACTCTTCCGATAAATTTTTTCGTGCGATTGTCGTAGTGTTTGCACCATTTTAAATTAACCGTTACATAAACTTTTATATATGGAAATGTGCGCAATTTCATGCACAATACAACTAAAAACAACCCATGGTTATAGCTTTTATCAGTTTTGAAATATTTTCATATAAATCACGATATAGAAAAAAAACCACGTTCGGTCAACTTTGACTCTACCGAAAGTCGAAAAACGCAATTGTAAGCTAAAACTCTTACAGTCTAGTAATATTCAGTCATTTATCTTCATTTTGAAACAAATTCAAAGTCTCTAGCACAATATTCATATTTAAGGTGAATTTAAAAAAAAACTTTCTTTCCCTCCGCGCGCGGATTCTCCGCCACAAATCTCCGAAATGCGTACGTCGCATTCTCGTAATATTTGCTCCTTTTCATATTAGGCGTTCCGTAGAGTTTACTATATGAAAATGTGCGCAATTTCATGTAGAATACAACAATAAATAATTGAAGGTTGTAGCTTTTCTCATTTTTGAAATATTTGCATATAAAAAAATATATAAAAAAAATTCAACATTCGGTCAACTTTAACTCGTCTGAAATGGTCGAAAACTGCAATTGTAAGCTAACACTCTTACAGTATAGTAATAATCAATCATTTATCTTCATTTTGAAACAAATTGGAAGTCTCTAGAACAATATTTAGATTTATGTTGAAAATAAAATTTTTTTTTTTGTCCGTGCATTACGAATTCATGCATCATTTCGTGATAATATTTTCTCTGTGTTGCTTTGATAGTTTTACAATGTGTTATATAACAAAATGATTGCAATTTAGTGTACAATACAACGAAAAAAAATTAACTCGTTAGCTTTAACCGTTTTGCTCACTTCACGATTTGAATACAATTATATATGAAATTTTGTTTTCACGCTATCATATATCGCATTATTTATATATGATAATGATTTTTTTTTTATTTTGATGGTTGCATACTAACTTCAGGAGAAAAAAAAAAAAAAAAAAAAAAAAAAAAAAAATCTTAATCTTGAAAGTATGCGCATGCTGTGATTTTTTTAAAAAAATATTTTTTCCGCTTCCGCGCTCACTCCGAGACCCCCCAGCATACGGGAGACAATTTTTATTATAACCCTTCGGCGTAGGAGCATACCTTTACAATATAAAGGTATGCTCCTATACAAAAGTTGTACCCTCACGCTCCCCAAAATATTAAAACCCAGAATTTAAACAAAAAAGCCTAAAGAATTGCTCTTTTTCAGTTCAGGAAAAGACTACCCACTACTATTAGTGAATTAAGGGCTTTACTGTTTTCAAACAATTCTGTATACTTAAGGTAGTGATTAGGCAAAAACTGAATTGTACTCCTACTGTGACACATCAATCCTATTCTGGAGCGACAAATTGACTTAACACTAAATGAAGTTGCAACTTCTGCTCACATTAGGAATGTTTAACTTCAATAAGGTAGAAGATATAGAGCTAGTTCTCATGCACTAGCCTAGCCATTAGTCACAGAGGACCTTGACAAAGTTTCTAAAAATCATAACACAAAAGGTTAACTTTGCCTCTTCCAGGCTTAACCTTCACATATACATTGTAGATTTTCTAAAACCACAAAACAAAAGTTAACTTTGCCTTCAAGTTTAACCATTGGCAAAGGCATTTATTAAGTTTCTAAAATTGCAATACAAAAGGTTAACTTTGCCTCTTCCAGGCTTAACCTTCAACAAATACATTCTAGGTTTTCTAAAACCACAAAACCAAAAGTTAACTTTGCCTTCAAGCTTAACCATTGGCAAAGACAGCTAGGTTTTCTAAATCAAAAAACAAAAGGTTGATTTTTGCCTCTTCCAGGCTAACCTTTGACCACATCTGTTTTTCTTAAAACCACAAAACCAAAGGTTAACTTTGCCTCTTCCAGCATTTACCTTTGACAAAGATGTTCAAGATCTCTAAAAGGCTGATAAAAATGTTCTAGGTTTAACCTTTAAATTTAAATGCCCAACAGGATGGAGAAGTTTCCTCCTCCCCCCCCCAATTCTTACAGGGAACTGTAAAGCATGGCCTTAACATCACCCTCAGCTCTAAGGCAGAAAGCTAAAATAGCATTCCCTTTACACCAGCTTAAATAAGGTTGCTGAGTAAATTTACTTATTAACCACTGCTAAATAAAAGGTTTTACAGTAAATTCAAATAAAGTTTAGACCCGCACCTAAACCCCAGAGAGAGTGATATAGAGATGAAGGGGCTTCAATCTCAACACCTTACAGTGCTGGTCTTCAGCAAGATCTCAAAATACTTGATGCAATACCGAGGAAAGTACGTATGGAACGCTAACTTAGGAAGTAGACAGTGACAAGTCTTATCTCCTCTAAACAGAAAACACTGACGTCTACAGAATGGTACCCTCAGCAACACACAGACCACTGCTTCTGACCCCAGGCCATGGCAGTTTTAAATTAAGGACAGATCCTATAACAACATGAAAATCTTACTGGGAGGGGACATTCTAACCTCTCCAAGCAGTTAAGGAGATGCCTAAGTTAATGAAACTGTATGGAATTGTGTAGTAGAGTTGATTTCTTCTCAATGGAAGAATGAGACATCTACCAAGAGCATTGGAAATTCTTTAAAGTTTTGCCCTGAGGATACAAGGGCTCTACAGGAGACTAAGCAATTCTTGAACTTGACATTGCTCAATAGAATTCAGAGTAGATACAAGGGGCAGGAATATGAGTCTGAATTAGGCAAAATTTAAGGAAACATCCACTGCACAAGCCTGAGGGCCAACAAAGTAGTAGTAATCATTTAGATGTCCCTGTTCATCTACATGCTAGGAAGCTAAATGAGTTCCTTAAATCCACACTAAGTGCCAAACTTACGGATGTAAAGGCCCTTGTAGGTAGCTATTCTTCCTGAATCCCCAATTGCTACAACACTGTTCTTCCACAGAATGGATGATCAAACCAATATGTTGTTTCATTTCACTCAAAGCAGCAACTTCCCACAAAGACGGTTTCTGACTGGGAATAAACCTGCTAAGCATCCTGATGTCTTTCCACTGCCCTGACATCTATAAAGTTTTACCAGGTGTAGTTTGACCATTCTACGTTGCATGAAAGTGTAATGACACTAGTTAAACTCTGTGTTGCATGACAAAGGGAAAAGACCAAAAATTGGACTTAAGAACCAAATGGACGATTCCTGGTTAGTGTCCCTCCTATAGTCCTGGAGCCAAAGTTGGTTCTGGATTACTTACAATGAAAGTTATTTGTAAGTCGTAATTCTTACTCTAAAACTGTACATTAATTGAGCATGATTATCTGAAAATAACCTGTGAGGCCATGTTTCCTAATGAGGAAAAGCCCTTACCATATAGGAAGTTTCTTTCAGGTCTAAAATATTCAAGCAGGACATGCCTATTCATCTTGATCGACAAGCATGCATAACTAACTATCATCCCCACATCACTAGATAAGAATGGGGATATAAAGAATTAACATTATAATGCATAGAAATTGGGCCAGAAGAAGCAACAGGTCCTTGGCCTTTGGAATACTGTTGACAGAGTGGACTAACTTGAATCACTGATTCAGTAGAAGTGTCTTGCTCCTAAAGTCGACACCATCTACCAAAGGGCAACAAGTCCCTGACCTAACTTATTGAGGGCTGCACACTAACCCATAGTGAACAGAACAGCAATACCTTCTAGTAAAACCTCTTGAAGGAACTTGCATGACTGTGGATATATGGTAAGTGGAATACATTCTGTATGTGTACCACAAGTCTGACCATTCTTTGGAAAGGCACTAAAACCATGCGAGAAAACCAACAAGTATATGGGCAGACACTTCTGATATTCAGTCTCCAAATGAATATCTCCAATTACTTATGGGTGTCTTTCTAAAGAATTACCCTTGGACCATCATTCCCTCTATATACAATCTCCTACTAAAAGAGACTTATGAGAGATTTCTGCTGAAGACAAGGGAAGCTATAAGAAGGAGATAAAACCAGTAGAGGACAACCAAAAAGAATCACACTGCCCTTCGTCATCTCCACTATATAACATACTGGTACCAAGTCTCTCCATGGATGTTAGGAGGTTGCAACTGTCCATATCCCAGAACCTGAATCTACACTTACCCCCAAAAGGTATAAAATAAAGACAACCAATAGACAGTCCCGAGCTGCATAATCAGACAGGAAGCGAAAGTGTTCTCACTTCCAAACAGAGTGAGTATAATCCTGAGGACATTACCCTGCAGCATCAGAAATGGGTTACTTGTTTCCCTGCTAAAAACTCCCGCTGGGTCGGCATCTCCACCTCTCTAAAGAAGTCGCCGAGACGAGACAACGTAGATAAAAAGTAATAACTCAAGGTAGACTGAAAATCCATCAGCATGTCTGTCAGTCTCGAGTTCATTTCCAACAGGAAGAAAAAGAAAGTGAACTTTCTATTAAAGATGGTTAAAGGACCAATAAGCATTGTACAGCAAAAGTTGGCCTTCGGCTCTCCGCGACTTTAAAAGACAAGATGACAAGCCAAGGCAGACAAAGGGAAATTGTGTCCGAGGACGAGAGAAGTTACGAAATGCTCTCAAATTGGAGAGTGTTGGTTCTCTTCTCAAATATTTAGTGCGCCAAATTACGTTAAGACAATTAAGATCTATTGTCTATTTGGACTGATTTTCAGCAAAATGAGGATACAGCAAGGCGTAGTGCGGCAACAAACACTGACCGGCCCAAACGAGTTCCTCCAACAACTCCACTCAAACTCTTCTTCTGTCAGCGGGCGACGGGAGGGGACAGCTGCCGACAGGAGATAAACAAAGAGGTTAAAGGATCGCTCTTTTTCTGCAACCCTTGGCAACAAAAAGCGACACTCGTCAATAAGAGGTGACAGCATCTGAGTGCTGTATCGCATCCACCACGACTCAATGAGAGCAAGACAGTTAAGCGACTCGGGACTCGGCCAAGACCGCACTCTGCATGAGTCAACTGCGTTCACACGAGACAAGTCAAAAATGTCCACCGCAGGGTACCCAGATGTATCAGTACAAATTATCGTACCAAATCTCTTCAATTCATCGTAATTTGATTAATAATCGTTTATTGTACAGGGTCAAATTATTGTACTCGTACGTCTGGGAACCCTGGTCCGCAGTCCACACGAGTCGACACTCGACAGAGGGAGAGAGAGAACGAGGCACCAAAAGTGGGAGGCAGTGGGAGAGGAGTTACAATGCTCCTGCCTAGTTCGAAAGCGATCGTACATACTTGAAAGCATTCCTATATAAAACAAAGTTAAAAATCTCTGGAGCTAGAATATCTAACTCGGCGAGAACTTTAGATACTACAGACAGTGTAGACTTGAAAGAGAAACATTAATCAAGGCAGTAGTAAGAGATTTGCCGATAGCCGAAGAGGAAGCACGCAAAGAACAAACATTACGAAATAAAGGAATATGCTAGCATACAAGAATTTAGAATAACCAAAACATGAGAGAGATAAACAGTCGACATATCTAAACGTGTAAAACTCACTACAGATACATTATCATCTCAATAAAATGTCTATACCTATATCATAGATTATTAAGCCTATGCATGCTAACAACTCAAACTAGGTGTTGAAGATGACAGAATGCGTCTACGGAGCAAGCATTAACGCTTACCGAAACGGTCCTTATGTGAACTCTTTGACGGTCTTTCAGCGAAAGCTTTACACGAGATTCAGACTATGAAAAAGGGCGAAGTAGGTATTGGAGGGCACAGAATCCCATCGTCCCGAGAACCGACCCGGTTCCCTGGCAGCAGACGTTTCCAACTGTCGCAGGGCAGTCCTAGGCTCAGGCTACGTACAGAAGAGGGCACCAACACCTTACTTCTAACAGGGAATGCAAAAATGAGCGCACACTGGAGGATTTCGGAACGTTCCCGTCATGAACCAAGTTCAAATTGTATTAGAACTAAAAATAGGTTAATGTTCTTAACTTCTCGTTACGCTTTCCTGAACGGAATGGGGAGCAGAAGGCGGAGCTACAATGGAAGTCAATACTAGCCTACTAAAATGCCTAGTCTAAGTAGGGATAGCCTGACAGGTTTAAGTCCTGATCTAACTAAAAATTGCTTTCGCAATCTATTAGTCCCAGTCTTTCCTATATCTGACATATTCAGGCATAAATTCTCAGAACAATTTCCTACATTCTTCACATCTAGTAGTTCCAAAATAACTCTGTACCCCTGCCAGTACTAAGGAATGTTGATCAACTTCCAATTCACCATCCTGGTTACACCAAAGCATTCCTACATAGCCTGAGGTTATTGGTTTTGCTTCAACATCCTAGGAAAATGAAATTACAATACCGTAAACAGGTGTAAAACTGCCAAACTTCATAGAATACCAACATTCGCCTAGCCGCAATGGCGGCAAGGAGAATTCTGACAAGAGCTAAAACATTTGACACACGCCTGGTGGAGAACAGGTAAACTACACTCATCCGGGCAGCCATTCGATTTTTTTTTGATTGAATGCCGACTTGCCTAATCGGCAGGGAAATATAGCTAAATTTAACAGTAGGTAAGATTAATCTCAAATAATTGAATTCAGTCGCCTCTGATCACAACTGTCTATCAACAGGTAGGGCTGCCAAACTTGTATATGTTGTTCATCATTTGACATTAGATGAAAAACTTCATTGAACTTCTACTCCACAGCCATAAACAGACTAGAAAGCTTAACCTTTTTGAGAGGAAATTTCATTAATTATTCTTGGCCAAAGTTAATGTTTTGTTTCAATGTAAACTGTCTGTACCTTTCTTTTAAGTTTTGTGAAAGAGATGCAGGCTCAGCATTATTTTTTGGTCAATAGTAATTGAAAAAGTTATCAGTATTGGCAAAAATGGATTTTTTTTTTTTTTTTTTTTTTTTTTTTTTTATATTGGCAGTGTGATTTCAGAGAGCATTTTCAGTTATGTTTCTTTTTCTGTAGAAATGTATACTACAGTATATGTATTTCTTTTCATGGCTGAAACATTTAATGAAGGTCTTGCTTTTGTTCTTTATAGCTTATTATAAATGACACCCATAAAAAATTCAAAGCTTCAGGAAAACTTTTTATGAGTGGATACCTTTATTTTAAATGCTTCACGGTCAGATTTCATTGAATGACAAAAATTATCATTTTTGTTAAGCCCTATAGGCTATATTATAATGGTCACATTATATCTATAAAACTTATCTCTTTTGTTAGGCCCTATAGGCTATATTATAATGGTCACATTATATCTATAAAACTTATCTCTTTGTACTGTAATTTCAAGAGCACTTTTTATTTACATTTTCTTCATTTAATTTCATAAGGCTATTTCATTGCTTCACATTTTGATCTCAAAAGAAAACCGTTTTTCATCAAATTCAGTAATAAAGGAAAGAAAATATCATCATACTCAAATAGCTAGCAAAAATACCATTATATTTTGAGATTGGATGTGAAATTCTTAGTAATACTGCATATATTTCAGGTTCTAATCATCAATTGAAGAAGCATTTTTATCCATAATATCATTATTTTAATGATTACTCTAATCTAGAAGAAAGGTGGAAGTCTTAAAAAATATCATATGTCCATATTAAGTGTTAGCAGGATCAGCCAAAAGAGAGAGAGAGAGAGAGAGAGAGAGAGAGAGAGAGAGAGAGAGAGAGAGAGAGAGAGAGAGAGAGAGAGAGAGAGAGAGAGAGAGAACAAACAAACAAGACGGAAGAAATGCGACTCCGAAAATGCAAAATAATCAATATTTGAAGTTTTTTTTTTTAATGAAAAATTTAATAAAAATGCAGTTTACATAGTTTTTAATCATCCAAAGCATTAAAAGTAAGTTTTTTTTTTGTTAATTTTTTTTTTACCATTTTCCAGATTATGACGAGTCTCAAGAACGGAACCCCTGTCGTAAGCCAGGGACTGTCTGTGTGTGTACACACACACACATATTTACAAAATGGGAGACACAAAAGACCTGAAAAATTACTGCACAATAAGTTTACTCTCAGTAACATAATTTACAAAGATCATATTAGGTTGAATAGGAAGACATCTAGATTTTAATCAACCAAGAGTGCAGGCAGGTTTTAGAAGCAGGTATTCAACAACTGACCATATCCATGTAATTAACCAGCTAATGGAAAAATCAACAGAGTATGACAAACCACTATGTATGGCATTTGTAGATACGAGAAAGCTTTTGATTCTGTCAAAAATTCAGCAGTAAAGAAAGCCCTTCAAAAGCAGGGAATAGATGAATCTTATGTTAAAACACTTGAAGATATCTACATGGGTAGTACAGCAATCCTAAACCTACATAAAGACAGTGAGAAATATCAGACTGAGAAAGGAGTTAGATAGGGAGACCCCATCTCTCCTAAATTATTCACAGCATTCCTAAAGTTTTTAAGAATTTAGAATGGGAAAATGTAGGAATTAACATTAATGGGGAAGACCTTAACAACTTAAAATTTGCAGAGGACATAGTTGTACTCAGTGTTTCCCCAGGGCATGAGACTGAAATTAAAAGAAGGATAAGCACGGTACGGAGAGCTTTTGGTAATCAAAATGAGGTTTGAAAAGTAAAATGCCACTTTCTCTAAAAGAAAAGTATTTTATCAGATGGCCCTACCAGTACTAACTTGTGCATCAGAAACTTGGAGCCTTACTAAAGCTTAAAAAACATAAGCTAGTTACAACTCAAAGGGCTATCGAAAGAGTAATGATGGGAATAACACTAAGAGACAGAAAAAAGAGCAACATGGATATGAGGGCAAACTAAACTAGAGAATATTTCAACAACAAGTAAGAAAAAGAAATGGGGATGGGAAGGACATATAATGAGAATATCAGATAATAGATGGACGGAAAGAATAACAGAATGGGTCCCTAGAGATTGCAAACAAAGCAGGGGAAGCAAGAGAAGACGAGGGACTGAATAGCTAAGAAAATTTGTGGGCATAGAATGGCATAAAGATACCATAAACAGACGAGAGTGCAAGAACATACCCTGCAATATATTCATCATCAGCCATTGCTAGTCCACTGCAGGATGAAGGCCTCAGACATGTCCTTGCTCTCTCGTCTGTTTACGGGTTTTCTATGCCATTCTATACACGCAAATTTTCTTAGCTCGTCAAACCATCATCTTCTCTTCCTTCCCCAGCTTCATTTGCAATCTCTCTGGACCCATTCTATTATTCTTTTTGTCCATCTGTTATCTGATATTCCCTTTTATGTTTTGCCAACGTCCATTTCTTTTTCTTGCTTATTGTTAGAATATCCTCTACTTTTAGTATACAGTGGTCCCCCCATATTTGCAGGGGGTGCATACCAGACTGCCCCCCCCCCCAAATAGTTGGAACCCCCTATAAAAATGCTTAAAACCTCCTATTTTGTTAGTTAAAACTCAAGAAGAACCCACTAAAAATTTTTATCCTTTTTTTTAAGTAGTTTTATACAAAAAATGCATTTTATAATGAAATTGATAAAAAAGGAATTTGTGGATGTTTCTCATAGAAAAATATGACGAATGGGTGAATTTTCTGTGACATCATAGCACAGTGTGTATGAATGATAAGTATCATCATCATCACCATACGTATTATTCAGATCTACGAAGTTTATTCTGATCATCCGTATCATGTATGCATCTGCCTAGAAGTCGAAGAGGGAGACCTATTTTCTCGAAACTAAAAAGCTTGTCCTTAAGTTAAGATGAAGGAAAGAGCAACTTTCACTTTGGCAGCAGTCGACAACTTGAAATCCGTTATTGCTGAACATGAAGTAAGAATTTTTTTGTCTAGGTTAACTTGTTTTGACTAACTTTTGGCATTTGATATTATATTTTGTTCTATTGTTGAAATAGATTTTGATGAAAATGATTAGAGAGAGAGAGAGAGAGAGAGAGAGAGAGAGAGAGAGAGAGAGAGAGAGAGAGAGAGAGAGAGAGAGAGAGAGAGAGAGAGAGAGAGAGAAATTGTTTATACTAAACTTTCCAAGAAACTGTCATTTTATATTGAATTTTCATCAATTCTTTGTTATCGTAGAATAAATAAATTTGGATGAAAACGATTACATAGTGAACGGGATGGACAAAGAAACTGAGACAGGCACCCATAACCTAGTTTGTAAGGCCTAACGGGAGTGAAGACACGCAAGATCCACCAGTTCCCGAAAACTCAAATGGTTCACAAAGCCTTCCTTCAGCAGAAGAACTCTTAACGGAGAATTAGACAGAGGAGTTTGAATGTTTTTTCTGGCAGAGGATGGGTAAAGGAAATTACATCCAAAAGGTTTTTTGAAGGAAATGACTGTATCGTACAGTACACTTGCACCCAATGGTGGCAGTGTTTATGAGTGGAAGTTTTCATCATCCTAGGTGTAATTTTAAACTTTGTCAAGTTATTAAAACCTTTTTAATGTTTTATTTATCCATAAGAACGATTTCATACTAGAAAAATTGACAGTATAGTACAGAGAAAATATTGAAAATTGGTAGAATATAAACTTTGACTGGGTAAGTTGCCGTTTACCTCAGCCCTAATGGAATTATTCCCATAAGGTATGTGTATCGAAATCTGTGAATTTCCAGTAATGCAAGTCCGTGGATCGTCCAAATTCTTGCATATTTGGGGACCGTACTGTATATACTATTGTGGGCACTAATGTTTCAGATTACTTTGAAATGATATTACCATTTAAAAGGTCCATACACGACATATTACGATGACGAAGGATGATACTGTAACTATACACTTGGTATTTGAACTTTCAAGATACAGTTAAAGTGTTTTTAGAAGGGGGTTGTCAACTATTCACAGGGGTCTGGTACACATCCCCTGCAAATACGGGGGGCCAACTGTACTCAAATCTTGGGAGACTCATGTGCTTGGGCTCCCGGATCTCAATACCTCGGGCAAGGTTTGTGATACGGACCAAGTCCAGAGACTGGGGTAAGCCAACAAGAGATCCCTTCCTTCCTTGGGAGAGCACCCAAGTGAAAAGGTGAGGTGGCGGCAGCAGACAAAGACAATGAAACAATGCATCCTTGGCTTACAGCGATTCAATCTTACTGAGCTTTTTCAGTGCCATTAACCGCTTTACAGAGCCGTAACTTAAGGTTGCATCAAGTTATAATGCTTTAAGCACCATTAAGCATCAAGTTAACAGTGCTGAACTTGATGCAACATCAAATAATGACCCCAAGAATGCTGTTAAAGCGCCGTTAATGGCAAATATCCAACTTATGGCGGAAATCAACTTAAAGTGTACCACTGGAACGGATACCCTACCGTAAGTCGAAGACGAACTGTACAGATCTCTTCCTCAACTTCCTTCCTAAAGATGGTGGGGAACAGCTGATCTCCCCTACAAGCCTACAGGTTATTTATTATCTGCTGGCCAGGTATCATAGTGGTGGCCTCCAGATTTGCTGACTCTTGCTGCAAGAGGGAGATCCCTTCTGCAGTAAGCTGCTGCAGTGAAAAGACCAGAGGTCTACACAAACCAGGTATTTAATAGAGTACCCTTTCAGAAAAGGTGGGACACGGCAACTCCATCAAAGCCTTTGGTTCCTAATTGGGATGCCAAAAAGATTTGAAGCACAACATGGGCCCATGGTCCCTTCATCTGGAGATCACTGTGCTGACAAATTGGCACGAACTAATCAAGGGTCCTCTGTATCTCTGGGGGTCTGCATCCTGGAGAAGAGGACCCTTTAAGTCCTTCCAGGGTGCAGTCCTCCCAATCTACTCTACCCACAAGAGAGAGAACCTCAGCAGAAGACCAAGCTCCCTTTTCAACAACTTAGAGCCTATGAACAAGTGGCCCAGAGAACTGAACCTGTGGGAACAGGTGAGGGTGATCGAAGTCTTCTTTGAGGGTGAAACCTCCAAAGAAGAAATCTGGACAGGGACCTTCTCTCTGCCTCTCCAGGTTATTAGACCCTTGGGCATGAAACACTGGGCTGGGAACTTGGCTGAGCACTAGAAGCAATGCTGGCAGGAAGAGCTGAGACACCTGCATATCCTGGCACTTTTTCTACTGTGCCTGAACCAGACCGGTGAATGCTCTCTCAGGTACTGGATCAGGGTGCCTGAGACTCCATAGAATCTCAAGCACTCAGCATGTTTGGCTCAGCCAAGCACCTGATACTCCTGAATCTCTACAGGAATATCAATGAAGGTCTCCTTCCAAGAATCTGAACAAACTCGGGAAGTGACAGGCACAGAACCAAAACTCGGGAAGTGACAGGCACAGAACCAGTCTTAGAAGAGGACTTCTTAATGCTAGCATCAGTAGTGTGAACTGGGGCTCCCAAATTTAAGACCCTAAAGGGGCATGCGAATCTGTTCCAGAACCAGACGACCAGGAAGAGCCTCCAAGAGGCAGCCTCCTTCCTTGGCTGGCGGGTCTCGGGAGGAGGAGGGGAGGAGGCAGCAGATGAAGTTCAAGACAATGACAACAATCGACACCTTCAGACTCCTCTTTCTCAATTCTTCTTCAACATCATCTTCAGGAGGGGAGACAGGTCTCCCATCCAGGATGGAGCAGGAATACCAGGAGTGGCCCGGATAGCAGGAACAGCAGCACCAGGAGCAACCAGGGCAGGAGGCACGGGAATAGAAGCCTGGGCAACAGCAGCAACAGAAGCAACCAGGATAGCTAGGGGCACCAGACCAGAGCACTCGAGTTAAAGTTCCAAAGAACCCAGAGCAACCAGTCCCAGCCAAGTGCCAGGCTCAAGCTAAGCAGCTTCCAAGCCTCTGATTCGCGAAGAAACCACAGTACAAGAAACAAACTACCCAGTTTCGTATAGAACGATCATCGGTTACCGCCCTCCACCCGAATGTCCAACAAAACATGGGTAGGTACTATTCTGCAAAATTTCCCCAAACTAGTACTATGGGCGACACAGGTTACCCCTTCAATTTGTCGTATCGGTTGAAACCAGTGCACTATTCTGAAGATGAGAGAGAACACCAAGGGCAAGAAGGCGAAGATAATGATGAATTGATACTCCTCAACTTCTACTACAAAACCATCAATAACCTGTGACTCCTATTATCATCTCTGAAGGAATGTGATGTAGGAGCATACAAACACTCTGGAATCTCTCTCTCCCTGAGCAAACCACAAGTTCCAGAGAACCTGGGCAACAGATGCGTCATACCTGTACAACAGTAGAAAAAAAATAGCAATCGGCAATATACAAGGCAACACTAAGTATTGCAAACGAGAGAACCATTACTCCCAGGCATTCAAGCTCTATAACATCTGAAAAACCTAAAACAATAGAAATGTAATAGAAAATTTCAGAATAACTTTCTTTCAACCCTGGGTGGGCAGGACATTCACCCGTAGTCAGTAGTTAACTGTACATCACCTTGTTTAAAGTTTAAACAGCTGTGTTCCAGCTGACAAAGTTGTTCCTAATGTAAAGGACCGAAGGTTTGTACATCGTGCAGAAACAATTGGAATGCTTGCATCCAGGCAGGTGGGACTCCCGTCTACTGGTAGCTAATTGCTTAACCACTTTGTTCCCAAGTTCAACAGCCATTTCCAGTCTCTGGAAATAGATCCTCATGTAAAGGACTAGGGATATGTATGTCGAGTGGGAACGACATGTAAGAAAATGGCAGTTAGGCAGAGTGCAGCAGACATCTTCACTTGAAGGCAGGCTAAAGCAAAGTGGAGTGCAGACAGACTAGTAGGCTGGTCTTTCCGCTACCGTTGATTGTTAGCAACTTTGTCTCAAAGTTAACCAGCCATTCTAGCTTGCGTTTGCAAGCAATATCCTACATAAGGGGCAGAAGTTTGTATTTTGTATAAAAGTACAAACTACTGTATTCACTTTGTAAGAAGACTTATTTGAAGAATGGATTTCAATAAAAAAATAAAATAAAAAAAAACTAGCAACCAAAAGAGGGAAAGGAATAATACTCATGCTTAATAATCAAATGTTTGAACAGCAAAAGTTGGCCAAAATTCCTGATAAATGTCTCAACTTGATGGCAACTGGAAGTAAATCAAGACTGGTTTGAATTTGTGTAGGAACAAATGGCAATTACTAAAATAACTCCAAAATAATCGGCAACAAATACAACATCAGTTAACATAGTTTTACATGACACAACTATCTAGCATAAGCTACTGGTATACATTTTCAAAAACAAAGAACTAAAAATCTACTCATTCAACAAAGCTTCTTGATCCTTTCTTCATATGGATTTATCATAATTGGCACGCAACAGCCTAAGATTATATTATATTGCCTTGCCTCCTTATACTGCACTATGCTCACAAGTAACCTACAACAACCTTAGCTTGGCTAATTATCTCCACATGGTTAATCTATCGGTAAAACTATGGAAAAGCTCTGCATGGATTATTACATAGGAAATTGATTTTTCCTATAACGTACCTTTAGCGTTGCTGATAAAGGATATGGCATTGTTCATTGTCGGTCAATTACTATTATAGTGTGGCTATGGAACTGACAGCTGGTTTCCAACTTTCCAAGGCTATGTATATATCTTATTATTGCACAAGCAGTTTTCTATGCTCATGCACGTCTTTTGTTGGATCCGATAGCAAAGAAAAAAATTAACCAGATTATAACTAAAAAGGTAATCGTATACTAGCCAACCCCCGCCCTCCATACCTAACAGAGCAAAATTGTGAGCAGTAGATAACACACATGTTCTCAAGATACCACTAGCTGTGGGTTACATAACTTTGGAAAGTTGGAAACCAACCTCACTTCTTTATCAGGGAACTTTTTGGGTGAGGGATGGATGGATGTATAAGATTTAGGTCTAAAACCCGGGACTAGGACCCAAAGGGTCAATCAGCCCCATCATGAGGTACCTACATATGATTATGAGCAATGGTTATGTGTGTATTATTTATGGGAGTATAAACTTGAAAGAAAAATATAACGGAATTATATTATAAAAATATAAATTTATATATAGATATATTTATAATTAATATATAATAATATAATATATATAGAATATATGGATATATAGTAAAAATATGGATGATACTTTCTTAAAATATCAAATTTATATTAAAATGCTAAAAATCTATTATATCTTTTTAAATGAATCAATTTCTTTTCAAAACTTTAATACAGCTGCTACATCTATATCATTATCCAAAATCTTTGGTAATAGCTTGTCTGCAAGCCCATGATTACGCTGCACAGCAGCATACTGTTGACACTGCACCAAATTGTGCTCAATTGACAAGGGGCTGTTACAGTGAGCACATTCTGGAGTCTCAGAGCCTTCTAACAAAAATATGAGTCAGGTGAAAGTGCCAAATTCTCAACCTGCACAAAACTATCTCGCTTCTCCTGTTTTTATGAAATGCTGATGACCAGAAGGATACGCTGGGTTGGATAGTTCTATACTTTGTATTATTTGCAATAGATGACCATCGGGTCTGCCATTCTGCCAGATAGTTCCATACTTTGTATTATTTGCAATAGATGACCATCAGGTCTGCCACTTCTGCCAGATATAAGATTTAATCTTTTTATGTAAATGTTTAGGCAACATTAGGTAAATTAACACAAATATTAGTGCTGGCAAACTTAGCTTCTGCATCTACATGTTTGTTCCCTTTTATTCCAACAAGAGCAGGTACCCAGCAGAAGCATACAGATTTGTGGCGAGAATGAATACGGGGTAGATCTAGGGTACTAGACTATGGCAGTTGCGGTTTTTTCTATGCAGTTATACCTGCTAAACAAGAATTTTAAGTATATATTTATTCGGATGACTGTAATTAAACCCCCAGGGGCCAGTACTAAACACGGCAAAATACACTGGACGGACCGGGCCCCAATCCCTAGTGGACGTCGTATCTGCGGTTACATTCCTTGCAGTCCGTGCGGACTCATTCTGTAGAAATACCGAATACGGCACAGCCACTCTTGAGCCTTTTGCACTAAAGGATGGAATAGATTACATTTACAGAAATACTATCAAATTACACTTTGAGTCTGTATAAATAACCGATATATTGGTGTTAGTTAACTTTTTGGGTGAGGGAAAACAGGGAAGATGAGAGAAAGAACGTGTTGCTACGTATTATGATGCCCTACTGAAAATGGTTCCATGAACACGCAGGGCATATGGGAACCATATGTTCAAGAAGGGATGGCTATGGAAGCCTATCATAAAATGAACCAGGTGTATCGACTTATTAGCCTAACCTAACTTAGTAGGCCATGTTACTAAGCTGCGAGGGCTTCGCCCCTGGAGCAGTCATGAAGGAAATTCCACTTTTTACCAAAAGCTCCCCTATGGCACTGTGCATGTGCAATAGCAATTCACAATGGCCAACATACATTAACATAAGTTCAGAAGTTAATAACAATGGTAGATTCTTGATAAGCACCCAAAACATAAAAGAAAACTAAATTTCCAAGGTAAAGCATGCAGTTATACCAATAGTCATACCAAACTATCTTCTAGGTCATGCTACTGACCAGAGTCATAGCGTCAATTGTAAACCTATTTATTTGAAAAAATATACACGGTACGAACAGGCCTTTGAGCAGTATGTATGTCTGGGTAGACCCTTCGCCTGAGGTTTCTGTAGGGTAGGCTACAATTCGGTTACTTTCCAGACTAGGTATACCTACTAATTTCTCTTCAAAAAACCATAAGGGAGCAACAAAGGAAATTTATGGGCAATTGATATCGATAACTATGTAAACACTTGACTACAACTGACCAATGGTCTGGCTCTGACAAGCGGATGCGAGGAACTATCGTAACTGTTGGTTAGGCTGTCCACACTCGTGAGGTCCCAGTAACAAAATCTAATTTCACACGAGGCGATAACTTTCTAGCAACGGTTCTTTACAACGAATCCTTCATAAACAACGGAAATTGAGGTGAAAACATCCGCGTGTGATGTTCTAAACACGATCCAGCTGTCACGAGAGCAGGCACAGTCACTGCTGGCAGAGAGGAAACATCCCACATGGAAGCCCCATGACCTACATCATCACGAGCAAACCGCCTGAAGTATCAGTCGACCCCCACTTCCCAATGAGCACAACAATTCACCTTAACAATCTCGTTAGGGCTGTTTAGGCGTACCTGGCGCCGTTGGTCGACTTTGAGTAGCAGTTTCCACCATATAGCTGGGAACGAACACTGGCGCATTCACGTTGGGGATGAAGACCGGGGCGTTGACGTTGAGGGTTGTGAAGCTACTTGAAAGCGTTTCCGTTGGCTCATCGGCCGCCGTCTCCCACGAATCCGGTGCCACGTTATTCTCCGACATGATGACACCTTACAGAGCTCTAAGGGAGGGATAGTTGCCACACTGTGTGACCCCAGAACATACAACGTGAGCCGGAAGTTGTGGCCGCTGAGAGCTGCCAATCCAGTATGGCGGATGACACAAACAAGCGAATTGCGGAATGCGACAATTAAACAATATTACAGACCCTCCACGAGGCTTTAGTGAGAGTTTGCATCCCCTTCAATGGATCTTTTGTAATGCACGAATCAATATGCATTACCCTAAATAATAAATGAGGGAATAAGTTGCTTTCAGGAAAGAGTTCTGGTCTACGGCCATGGTTCTTTGAAAAACAAATTTTAAAGAAAAAGTTATCTATTCTACAATAAAATGATAATGACTATTCTAGGAGATATGTTTAAAATAAAATGATGTATTATAGTTTTAACTGAAGGTGTTCAGTATCGACTGAAGTCAAAATCCACAGTTTCGGTTCATATTTACTACGTAGAACAATGGTTTTTCATGTTGGGAAAGGGGAGATCTTACAACTATACCGTAACCACTCAAACTGTGATGTAAAAAAAATATTTTCCCCTAAGACATTTACTTCTACGGAATCATATACTTTAATAATGTAAAAGTAAGTTCTGTAATTTATAATTAACCACGTCGTCGATCTTGTTCAAAGCTAATTTATATGTTGACCGAAGTAGCTTGGACATCTCTTGTTAAGAATGGGAAACTGGTTGCAGTGGTGCGGTGAGATACTCTTAGAAATAGTCGAAAATTCGACTTTCTTGAAAATGTTGAGTTGGAAATAAGTAATTTTAGGTATCGACAAACGTAAAGCATTGGTATTGTCATGTCTGAGTATCAGCGAGCAAATTGTGTACTAATACCAATTGATAAACCAAGTATTGATGCTGCAACTTTTCTTAGCGAGAATGGTTGCAACTTGAAACAATGAGACCAAAGTTAGGTAGCCCAATTGATGGTGCCGACTAGGTATACAAGTTACCTATAAGCTACAAATAGGCTAGGTAATACTCGACCTTGTAATATCAGTAGGGCCCCGCCTCTTAGTAAACCTCTCGACTTGATACCGAAATTACTCTGCCAGTAGGTTAATCATGACTTTGCCGTTACGGTTAATTTTGTCTTGCAACAATCTTGTGGCACCTAAGTAGTACCTACTAGGTAGGTAGTTTTAGGTAAGTTTCAAAGGTTCTTCGGTATCGTTCACAAATTCTATTACTGAGATTAATATCTATCTATGTTGATGATATACTGCACCCTGGTTGCTGGGTGCCCCATTAAGCCCTCCAAGGTAATTTTCACAAGCTCTGCATGTAGGGAGCTACTACTAGTAGGTAGGAATGTGTAGGTATAGGTAGGGGAAACAATCGGTGGACTAGCTAGCTGATCCATCTTGCCCGCTTGGTGATCCACCCTCTGAAAAAGTTCTGTAACACGTCCTGACACCGGAGATGGGCCCCAGTCACGAGTCATCGGTGGTGGGAGCAACACCTTTAGACCTCTACTCTCCTTTCAAAGTAAACAAAGTACTTTTTTGGGGGAGGGTTAGATTCAACAAGGCGGGCAAGATTGGAACAGCTAGTCCACTCAGTTGGGTAAACATGCAGTATCCTGCCTAGGCTATAGACGGCCGCATGAATGTATCGTATTTTAACAGGTATGATTTTTTGGGTTAAACAATGTAGAAAATGGTGTTTACAATGCACCACAAGTGATATGATTTAAGAAATAGGTATAACTAGTGTAGGGGGATGCTCTGCATTGGGCTGGTATTACTTTGTAAACTAACTCTAGTAAAGTGGGGCGGGAAATCTTAATAAATGAGTCATAAGAAATCTTTGATGGCCCGCGAGACAACAACCAAGTGCATGTTAATTGGCCCTCGAAAGGATTAGAGTTTGACACCCCTGGCCCTGGGTTATGTATATTAGGTTAGTAAAGTTCCATATAGTCAATCCCTTCTTGAATATATGGTTCCCAGTGCGGAGTTACCCTGTAGTTTTACCAAGAACTTTTCATAGACTAATGTGAAATTCACCTACTTTGTCCATACCTAATATTATTTTCATTCCCAAGGGGCTCGTTCTAAACACGGCATCTTGGGGAGCTTCCTCCATGTTTAATACCATCCATTTGATTGGTTATCTCACCGTTGTTCTACTTAGGCTAAATACAAACTTTTGTTTTTTACATAGCCTAAGATTCAGCTGCCCAATCTGGGATGGCTGGATGGCTATTTAACCTTCAGACATGGCCATTAATTACTGACAGTTGGGGAAGCCCCGCCCCCCACCTGTTGGACGCCACTCCACTTTGCTTCTGGCTGTCGTCACATGAAGACGTCTGTTGAAGGCCGGCCTCAGCCAGAGGAAGAGTAGGAAGTCTTCGTCATCGTCTTCATCTTCGTTTCAGTGCTGTCACCTCCTCTCTCTGTACTTCATAAGCACAAGTGGAGGAAGATGTGATTGCCAAACCCATCCACAAGAAATTCTGTAGGACTTCTGGCGCTCAGCTTTCTCTATGGGAGAAGGCTGCTAGGTTTCTCACTAATGGTATTTCCAGTACTGCAGCTCCTGTTGCCAAACTCGTGGGGGCAACTGCTGTCCGGGGTTCCAAGGACCTCCAACACACCAGTACCTGTCCTTGGAGCTCACCTTCCCGAGCCAGTAAGGGTCCCTGGTCTATGGACCCAGGGCCAGCTGCTAGCATTTCCCAGCAAGAAGAAGTGAGTAGAGAGCTAGCAGGCACTCTTACCCACCGTCTTGTTCTCCAAAGAGAGAAGTGCAAGGGTCCCAGAATAGTGATGCTGGTCCAGGCAAGGCAAGAGGAGGTCCCTCACCCAGTCTTCTGAAGAAGCTTCAGCTTATAAGAAGATTGTAGCACATCCCTGAGACAGGCCCCATTCATGTTCCCATGATCAGGACCATTTTCCTGACCTATGCAGACGTCAGCACCATGGGTTGACGACTTCTCACTCTTACTGACCTGCCAGGACAGGACTTCGTCCTCTGGCAGGCTGGGTAAGGGTGCTAGGGATCTCTTACCTGCCCCTTCCACCTCCAGTATTTTTTGGGAGCCAGGAGCCAGACAGGCCTATGGATTTGGGACAGGGACCATCTGCTTTGTCCCCATCCCCAGCCCCCCCCCCCAGACCCCCCCCCCCCCCCCCCACAGAAACATACTTTCAAGATTCAAGTCTCAGCCGGACTGGTTGTACATATGCTCAAGGCTGGAGAGATTGCCTGTAGGTTCTGGGAGAGTCACTCTCCTGCTCAGGGAGTGGTTTGGGAAGACCATGACCTAGAAGGACTAGAGAATCCTATGCCCTAGGATACAGACACCCCCTAGTAGCAGAGGAGCTTTGCTGAGATCATCTGTCCGATGCTTCAGTTCAACAATCTTGAGGAAGAGACCTTGCTTTTCCCATAGACCAATCTTCAGCCACTGAGTCCTTTTGGGACTCCATATCCTCAGCCTATCACTCGCCGAAGGAAATATTACATACCCTTAAAAGGCCTTTACAGGCTGAATAGGTTAACCCAGACCTGGCTTGTCTGAGTCTGTCACTGGATTGCCGCCGTGTGGCAGGAGTTGCTTCTTGCAGCAAGAGGCAGTGGCATTGGAATTAACTCCCATGGCATTGTTCCAGACAGTGTCCTAGATTGGTCTTTGGTCCCATACTGTGGCTAAAAGGTCGTATCCTCCCCCTTGAGGTCTCATACACCCAAAGAGGAAGCCACATTCATCAGGTGGCTAATGTCTGGAGGTAGGATCATCACTTACCTAGCCCACCAGACAACTAACCTGTGGGCAAACCTGGTTCTCAAGAGATGAGATGCTGTTTTGTCTCATTGGTACCAGGTTTATTGGTTCAGGGTTGCCACTGGCACTAGAGAATGGAGTGGTAATGGGTTCCACTTCCCTCTTCCTTAGAGGAAAAGTGGAGGTCACAAGAGCATTGAACATTGACATGCTGTTCACCAGGCATTACAAAAGACCGGCATATGTTCCTATGCAGCATTCAAACTGTCTGTGCTTTACATTAGGAATTACTTTCAGCAAAGCTGGAATGGCTGTTTAACTTTTGAACAAAGTGGTGAGGCAGTTAACTACCGTCTGGTCAGCGGGTCCCCCCCCACCCGCCGCCCACCCAGATGTAATAATTCCAAATGTCCCTATGCAATATACAAATTGTTAGTCTAGTCCTTTACATTATTATGGCCAAATGAGAATTAAAACAATAATTAAGCAAAGGCAGAAAGTTTAAAGTGAAAATATGTAAAGCTTACGTATTCTTAAAATTAACTTTAAGTAATAAAAAGAATATTGGCTCCTTTATAACCCCAAGTGGCCAAAATTAGAACAAGTACAGATATATATACATACATAAGATATAAACAATTTCATTTTTTTTTTATTTTTGGCAAAATAATTTCTTGGGTAAATATTCCACTTTAACACCACACATACCTCAGTCACACATCAATTTTCTTCATGGTTGGAGGCTATCAAGTACTATCTCCTCCGAGCGAGAGGCTTTTCTCAGAGGACAGCAGGGCATATGGCCAGCAGTCTCAGAAGGTCGACCTCTGCAGTTTACCAAGGCAAATGGGCGATTTACTATGATTGGTGTCGTAAATGGGGTTTTTCTCCACTCAGAACCTCTATTCAGCACATAGCAGACTTTTTGACCTTCCTCGGAGATGAGAAACGTTTGTCTATTTCTGCTATTAGAGGCTATAGGGCGGCCCTGAGTTTAGTGTTACGCCTTAAGGCCTGTCCACACGACCCGGGCCTGATCGGCGGACCTCCCCCTCTAACGGGCAACACTTGACGGGCCAAACCGTCAAATTGCCTGATGGGTCTTGTAGCAAAATCACTATGGTGGTGCCTGATGGCTTGAGCTTCGACCCTGGCAGACGTATGATAACTGCATGCATTTCTTTTACTGAGCCATTCTTTGCACCATATTCTCTTCTTTTTCTTCTTTTTCATCACACACACAGCAATTATCATGCTACCTAATATGTTAATCGTACCGCACTGAACACAATACTGGCATCGTTGGGCAAGCCCACTTCTCCATCGCCTCACCCCCGTGTGGACAACATTCACAGCGTAAGCGCCCGCCAGAATTATGCCCTTCAACGGAGCACGCCAATCAGGCCCGCTCGTGTGGACAGGCCTTTAGAGGTATCGACATCTCCTCATCCTGGGAACTGTCCTTGCTGGTTAAAGGGTCTGAGCAATCAAGTTCTTCTAGGGAGCTCAAGCCCTGATTTGGGATGTTTCCTTGGTCCTGAGAAGCTTCACTAAAGCTCCATATGAGCCTTTGTGTGTTCATCAGACAGGGACTTGACACTCAAAACAGTTTTTCTCCTGGCCTTGGCATCTTCGAAGAGAGTGGGGGAGCTGCACGGTCTGAACGATGATGTGAAGCACACCAGGGGTTGGGGGTCAGTGCCCTTTGAATTTGTCCCGGAATTATTGTGGCTAAGACCCAGAATCCATCGGTGCATGATGATAGGTTCACCTCCTTTTCCATTCCATCACTAAATGACTTTGTGGGCAGTGATGCTCAAAAGCTTTTGTTGTGTCCTGCCAGGGCTCTGCGTTGGACCAGGCTGTCATAAACTCTTTGTTAGCACGGGGCTTACAAAGAAAGAGGTATCGAAAAATACTCTTTCTTTTAGGATACAGGAAGCCACAGACAGGCATACTTGACTCTTGATGATTCCGCTGCCACGTCTGTGCAGGCTAGAGCGCATGATGTTGGGGTTGTTGGTCCCTCTCTGGCTTTCAAAAAAGACTTTGCTGTACATAGAGTGCTGAGTGCTGGTGCTTGGTTACGCCAGTCTATGTTCACCTCCTTCCCATCTTATGGATTTTGCCCACGATCTATGGACACGTTTTCCTTGGGTCCTGGGGTGGCTGCCCAACAGATTGATCATCATTGCCCAATGGGGCACATTGTATCTTACCTAAGGTGATTGTGTGGATGAGAGAATGAGCGAGTTGGCTGGTCTCTTTCTTTCTCTTGTACCTTTCCTTCTTCCTTTGGGTGGGTTGAGGAATAGACGCGTCATTCGCTGGACTGGTCTGATACAAGTGAGTAAGGTAGTCATACTGATAGTTTGGTCGCTTGGTATATAAAATAAACCAACCTCTATTTGGTAGCATATGCTCCGCTCCTTGGCAAAGGGTAGTAGGGTAGTGGTTACAAACCTGGTGTGTTGTTTTGTTATTGGACAGTCAAAGTTTCTCTTTAGTTCCCTATACAATGATTCTTCCACATATCATTATATGTCGCTCAGTCCTAGTGGTTGGATATCAATGTACATACAGTGGACCCCCCTGTATTCGCGGACTCACGCATTTGCGGATTTCTCTCGGGAACATTTCCCTTCCAAATTTTGCAGAAAATTTGCCTATTTGCAGTATTTTTCTATGAGAAATATCCACAAATTCCTGTTTTCTTTAACCAATTTCATCATAAAATGCACTTTTTGTGATGAAAATTATTAAAAAAAAAAAAACCAGGTATATTTTTATGAGTTTTCTTGAATTTTAACTAACAAAATAGCAGGTTTTAAGCATATTTATAGGGGTTCCAACTATTCACGGGGGGGGGTGTCTAGAACTCATCCCCTGCGAATAAGGGGGAACCATTGTATCCTAGCTTCTCAAGGGCATCAGTCTCTCTCCAGAAGATATTTTTTCTGGAGCTGGACTGGTGGGTAGGCCCCAGCCGATTCAGGATGTCTGTACCTCCCTCCAAGTATAAGTCTACCCTATTGTTAAGACCAAAGGTTTGTTCGTGTATGAACAAATGACAAATTTTCTAAGACAATTTGTGTTTTCTCATAGCTACAAACCTGAGGTCTTATCATTGTACTGCTACCTCTAGCCACCCCTCTGTCTGCTAAAAGACATCCTGGGTTGGGAAAGACTGAACGCTGTGGTGTGGGTGCATGTCCCTTGATCACTTTTTCACCCGATATACGTACAGGTTGTCAGATCTCAGAAGATTATTTGCTTTCATCTGCGATTTTAACCGGATCCAGCTAGGCGCTAGAATTATCTATTGTGAGACACTGGAATGAAATTTACAAATGAATCCATACAAATATTCTTGCCTCCCTATTTTTACAAGAAAAATTGTGAGCTTTTATATTTCAATAAAAATAAGTGTTAAGACTGATTTCTGTAGGTAAGTGTGTCAGTATGCAACATTCATAATAGAGGATACTTTGAATTTATACTGCTCAGGCAAATGAGTTGAAAATGATTTTTTTTTTCTTTTGTTGCTGTATCTCTCTTTTTCTTTTTGTATAATTTAGGAAGTGTCAGAAAGGTGTTGAATCTTGTCTGACTTTATTCTTCTTAGTAAGCAGTACAAGTGTTACCAGAATTGCAATTCTTTTGAGAAATCATTTTGTATCTCTTGAAATTGTAGAGCCTTGAAAATTTATTTTGCTTTTTTTAGATTTTGAATGATTTGCATTTACCAAAAGTATTTATGCTTTTCAGGTTTTTGTGTGTATTTTTGATCAAGAATTTATAAGTGTTGGAAGGGATTCTTTGCTTAAAGGTTACAACTCCGTCTTGAAAATGAGAGTTCTGTGTCAGATCTTACTAGCAAGAAGTGCATATAGATGTGAGTTGAATATTCTAAGAAACATAAGTCACAGTAAGGATTTTAAGTTGAAGGATGACCCGAGTGAGAACACTCTTGAAGAAAACCCACCAGATATTGTACAATTGGCTCAAGATAAAAATATTTTATATAGCTCACACTTAGCTTCTAAAGGCATTCGGGTAGATCTTCTATCAAGAAGAAATTTTACGGAGAAATATCAAAGATTATCATTAGAGCAGAGAAAAAAAAATTCAGTTCCTCTCATAGTGAAGAAATTGCTTCCAAGGAAAGATTTTGAGAAAGTGGAAAGAGAAGACACTGATTATGAGGAGAGAGAATCTCGTGTGACTCTCCCATATACAGAAGTTGAAAATATAAGAGATGAGATTGAAATTCCAACCTAAAAGCCTGTTGAGGAATATGATTGGGGGTAATTTTAAAGACACTGTGTCAGATGACATTGCAAATAGAATGCAGGCTTATGAAAAAAACCTACTTGAGTCAGTGAAAAAACTCAAGAAGAGATACGTCACGAATGAGAGCAGCAGGTACACATTCAAGGTCGGTTATGAAGGATGGACTATGTATTGATGATGTTCTGGAGTATGGCACATCGTGATCAGTTTATTCCTGTCAGTAAGGTGCCTTGTGGTGGTTGTGGTGCATTGCTTCATTGTCAAGATTATGCTCTTCCAGGTTAGTTTCTTGCTATTTGTTGATATTTTATTTGTAAGTTAGTATATTCCTATATAGTATATAAACTGTCAGGCTTTATATAAGGCATATGCTTCATTGCAGCTGGAAATGGCCATTAAACATTTAAGCAAGGTGGTTAGATAGTTAAGCAGTGCCCAAACTGGGATATTCCCGCCCACCCGAACAGTATGCATTCACTTGCTTTCAGCCGTCGCACTATGAGGAGCTGTTCTTACTACCCTATGTCCTGCTTGTCATTTCACTGTGTTTTCTTCATTCCCAATGGCATTACGAATTGATTGTTTTTTTTAATGTTTCCTAGTACTTTTCTGTTTGTTTTTGTTTTTTTCAATATTTCTTTGCACTTTTCTTTGCAAAATTACAATTATAACTGACATACATCTAAAAGATAAGAACTAAAATCAACAGCAAACCTCTGGGTATATTTATGAGTAAATATAAATGAAAGGATATCATGGGAGGAACAGGAACACGTCATGACCCCCTTGAAGTCAAGATCACAACTAATTCATGAGCTGCCTACTTCGTTGAACCAAACCAGTGTAAAACAAACCTGCCATTAGTGAACTTATGGGCTATAGAAATAATGGAACCTCATTTCCGCCCGATTCCGCCAAATCGATGGTGCGCAAGTATGTATTGATGCTTACCTTGAGTGAAACTGTCCACCATCTAAAACATGTTAGTATTGCTACTCATATGAGGGTATCCATCCATTGAGGGTTAGTATTAATGTAAACACAGCAAAATATCCATCAAATGTTAATGTAAGATCCCTCTATTGTTCTATTATCATTGTAATATGTATGTGTACTGTGACAAAGTGTTCTAAATAGTAACTGATTATTACACTTTACTTATCATAGAATTGTCAAACTGTTACCTTACAGCAGCCAAGATACTTGAATTTTCTTAACAGATGAAATATGACAGAGTATACTCGAAAAGCAACAGTGATCCCTTTAAAAGTTTATTAAACATGTGAGGTCTCAACATTTAAATGCACTAATGTATGTCAAATATGTGAGATATTAGATAAGTTCATTAAAGCAAGTGTGAAAGTATTCATATAGGCTTAATTGTTAATTGAAGGACATCACTCCATCAAAAGACTTTATCTATTTCCCTTGTCTTAACTCACTTCAAAAAAATTAAAGGCACAGCACAGTTTATCACATGGAGAAAAATTTTAATCCTATCACTGGTGGTCAATAGATGCAAGCTCTGTTAAAAAAAATTTTCAATACAAAATTTTATTTTTAATTCAAAATTATAAGTGGAATTCACAATCATAAGAAAATTCACTATTACTTAAAGGAACACAAACTTTAATTAATTCTGAATTAAACCAGTAAGGGGCCGTAAAGGTGATAACTCGCAAAGCTTCAAGTTAAACCATCAAAGGGTTAACATCATTTCAATGTGAATATATGATATTTTAGAAATAAATCTTGTGTGGTATGAAATTTAAAGATGTAAGGTTTTTACTGCCAAAAGAATTTTTCTTTTATCTTCAATACTTTTGGCGATATTAGCATCTGAATAGCGTAGGGCTGGGCCACCATAAATGCAATAATTAAAACATCATTTAAATGCAAATTTATGATATTTTAAAAATAGACATTAAATGGGATGAAATTTAAAGATGTAAGGTTTTATCTGCCAAAAAGGGTTTTTTCTTTTATCTCCAATACTTTTTTGAGATTTGGCATTTGAATAGTGTTAGGGCGAGGCTGCCAAAGAGCAAAAGCGATAGCGTCTACTCTCCAATGCAGTTAAAGAAAAGACTGAGGCATCATGAGGTTCGGTGCGCAGTCTTTGGACCAGCTATCACTTCTTATGGGCAGGAGTTGCCAGAATCTCACAGATTCCTTGGTTTACATTCCTGTATTATTTCGTCCAGTTACCAGCTGGCGCTTGGAAGTTATCTTATTGTTAAGATCTCATATTTGTCATCTTAAAACCGAAGTAGTCTCACTTGAGCTCCTTTGAGCCCATGCATCAATCAATTATAGGAAACTGACTTTGGAAGCAGTTTTCCTTCAAACCTATTGGGCTTCCTTGGAGGAGAGCTCCATGGTCAAGCTTATGACATAAACTCACAAGAGGTAGGGGTCAGTAGCTATCGATTTGCCCAGAATTCATGGCTAAGACCCAGATTCCCCACAGTTCCATGATGACGATTTGCCTCCTTTTCTGTACCTTACGGTGTGGAGTTGGTTATCAGCAACCTTCAAGAGTTTCTGCCCATCAACGCTATGTTTTTACCTGAGGGACTCCTCAAGTGACGGTATAGCTGAGTGTTGTAGAATTTATGTTAACGCAAGCCAGGTCAAGAAAGAAGTTTCCTGGAATACCTTTTTGTTTAACCCCACAAGGTGATTAGGCAAGCCTACTCCCCATCATCAAGTTCTGTCACCAATTTGGTGCTTGCAGAAGTGCATGACACCAGAGGAATAGGTTCCTCTGGTGTCATAGGGTTTTGAATGCTGGTTTCTGACTGCATCAAACTGCTTTCACTTTCTTCTAACTGAAGGATGTTGCCCACAGATCATTGGTCACTTTTTCCTTGGGTCCAGTGGTGGCAGTTCAACAAGTGCAACTAATCTGGTGCCCCTAGCTGGACAGTTTGTATCTTGCCTAATCTTGCCTAAGATTGAGTAGTGTTGAGTAGGGAATGAGTGAGATGACTGGTCTCTTTTCTTTCCATTTTCTCCTTTCATACTTACAGGCAGTTTGAAGAATGGACACATTATACTTTCGAACTGACTTGATGCAGGTGAGCATTTGCAGCCATACTGTTCTCCACGCAAGGGGAGTGAGGAGTGGTGACAAACCCATTTCTTGTGGCTAACATGGTTTGTTGCTTGAACAGATATTCTTATTGACTTTCATTTTATTTAAACCCAGTGGACTGAGTGTTAGATAGCCACATATCTAACATGTCAAAGGCTTAGGTCCTGAATTCTTATTTCTAGGAAGCATGACCAGGTGTGCCAAACCTCCAGTTGGTTCAGATTTCTCATACCTCCATCCAAGTGGGAGCCTATCCTAGAGTTGAAATTTTTAATTTGTGTAGGTTTTCATAGCTAACAAACTTGAGGGTCTTAACATTGCCCCTTCTTCTAGCCACCCCTCTTATGTTTCATCCTGGTTTGGAATAAAGACTAATGTGTCACTGGATTCAAACGTGGTCTCTGACTTGCTTCCATCTCGACTAGTATGTATCAGATGTCAGATGCCAAGATTCCTTGCATTTACAATTTTTTTTTATTGTTCTTAACCTTTTCCAGCTGGTGCCAGGAGATTTATCCTACTGTTAAGACATCAGGTTTGTTAGCTAAAAAATACAAATACAAATTAATAAAAAAAATTTGTCATTTTTATCCCCGTAGGAACTGATTCCAAATTTTTAGTCATATGCTTTTTTTTAATATACAAAATTTAGCCTCTCATATTGGAGGTAATCCACCTCATCCACATTGCTTACTCCATAGTATATGCTTAGGAAGAAACAAGTTAATTAGCAAATTGACAAGTTTCAAGCAGTTCTTTGTATTTGTGTGACTTTTCTTGATTGTTATTAGCAACTTTTTTGTTACGGTAAAACTTCCTATATTTATGTTTCAGGCTTCATTCCTAAGGAACTTTTTGAAATACTGGATCCAGGAGAGTTAAGAAGTGTCACATGTCAAAGATGCTACTTTTTAAAACATCACAATACAGCTCTTAAACATTAGGGTACTCCCAGATATGTCTACCAGACATTATTAGAGCCAATAAAAGAAAAAAAAGCCCTAGCTGTTGTGGTTGTTGATCTTCTAGATGTCCTTGCTCCATGGCCAAATGGCTTATCGAACATATTAGGTGAGTGTAGTATGGTTTTTGTGTATTCCATTTAAAATACTGTGCAATAATGTACTACAGTAGTACCTCAGGATACGAAATTAATCTGTTCCGAAGTGGCCTTCGTAACCTGATTTTTTCATATCTTGAACCACATTTTGCATGTAAATTGCCCAATTCGTTCCAAGCCCTACAAAAACGCCCCAGTAAATTTTATAATACAGCTAAATTGACAATAGCAATGAAATACAACAATTTGGATCATTCAATACCTAACTTAAACTACATATACATACTAGTACTAATATGTACTACATACCTGTACATACGTATGTAGTAAAATGTGGAACCTTACCTTTCGAGTGAGGCGATCTCCGAAAGTGGCAACAGAGGAGGAGGAAAAATGGCAGCATTTAACTTTACGAAACACATTATAAAATGACAGGAAAAAGTTAATTTAACAGTAAACTTTACGAAACACATTAACAAATGGCAGAAAACGTTAACGCTTAACTTTACAAAAATCTTAAAATTAAATTTTTTTTTTTTTTTTTTTTTTTGTTTTTTTTTTTTTTTTACTTTTTTTATACTTTTCATTTTTTCCAAAATTTCATTGTTCCGACACGGCATACAAACCTTCGGTCCTTTTACAATAGGAAGGTACTAGCGGCAGCTGGATAGGTCGTAAGCTTTCGAACAAGGGGTTCGGTAGTTAACTGCTTGTCCGACAGGCGCGCGCGCGCGACTGGGAGGTAAACAAACCACTTTTGCTTTTCGGCCTCACATCGAGTGACGTGTGTTTTTTCGACGCTCTCTGCCCGCTTCTCGTCGTTTGCTTTCCTGAAGTATATGGTTGTGTTTGTGTATGAAAGAATCATTGTAAGTACAATCATTTCTCTCTATCTAATTATTTGTGATTTATTGGTCAATGATGGAATCTCCTCGCCTCGCTACCCCACGGAGACTATGCCCGGGTACCGAAGGGCGTAAATGCGGTAAGTTCCGCTCATTCCCGGAGATTGACCCTCATATTTTTGTGTGCGCTCGGTGTCGGGGGCGCGAATGCACCCGAGCCGAGCCCTGTGAAGTTTGTAATAATTGGTCGGAGGCGCAGTGGACTTTGTATGAGGGCAGGAAGAAGCGAAGGCCTGCAAAGGAGTCGTCGGAAAGCTCTCCCGCGACTCCTTTGGTTACGGACACTTCGTCTTCTTTCCTGCCGCCCGCTCAGCTTCCCACGTTTGGCGCCTTCCCCTTCGGGGGGGTTTGGGGTAGGTCCTTCTCCTCACCTGACTTGTCGAGTGTGGAGGAGGGCGCTAGATACCCTGACGTCGAGTTGTACTCTGGGTCCTCTATCCGTTCGTCTTCGCGCGAGCGGGTAGAGGATCCTCCTAATCACCCGACTTTTGCTTCCTCAGGTGCGGTTTGCCGCCGAAGGACGACCTCGGACAGGTGTGGGCATCGTTGGTGGGCATGCAGGGCGTGCCGAAGTGTCCAGGGGCTGCTCTACCATCTCGCTGGCTCCGTGGCGGTCCACCCATGCGACGGTTACGACCACCACCACGACCCTTACAACACCTGGCTACGCTTCACCTCCTCACCTGGTGTACACCCGCACGCGGTCTCTGTAACACCTACTACATTGGTGCAGGGGCCAGTCGCTGTACCTCGGGGGAGTGTGATGCCGCCACCTGGGTTTGCCGTGCTGCCGCGACCGGACTTCGTGTGCCCGAAGAAGAAGGTCGCCCCTGGACCTCCCACCAGTACCAAAGGATGTCTGTGCCGCTGGTCCGTCATCTGGACCGCCTGCACAGCCTGCCGTACCTTGCCGTACCTGCCCAGCCGCCGTTCACGGACGTGACGTTGACCACTGCTGCCGTTCCTGTACCTGCTCCTGCCGTCTCTACTGCTGTTCCTGTGATGCCTGCACCTGCTGACGTTGTTCCTGTTCCTGGCGCCGCTGCTCCCGATGCTGATCTGTTCGGACAGGTGCGTCCGGGCCCTGTTGCTTCGGCAACAGCAGCCCGGCTCCGCTCTGGATGACAGATCTGACGTCGGTCCTGAGGAGGTTGACGAAGAAGAAGAAGAAGAGGAGGAAGGTGTCGTCGTCGTCTTCATCGTCTTCTTCGTCGTCGTCGTCGTCTGCCGCCTCTTCCCCATTCTTCTTCTAAGGCTCCCCCGCCGAAGAAGAAGAAGGAAGGTCGCCTCCCCCCCCCCCTAAGAAGTCTCCTTCGGGAACTTCTAAGGGCCCGTCTCGCTCTGGTGAGACGGGGGGTTCTTCGCTGGTCACCCTGCTCCTTCGGGGGAGGGCAGGACCCGTCTCTTCTTCCGCAAGGAAGAAGACTACGGGGACCAGAGGAGTGCCGGCTAACACCGGCACTTCCTCACCTGCTGTTAGTGGTTCGGCACGGCAGCAGGGTCCGTCTCGGCCTCTCGTTTCGCGAGAGTTTGTACCGAGTGTACGGTCGCCTAACAGCGGCCGTGCAGCCAAGAACCAGACCTCTGAGTCCGCTCAGCGTCAGGTTCACGGCACGGAGCGGAAGACTGGTGCCAGCCGCTCACGCGACTCCTCACCAGACCAGCTCTCGCTCTCGCGGCGAGCAGCTGGCTACCCGGGCGGACGTGACGTCCATGACCGGCCACGGGCTGAGGCTGGGAAAGAGGTCCCCCCACCCCGTTGCCGCACCAGCCACGGCTGGTACCAGCTGAACCTGACGCCCACCCGTGAGGATACGCACCGGTCTCACCGGTGAACAGTGGAGCTCGCCGGTTCGCCTGACCGTCACTCTCACAGAGAGCGATTGGGTACGGCGACCAGCACCAGCTCCTCTGACACGAGACCGGGGCCGCTGTGTTCTCGGTCCAGCCGTTCTCCACAGCGAGACGGCTCGACTAGGTCTGCAGCTCGATCGCCACCGCGGGTTGGCGATCGCCTGCAGTCTTCCAAGCCCACTGGTTCTGCCAGCGAGCGAGGAGGGGTGAGCGTCAGGTCTGCCTCTCCCATACCTTCAACCTCCTAGGGTTACACCGGGAGGGGTGGGCGAGGTATTGAGGAGTGATCGTGAGGGGTGCGCCCTCAGGATCCCACCACGTCGTCGTACGTACCAGGCACGGCTTCTCAGACCAGCCAGGTCGTACGCACAAGTGGTTGGAGGAGACCGAGAGGGGTCTGTCGCTGTTCCTCCCCTTGAGGGAGGAGGGGTCCTCGGAGTATGCTCCTGTTTGAGGGACTGGATGGTCCGACTCCGCAGGACGCAGTCACTCCTGAGATCCAGAGGAACTTTGCCGAGGTTATTGCGCTGATTTGTCCGTCAGCACAACGACCTCGCGGAAGGATCGCCGCTCCCACCATCCGAGCCCACGTCCCGCTCGAGTCGTTCTGGGGCCCGAAGAGGGAACCCAGGCCGACGGTGGGTTTGCCGTCCGTTTCCGAGCTTGCCAGACTTCAGACTCAGTGCTGGACCATAAAGGTTTGAATCGCTTGTCTCCTGGACAAGACGGTTTCCGCTACAAGTCTGGCAGGTCGAGCAAGCTGCTTCCGGGTGTTTTGTCTCTGCAGCAGCTCCGTCCGAGAACCTATGGTTCTCGCAGCAAGAGGCACTCGGCCTGGAATCTACCGCCATGGCAGCTTTCCAGGCCGTCTAACTGGCTAGATCTGTGGTCCCTCACAGTACCTAAGGTCGCAGCCACTCCGGGGGAATTTCTCCCGAAGATGACTCGGCCTTTAGGAGACTTTGCCAGTCTGGAGGAAGAGCCATCTCCTTCCTTGCCCACCAGACGGTGAACCTGTGGGCCAACCTGGTTCTCCGACGAAGGGGACGCTGTCCTTACTCGGGTTTCCAGGGCGGCCGGGCGTGAAGCGGCGTTGGGACTTCGCAACGGACCTTTACGGAGTTCCACGTCTCTCTTCCCAGGAGAGATGTGGACGCTGCGGTGGACAGACGGCGCACTGACGACAGTGACCGTTTGGTTCACCAGGCAGTCTCGAAGGCTTCTGGGCAGCCTCGGACTGCGGCCAAGTCCTAAGAGCTCGGCTAGCGCTTCCTCGGTGGCTAAGACTTGGTAGCTGCGTCGAAGCCCCGGGGCCCCGGGGAAAGACTCTGTCTTCTTCGATTCTACCAAGGGGGAGCCGTAACCAGCCCTCCTCCCAGCCCTCCTCCTCCCGTGGAGGCTCTGGGAAGAAGTCGAAGAAAGGGGGGAAACGCTAGGGACGGCGTTCCCCCTCACCTGCTGCCGGAAGTGGGGGGGTGCCTGGCCACCATTGGGCAACTTGGCAGCGCTACGGCGCCGAGACCCTGGATTGTAGATGTCCTTCGGGAGGGATATCTATTACCCTTCGAATCTTCGGTCACCCCTCACCTCCAACCCGGTCCAACAGCAGTCGTACGTTCCAGGGTCATCGAAGGACGTAGCATTGAGACAGGAGATCCAACGGACCATGCTGAGCAAGAGAGCTGTAGAAAATCGTCACGGATCAGTCACCGGGCTTTTACAGTCGACTCTTCCTGGTGGAAAAGTCTACGGGAGGCTGGCGCCCGGTGATAGATCTCTCTCCTCTGAACCGGTTTGTTCGCCAGACCCGGTTCACGATGGAGACGGCACGCTCAGTGCTCGACTCCATCAGGGAGAACGATTTCATGCTTTCAGTGGACTTGAAGGATGCGTATTTCCAAATACCCATTCATCAGTCCTCCAGAAAGTACCTCCGCTTCATCCTCGACGGGACGGTGTGTACCAGTTCAGGGCACTTTGCTTCGGTCTCTCAACCGCCCCACAGGTGTTCACGCGAGTGTTCACTCTGGTGTCTTGCTTGGGCCCATTCGCACGGGATACGTCTGATGAGGTATCTCGACGATTGGTTAGTCCTGGCGAGCTCCCGCTCGCAGTTGCTACAGGACAGGGATCGACTGCTCGAGTTCTGTCGCGATCTGGGATCGTTGTGAACTTCGAAAAGTCCGATCTCGAGCCCAAGCAGAGGATGAAGTACCTGGGTATGCTGATCGACACGGTAGCAGGGCGAGTCTTCCCCGCAGACTCGCGGATCAGCAGATTCAGGGAGGCAGCCAACCAGTTCCTGTCTCGGCAGGAACAGGTAGCTCAGCGATGGCAAGTCGTGATTGGACACCTGTCGTCACTCGAGAAGTTAGTCCTCACGGGCGTCTTCACCTGCGGTCTCTTCAGTGGAGACTAAAGGAGAGTTGGTCACAGGCGACGGATCCCCCAAGCTTTCCAGTGTCACTGACACCGGCCGAGGTGAGGCAGGACCTAGCCTGGTGGCTGGACGACAGGAACCTCTTAAGAGGAGTGCCCTCTGCGCACTCCCCCCCCGGACATGCAGCTGTTCTCAGAACGCATCGACCGAGGGATGGGGCGGCACACCTGGAGGAGTTGCTGACTTCAGGAGTGTGGACGAGAACGACAAGCACCTTCACATCAATGTACTGGAACTCAAGGCAGCGTTCCTCGCTCTCCAAGAGTTCCAGGACCGCTTGATGGGACACTCAGTGGTGTTGATGTGCGACAACACCACGGTGGTGGCCTACGTCAACAAACAGGGGGGCCTAGTGCCTCTCTCCGTTGTACCAGTTGACTCTGCAGGTGCACGAGTGGGCCGAGGCACACTCAATAGAGCTGTCGGCACGCTACATTCCAGGGAAGAGGAATGTAGTAGCAGACACGCTCAGCCGTCGGGATCAGGTGATAGGGACCGAATGGTCTCTACACCAGGACGTGGCGGAAGGCTCTTCGACCTGTGGGGGTGGGGCGACCAGTAGTGGATCTGTTCGCCACCCGGCACAACAGGAAGCTCCAGGGTTGTTCTTCTCGGCCGTGCCGGACCCATGGGCAGCTGCAGAGGACGCTCTTCAACACCCGTGGGACAACCTCTTCGTCTATGCCTTTCCCCCGTTCAGCCTGATTCGCAAGGTGATCAGCGAGCACTGGTCACCCCGAATCTCAGGATGATCCTGGTGGCTCCCAATGGCCACAGGCCATTTGGTATCCGGACCGCGTGGCTCTTCTCGCAGGAGAACCGAGAGAGATTCCCCCTTGGAACAACCTTCTTCGCCCAGCCAACAACGTCGAGCGGGTACCACCGAGCAGTCCAGTCCCTACGTCTTCACGGCTGGCTGTTATCCACCATCTCTTGCGAACGAGAGGCTTTTCTCGTAGCGCAGCAACAGAGATGGCTGGAAACGTCCGTCAGTCCTCTGCAGCTGTGTACCAGGGGAAGTGGGCCGTCTTCTGTGGTTGGTGTCGTAGACGGGGTCTATCTCCTCTCAGAGCCACTCTTCAGCAGGTAGCGGATTTCCTCGTTTTTCTTCGCCGAGGAGAAGCTCCTCTCAGTCCCCACAGTCAAAGGATACAGAGCCGCCTTGGCGCTCGTCCTGAAACTGAGGGGGATTGGACATCTGAACTCGTTCGAGATCTCCTTGCTTATGAGGAGCTTCGAAAGGTCTTGCCCACCCAGGGAACTCAGGCCCCCTGCGTGGGATGTGACTCTCCGTCCTTAGGAGTTTGACTCGAACGCCGTTCGAGCCACTCCGAGAGTCGTCAGACAGGGATCTGACCCTCAAGACCCTCTTCTTGCTGGCCCTGGCATCGGCGAAGAGAGTAGGGGAACTTCATGGTCTTTCCTATGATGTACGACACTCCAGGGGATGGGGATCTGTGACGCTCGATTTCGTCCCGAACTTCGTTGCGAAGACTCAGAAACCGTCGTATCCCTGACGACAGGTTCGAGTCATTCACGATTCCCTCCCTATTGGACTTCACCGATAATGATGCGGATGAGATGGTGCTTTGTCCTGTGAGGGCGCTACGGCGCTATCTGAAGAAAACTCGACACCTCAGGCATGAGTGTCGACGCCTCTTCGTTAGCACCGGGGTAACCAAGAAAGAAGTATCAAGAACACTCTTTCATTCTGGCTGCGTGAGGTCATCAGGAGGGCGTATGAGGCTGATGGTAGTGACGACATCCGTACGTCCCCGTCCGAGAGCTCACGAAGTCAGAATATTGGCCCCTCGTTGGCGTTTCGTAAGAACTTCTCCGTGGCGCAGGTCCTGAAGGCAGGGGTCTGGTAACCAGACTACCTTTACGTCCTTCTATTTACCTTCGGGATATTTGCCCACAGTCCTTGGATACCTTTTCCTTGGGACCCGTGGTGGCTGCTCAACAAGTTGTGTAGCTAACCCAGACCCTCGCAGGCTGAAACAGCATCGAGTCCTGGTGTGACTGTGTGGATGGATGTGTGAATGAGTGAGTGAACTGCTCCTCTTCCCGTCTTTTCCTACTCCTCTACCTGTGGGCAGAGGTGCCACGGTCCGTCACTACGCTGGATGAGGACGAGATGCAGGTGAGCTATATGACAGAGCCCCATCCTATCCCTTTCACTAGGGATAGGAGCAGAATATCCACACTTCCTCCTACAAGGGGGGGAAGTGGATGCCTACAAGAGTCAAACCCATGACTTTATATTGCTCCTGTACAGGAACAGTTCTTACATTGCTGGTACGAGATACGCTTGCCTCTCTCTTAGTACTCGGTCCAGAGGTCGACCATTGATCCTGCGGTGACACCCCGATCAATCGGACAGAGGCTTGGATCCCTCCCTCGCTCTTACGACCAGGGAGGCTTCCAAGGTTGGGCGAACACCAGTCTGTTCACAAAGACTCAGATTCCTCCCACCAAGAAGTGAGTCTTCCTATTGTAAAAGGACCGAAGGTTTGTATGCCGTGTCGGAACAAATGACAATTTGTCCAAAATTGCATTTTTCCTAACTATACAAACCTGAGGTCCTTTACACATAGCCCCACCTCATGCCACCCCTCACTCTGCAGTTTTTGGCTTGGGCCAAAAGCAAAGTGATTTGTTTACCTCCCAGTCGTCGCGCAGCGCGCCTGTCGGACAAGCAGTTAACTACCGAACCCCTTGTTCGAAAGCTTACGACCTATCCAGCTGCCGCTAGTACCTTCCTATTGTAAAAGGACCTCAGGTTTGTATAGTTAGGAAAAATGCAATTTTGGACAAATTGTCATATTTCTTCACCACCGAATGGATGCCAGTCCATTTATGGAATTTATCAAACCACCCCCAAGAAGCCTTGAAGTCTAGGGTTGCCATCGATGTCCCTTCTCCGTCATCTTCGGCCTGGGCAATCAGATCAGCGAAAATAGCGCTGGCCTTGTGGCAGATTGCTGTCTCGGTTATCGTATCGCCAGCGATTTCTTTGTACTCAATCCATAGAAGAAGCAGCCTCTCCATCTCTCATGCACGTGGCTCCTCTTGTTGGACAAAATAGTCACGGCCTTGGAAGGTAAACCGTAGCTGCTTTGACGGCTTCCTTCTGCTTAAGAAATGGTGCCTATCGTTGACGGATTTCGGCTGTATTCCTTAGCGATCACACTCAACCGCATGACAGCCTCATACTTCTTGATAATCTCCATTTTTGTCTCCATAGAAAGCATCCTCTTCTTCCGTGAACTTCAGCAACTTTCTTGGGACCCATGACTAAACATACGTAATTAAGTTACTAATTAAGTTCTCAAACAACATGATAAAGTACAAAGCGAAATCACTAACACGAATTTACGTTAACAAATGAAATTGTATACGAACGAACAAATTCCGCGTGCTTACAATAACGATGCTGCTACGGAGTGACCAAAGAACGCCTTAACGTAGATGCACGATGAGAGAGATGCTGACCAATAGGAGAGCAGGATTTTACGGCGGTGTGACTAGCATCAGGAACCAATGGAAGAGCGGGAGGATGGTGGCGAGTCTACTCAGTTGGCGGCTCGCGAGTTTTAAAATTGTTCTCGGTGTCCGGGGCGAATCTCGGGACTTTACAGCACACCAACCTTTCGTAACCTGAATTATTTTTGTATGCACAGGCGAAAAAATCTTCGTATTTGCTTTTGTAACTTGAATTTTTCGTAAGTTGGGACTTTCGTATGTTGAGGTTCCACTGTACTGGCTACTATAATTTGAATATATTTGATAGTGAAAGGTTATTCATGTACGTATATACTATAACTCATAAATGATTTTAGTACATAAGTAACTTCCCAGTAATTACATAGCTATCGATTTCTAGCACCGGCAGCTAAAACTACGAAATTTTTGGGGTAGTGATTCTTCTTTGTTTCTAGGTATGGGTAACTAGTCCCGCCCACTTTTAGGAAGAACAGCACAACTGAGCCAGGTACTTAATTTGTTTCTGATAGCTGACAACAAGGTTGTGGGTCAGCAGCTGGTTGGGAATTGGAATTCTTTGTTGTTTTTTTTTTCCTGGAAATCGGTGAGAAGCACGTTACGTACTACTCCTTTTTTTTTTTTTTTTTTTTTTTTTTTTAGCCATTCGGCTTTGTTTAGATTTGACTTCTAAAGGATTGTGTTTTTTATTAGATAATTTCCAGTTAATTTAGATAATTAGTCCCAATTACCGATTTGACTTGACTTGTAAGCAATGATGTCTGACACTAGTGTATCAAGCCACTTGTTATTGTAGCAAGGGCTGTAGGACAAGGTTAATGTCAGCAAAATATGACACTCATACAGTTTGTGTTAATTGTAGAGGGCAAAGCTGCTCGGTGGAAACAATACTTGCTTGGAGTGTTAAGGATGGTATGCAAAATGTGGAGACTTTAGCTTTTTACCTATCTAAATTGGCTAAGGATAGACAAAGAAACACTAATATTAGACAAGACAGATTGATTGATAGTCTAAGAGTTAGATAGATCTGTTGATGTCCAGATTGTTTTCTGTCCCTGTTGTTTCTCCCTCCCATTCCCAGCCCTTCTACTATTCCTCCTAATCCTGATCCCAACTCCCATTTTATTCTTAACCCCAACACCATTTAATACAGTGACTCCATTAGGTCATTCAGTGAAAGCTCTCATGGTAGCCCAAAAGTGTTGTGAGTGAGTGCAAGTGGAGGAGCTGGCTGTCTATCCTGCTGATTCTCCTAGGCAAAGGTCCCTGGCATACTCCTGTCATGGTAAGCGCATCATGGCAAGGAATTGTGAGTTGGGGGAAGGGAAAGCGCATCTTTGAAAAGTTTTGCAGCACAGAGGCCTTCCGCGTGTGTGTTGGAGGCGCCTGTTCTCGTGGTTGTTCTGGAATCGTCGGGCGTGTTGTGGAGCGCAACACGTGCGTAAGTGTCGTGAGAAACGCAGTGAAATATGATGCAATATTCTGCAGAGATTCTTCTAAATCGTTCCCGTGTCTCAGGAGCCTGTGACGTTCGTTGGTAAGCCCGCCCCAGAATGCCGTATAAATACGACTGACGAAGTCGGGGGGGAAGAGATCAATCCCCCCCCAGAAGAGTCACAGATCAGATACCAGTGAGAAATCAGCAGCAGAGATCATCAGAGAGAGATAAGAGAAGAAGGAACAGACAAAGGATCAGAGAGGAAAAGATGCTCGAGAGTTTAATGCGGGATCTGGGTCAAGTCATCCTGGGAGTGGACACCGAGGTTCTTTTCGACGCAGAGCAAGTCTTCAAGGAAGAAGCGTTCTACAAAGTAGGTATGAGAATTTGCCTGCCCCTTACGAGTATCAAGAATAAACATTACTATTTTCTGCAATACGGAGTCAAGAAGACGTCTGCAATCGCAGTTCTTCTTTTGTGAAGCCATCACTTAGAGTTGCAAAACTGGCCAGCAAGTACTTTCATTACCTCACTGTTCCCCCAGTTCATGCATTGTAAGATTTTACTTGTGGTATGTAAATAAAAAAAGAGAAACCATTTCTGCATTTATCTTTGTTAGTAAGCTTGTAAATAAACCTTTGTTGTGTGTTGCGATATCTTTCTATATTCGTATCCCCAGTTTCAACTGTTGTGTTTGAATTCTTTTTTGTTTATCATAATATTGAACTTGGAGCGGACCTCCTCCTCTCGGGTTCGTAACATTGTGGCGACCTTGCTTAGAATATTCAGCACTGTAACAGTTTGAAAACAGGGAGAATATAGAAAGAGCCAGAATGAATCAGATGTGAAAGAGTTTATTGATTGGGTAAGCTTCTAGGTCTAGAGGGGAATGATCTCCGTTAGCATGTGAAAGGAAAGAGAGGGAAAAGTATGAGAGAGATGAAAGAGCAGCTGAGAGAGAAGTTAGGAAAATGCAGCAAGAGGTAGAAATGTTGGTAATGCAGCAGGAAGAAAGAGAAAAAGTGCATATGCATGAGCAGGAAGAAAGAGAGAAAGAACGTATGCACGAGTTGGAAATTGCTTGGTTAAGACAAAGTACTCTAATAGTCGGACAGGCGGAAAACGAAACGGAGCTTGATAGGTTAGGTATGAGCGCAGTGCTGAAATTAGTACCAAAGTTTGATGAGGAAGATGTTACGACATAATTTCATGTTTTTGAGAAGTTAATGGAAAGAGTAGGTTCTTCTAAAGAAATTTGGACTTTATATTTACAGTCAGTTTTGAGTGGTAGGGCACTTAATGTGTATAGTTGCATGTCTAAGAAGGAATGTGATGATTATGATATTGTGAAACTGTTCTTAGCGCGTACAGGTTAGTACCGGGGGCGTACCATAAGAAATTTAGGAGTTTGAAAAGACGAAAATATTACGTATGTAGAATATGGTAAGAAGTTAGAAAGGCTGTTTTTTTGATTGGTTAACTTCTGCTAAAGTTGAAGATTTTGATGGTTTGAAGAACTTAGTGTTGTTAGAAAACTTCAAAGACAAGACGTATCCCCTGAGATTAAGCTTTAATATAAAGGAGATAGGCGAGAAGTATCTTTTTCGCAGGAGCAACTAGGTTAGCTGACGAATATAGTCTAACTCATAATTTAAGTGGTTAGTAAGAAGTGAAATGATCCTTCATCTAGTAGAGTATACAGTTATAGTAATAGCAAGGTGCGAGTAAAGTGACTATTCCTGTTATACATGCGGAAAACCTGGTCATAGACGTTTAAGGTTTGTAAGAGTAAAGTGGCATCTAGTGGCTCAAAATTAACTTGTTTCCCGATGTAATGGGAAAGGGCATTTAGCAAGAAATTGTGCAGTGGAAATAAGGGAGGACTTAAGAACCAGTGTCTCTAGTTAACCTTTCGTCAAGTAGGAATGTTGTGATGAGAGAAAGTAGGAATTTTTTGGTGAAGTTTCTGTCAGAAGGTGTAGTTTCCTCTCTTGGAGTAGGTTCGAGAGAAGTGGTCTTGCTTCGAGACACGGGAGCTGCTGTCTCACTGATTAGGAGAGTGTGCCGAACAGGGCGGAAATCAACATGGAAGAAAAAGTCATGTTAGGTGGATTTCCTAACACTTGTGTTCTTTGTCTTTTGTTGAAGTTGAACTTAGAAAGTCAGGTAGTGTCAGGAGAAGTGAAATTTGCAGTTGTTGACAGTTTACCCGTTGATGGCGTTGACATTATTGTCGGTAATGATTTAGCTTTATCCAAGAATGTGAATCTTGTTGTGAGTGAGATTCCAGTGCCTGAAATGGTAGTAACTAGGTCAGGTTTAGATACAGACATCGACTACGGCCATAATTTGTTCGTGGATTTGAACGAGAGTGACTTCGTGGGGGATTTGAACGTGAGTGAGTTCGTGGATTCAAACGAGTGTGATAGAGGTGGCGAGGTTGATCTTGGTGTGGGTGTGGCTGAAAAAACCTGACTCTATTGTTTGACAGTGATAGCCAAACGGAAGGTGTAGCTGTCGAGGGTAACTAGTATATGTACCGTATCTAGTTACCATAGTTACGATGATGAATTAGGCACTCATCTTTCGGATACGGATGAGCTGGTCAAATTTCAGAGAGAAGATGAGACACTAACCCGAATTTTTTAATGTGAGCTGGATGATGATCTTGATGATGTGTGTAAGGAAACTTTTTGGTCAAAGGTTGAAGTTTTCTGTCGTTATGTTCGTCCTAAGTCAGGTAGTAAAGAGGGAATCACAGAACAATTAGTAGTTCCTAGGAGGCATTGTGAATTAGTTTTGAAGTTAGCACATGATGGGCAAGGGCATTTAGTAGTAAACAAAACTTTCAAGTATATTAGTAGGGTGTACTTTTGGCCTAAAATGAAAAGTGACGTAAAGATGTATGTTTTGTAAGCTGTCCATGAATGCCAAATAGCCGGGAAACTGAATCCAGTAATTCCCAGAGCTCCGTTGTGTAATATTCCTTCGGTAGGCGAACCTTTTGAGAATGTAGGTATCGGAATATGGTTGGACCTTTGCCTAGAAGTAAGGGTAGAGAGATTGCACAACTAATCTAGAGTATTATGAAAACGATGTAAGAGATGTTGGCAACTAGCGGAGGAGAACGGAACGCGAGAGGAATTCAAGGGGAAATTAAAGGGAAACATGATCTTAGAGTAAAAAAGAGAAGTTTGTGTGTAAGCGACGGTAAAGTTTTAGTACTAGTCCAGAAAGAAGGTTCCGCTTTACCTTATAAGTTCAAAGGTCCTTTTTCAGTGTTAGAGGAGGGGGGAAATATACATTATAGAATTAATATGGGTAAGAGTAGAGCAAAGTCAATGAATGCAAACTGCTTCAGATTATAAAGAACGCCCGTACCTTGGCCACCGCCAGTGTTCGATGTGACAGTGTTACTGAGAGAAATTAGTTTTGAGAAAACGCAAGAGGTGTTTTAGTGTTTCAAAGTTTTAAGCAGAGTTCAGAAAACGAAGAAGAGGAAAGGATAATGTGATAGCTAATAGCCTCTGGAGATTTTTCCAGAATGAGGAGCCTAATGATCGTTTTCTATTTTGGCACGAGTGGTTGAGTGAATGGAGAAGTATTAAGCTTTATGCAGAATTCTTCCCCTGCTGTTTAATTCTTGTTTCTCTTTAGAAAAAAAAAAAATCAGTTGGTTTCATTTTTTTCTTTTTGGGCAAGCGCTTCATAGCAAGGAATTGCGAGTTGGGGAAGGGAAAGCGCATCTTCAAAAAGTTCTGCAGCACGGAGGCTTTCGTGCGTGTGTTGGAGGCGCCTGTTCTCTCGGTTGTTCTGGGATCGTTGGGCTGTTGTGGAGCGCAACACGAGCCTAAGTGTCGTGAGAAACGCAGCGAAATATTATGTAATATTCTGCCGAGATTCTTCTAAATCGTTCCCGTCGTCTCGGGAGCCTGTGACATTCCCTGGTAAGCCCTGCCCCCAGAATGCCGTATAAATACGACTGACGAAGTAGGAGGGAAGAGATCATCAGTAAGAGTCACAGATCAGATTACCAGTGAGAGATCAGCAGCAGAGATCATCAGAGAGAGATAAGAGAAGAAGGAACAGACGAAGGATCAGAGAGGAAAGGTGCTCGAGAGTTTAATCAGGATCTGGTCAAGTCGTCCGGGAGGAGTGGACGACTGAGGCATTTCGACGTAGAGCAAGACTTCAGGGAAGAAACGTTCTACAAGAGGTTTGAAGAAGTTCCTGCCCTTCGAGTATCAAAAGATAGACATTATTTTCTGCAATACGGAGTCAAGAAGACGTCTGCAATTGCAGTTCTCCTTTTGTGAAGCCATCACTTAGAGTTGCAAAACTGGCCAGCAGTACTTTCATTACCTCACTGTTCCCCAGTTCATGCATTGAAATAGATTTTACTCGTGGTATGTAAATAGGAGAAACCATTCTGCATTATCTTTGTTAGTAAGCTTGTAAATAAAAAACCTTTGTTGTGTTTGTGTATCTTTCTATATTCGTATCCCCAGTTTCAACTGTTGTGTTGAATTCTTTTGTTTATCATAATATCAAACTTGGAGCGGGACCTCCTCTCGGGGTTTCGTAACAATTCCCCTGCAAAAGCACCAGGGAGAAGCTATAACCAGAAACCCAAGGAAGGTCAGTAGAGTCTGCCCACAGGCAGTTGGCCACTCAGTCTCACCAGTTGCTAAATCCCAGGTGAAGGTGTCTTTGCAGAAGTGCACCGTCTTTCCTCAAGTTCCGAAGCTTCCAGTCCAGAAAAGAGGCACCGATGACAGTATAGTGATTCTTCCAGACCACTGAAAAGGTCTGCAGCTGACACTTCAGCAGTGCCAGCAGTTCTGTGTAAGAAATCTAGAGAAGCTGTACCTTTGTGCTGCTTTTGGATAGCCCAGAGAGGTTTTCTCCTGAGAGCTCATTGTCAGTTAAGAGCCGAGAGCACGCGGCTGCACTAGAATTGCAGCTGTCCCAAAAGTGCACCAGTTGTCTCGCATGCGCAAATTTGTGGGTCCCAAACATTCAGTGGCTCACGAGTGTCAGTCGGCGCCAAAGTGCCCAGTGTCTTCCAAGTGGTCGGCAGGGAGTTTGCCGAGAAGAGGGTTTTATAGTAAGATCCGGCGAGACCAAGACAGTCTAGAGATCCTGTCCAATAGAAGTTGTATGACATTTTAGGCTACTTAAAGAAGCCTTAGGCATTGAAACCCACTAGCGATCCTCTCCTTTCTCTGGTATCATCAGTAGAACAGGAAGAGATCAATGCACAAAAAAGCTTCATCTCTTCAGCTTATACAGCATTACTGAAGTTTTTTGTCACATACTTATCCTACCTACTTCTCTCCAGCAGCTCCTGCCTCTCGTGCTATAATGTTTCAGTTACGTTTTGTACAGGAAGCAAGAAAGCTGCCAAAGATGGTTTTGTCATCCTCTGTGAAGAAAGCCCTTAAGGAAGTGGGCTTCTGGGATGCAGACAAGAGAAAGAAAGGGAAGGCTTGCTTTAGCTATCCGTGTTCACACCTTCTAATTAGAAGGTATGCATATTACGTGACTGGAGAAGCTCCTTCCTTGGGAGTCTCTGCTTCCTTCAAGGGGACTTCTCTAGCTTTATAGATTTCCCTCGAAGGTCAGCATATTCTGCTGCCAAGATAATGTCCTCAGCAGAACTCTATCATTTTTTGAAGAATACCTTCAAGATTTTATAGGGTATTAGTTTTTTGGATTGGTCTGTACGAGGCTTGGTAAAGAAGATTCAAGATTACCCGACTTCCCTTTACGTAGACAGGATTTTGATGTGCTGTTTTGTGGTGGGACAAGAGAGTGTTGAAAAAGAGGAAGGTTTGGTGTTTCTTTACCACTAAATGAGTCACCACGGTTCAGAAGTCCACTCTTCTTTTTTCACCTTTAGTAAAGGACTCCCTCTTTCCTCCGTCTTTGACTAATGACATAGCGCTGGGGGCTTGATTGAAGAAGTCCATCGAGTGTGAAGTAGCTTCCCGCCTCAGAAACAAAATCAAATGTCCACTTTGGCTCTTGAGCCATCAAGAAAAACTCAATGAGATCGGCCCCCAAAATGTTAAAGCGATCTCCTCCATGCACCAGTAGGAGCAAGACTCCAGCAATTTTGGGTAGTATGGAGCGAGAAAGGTGCAGAACCATGGTTTATGGAAGTACCAAGTTTCAGGTACTATTCAATTTCATTTCTAGAAAAGCCCCCCTTAGTCTCAAGAAGCCTATTGTCTTGCCTGCTTACTCAGTAGGCTCAGAGAAGTTTTTAGCTCTCGCAAAAGGAGTTCATTAGCTCCTCAAGAAGAGAACAATTGAGTTAGTCAAAGACAAGACCTAGAGGGATTTTACAATCGGCTGTTTGTGGTGCCGAAGTCAACAGGAGGTTGGAGACCAGTTTTAGATGTGAGAGCCCTGAATGTTTGTTCAAAAGACAAAATTTTGCGTGGAGACAGATTGCTTCATTCTATTAGCAATGCGCCAGGGAGATTTGGATGGTTTCCAATAGACATGAGGGATGCATACTTCCACATCCAGTATATCAAAATCAAGGAAATATCTCAGATTTGTATTTCAAGATCAAGTATATCCATTCAGGGCGCTCTGTTTTGGCCTGTCGACGCCCCAGAGGTGTCACAAGGGTTCTAACTCCTCTAGCAGGATGGCTGCATCTAGAGAGAATAAAGATAGTTCTGTCTCTGGATGACTAGCTTCTTTGCTCTCAGTCAAAGGAGCAGTGTATGGAGGACTTAAAAAGGACACTAACATTTACTCAGGAGTTAGAGTTGTTTGCAAACTTCCAAAAGTCTCAGCTGGTTCCAGAGATAATTTATTTGGGGATGACTCTGAACTCTCTTTTTTTTTTAGCTTTCTGTCCCCGAAAGAGCGGAGTCTTGCCTTCAGACAATACAATTGTTTCTCATACTGCAACATTGCTCGGCCAGCCAAGTGGATGAGCCTGATTGGGACTTTGGCCTCAATAGAGCAGTTCATCTCATTAGGGAGACTCACATGAGAGTGGTTCAGTTCTATCTGAGGGCCAGCTGGGTGGGACAGAAAAAGTCAGCCTGATTCATTTGTGCCTCTGTAACACGTGATAGAAAGTCATCTGCTGTGGTGGAAATCAGAAGGAAGAACTTCAGGAGGGAAAGTCTCTTCACCCCAGAACCCTGACCTGACCTTCTATGCTGATGTGTCGGACATAGGTTGGAGAACTCTACTAGAGATCAAGAAAGTGTTGGGAGCATGGTCTCAGGAGGAAAAGGGGATGCACCTAAATGTGAAAGAGATAAAAGCTATTCACTCAGGTCTCAGGAGCTTTGCATCAGAAGTGTACACCAGAACAAATAGCAGTACCCACTCAGAGCGCGACGGCACTAGTGTACATCAGCAAAAAAGGGAACACACTCCTTTTCACTTTGCAAAGTGGCAAGGGATCTCCTGCTGTGGTCCAAGGAGACTCGGACAACAATTGTCACTCACCAGATTTGTGCAAGGGAAACTCAACGTCCTTGCACATCAGTTGAGCAGATGGAATCAAGTGAAGAGGGTTTTCAAGAAGGCTGCTAGAGCAATTTCAGAATGTAGGCATAAATCCTCTGCAGCATTCTACCATGTTTTAGTGATCTGTTCACTATCTTAATTTTTTCGCCAAAAACGAGAATCCCAGTAGACCCTGGCCCCGTTCTTTTGTAATTAAGAGTTTGTCAGAGTTATTATGGGCTGAAGAAGAGGAGAGGGTCTTCTGCCCAGTGAGAACCCTGAAGTTACTTGAAAAGAACGGAGAAGACTAATAGACCCTTCCAGTAATTTATGGACATCAGTAAAAGAGCCCTTACGTCCTCTTTCTAAGAATACCCTGTCATTCTTCTTAAGGGAAATGTTTAGAGAATCACACTCAAATAGGTGAAGAATGTTTACCTATTCTCAAGGTAAAAGCACATGAAATCGAAGTGATTTCCAGTTCTTTGGTGGTTAAGAAGAACTTTCCCTGACAGATCCTTCAAGCGACTTTCTGGAGATGCAAGTCAGTGTTTGCATCACACTGTCTAAAAGAGATAGAAACAGTAAGTTAGGCCCCTTATCAGTGGCTGCCATAAGTTGTATGTTTTTTTGGAGTCTGGGGGTACTCAGTACCAAGATAACCTCTAGTTGTTTTGTTGAGGGGTTGGAATTTAGTTTTATGGTACTATAGGTAACGTTGTTGATCTGGTCTTTGCTGGTACTGTGCCCTGGGCAGGGCTTTATGTGCTTAGTCCTTGCAAGTGATTAGACCACAGGCTTTGCTTCAAAGCTCCCACTAAGGTAGTATGCGACATGGGTCAAAACTATCCAGCCTCCACCACATAAGATGAGTGCCGACCAGAGGCAGTATTTTCTTGCAGCAGCTCTCGTACAAGGTAAGGAAACAACAACTATTTCAGAGATGTGAGCCTCTTTTCTATTCACAAATTCATTATCACATATAGTGTAGGATAGAGTAGTTCATGTAACCTATCTCCTGTCAATGTGGAATCAATTACTTGGTAAGTTACTTAGTAAAATGACATTTTTATGATAAAATAAAATTTTACATATACCTACCAAGTAATTACAGAATGGGGGCCCAACCTCTTCCCTGCACATGGATGATTACTAGTCATAAACAAGTTGAAGCACCTGGCTCTGTTGTTCCTCTTCCTGAAAATGGATAGGAGTAGCTACCTATAACCAAAACAAAGAAGAATCGCTACTGCGAATTCCAAATTTTAGTTGCGGTGCTAGAAACTGTTAGCTATGTAATTACTTGGTAAGTATATGTAAAATTTTATTTTATCATAAAAATGTCTTTTTTTTTCTTTTTTTTTTTCTCTCTCTCTCTCTCTATGGAAGTACAAAACTTTGATTTTTATAGTGTAGCTGCTGCTTGTCATCAAAGGGTTACCCCTATGGTTCCACTGGGGCTCTCTGAGACAGACCAGAATATCAATATACTGTAATGGGTCTCATTGCTGATCTTAAGCCAAAATATTGCCATTGTTTGTATAATGAAGTAATAGAGGTGGGACTCAAGGCAGCAAGGTTCTTTATCCTGCCAACAATGGTTACCCAGATGAATGTGATCAACCCACCTCTGCAGAAAGGGCAACACAGATTCAAGTTTACAGTCCCTTTTCCAAAACCCACTGGTCCAGTTGTGTTTTGTTTTCAGTTTTTTTTATTTTTTTATTGAAGTTTGCTTCCTAAGTGAGATCTTTGACAAGTTTAATTTTTATGTTATTATACAAAGTTAGGCTTGCTGTCATGTCTGTTTTAGATTCAGTAATTCTATCAGTATTGCATTATACATCTAAGTTAGCTTTTGAATAATTAATAAGCCTGAAAGCAAATGTTCAGCCCACTTACTATTTCATGCAAAAACACTGGCATAAACAACAGCAGGTACTGACATAGATGACTAAAATATAGAAACAGCTGTTTGCCAATGTTAGTTAGTGTAACTATCACATGCTTGTTAGTTAGTGTAACTGTAACTATCAAATGTTTGTTAATTTGTTAAAAATTTGCCACTTATCAAAGGCAACTTCCAATGACTAAGAATAAAAATGCAATGGAGTATTAAGAAAGCATACCACCAAAGTTAAATGTAAGTGGCCGAAGAAACAAATTACAAGCAAGGTGTGTCCAACACTGGCAAAAACACAACTTTTACTACATTTTTATTTTACGTTTTCTATTTTTATAAATTCACAAAAAGATATATCACTGGATTTAGTTTTATTTAGCAACTATATCAGTGATGATGTTGGTAAAACTGTCAGCTGATGACTTCAAGAATGGAACATTGCCAGGATGTAGATGGATCTTAATTGCAATGTCTATATTGTATGATAGTACTCAAAAGTATATTGCAACATACTTCAAAACTTATTAGACAACAGCATACAATAGTGACATCTGGCACTATTTGGCAACTCTGTCATAAGCACATGAAACAACCATAGACACTAATGGTGCGTTAGAGAAATTACCTCCTGTTTCCCTTAAACCAATTTTTTTCTGATATTGTTGTAATATGTTACTTAATTAAAGGATGTTACTATGATACTTCAAAGGTCATCACTGTTCTTATGCTTTAATATTTTCATCTCCAAAGGCCCACACGAGTTAGGGTAGGAGAGGCTAGTTTCGGCAGGCACTATTTTTAGGAGAAGGACACAGAAAGCAAATGAGTGGGTAGAAGGGACCAAATGAGTGGGTACAAGGGACTTTAGCCTTGGTAGGCAAACCCCTTTAAGAGATTCCTCTGAATTTAACTTGACTTTCTAAGCTTGGACTTTGCCATATCCATTGTACTGTGACCCTTCCATGGCCCGTGGCTTGAGTTCCCTTGCCTGAGGTACAATCTTGCTCTTTCCCCCATCTCCTCCTGCTTCTTCATCTCCATCTCTCGCCCTTAAGTTAAACGTCGGAGAATTACGGACTTTGTGTGGCATCGTCTTCCTGCCGAGCTAGAGGGAGTACATTACTGACTTCTCTACACGGCCTTGTCTCCCCCTTACCTCATACGTGTTCTGCAAGTGAGGGAGTGCTTCACTGACTTCTATACACGCTTTACAATCTGATTGTTTTTTAACCCGGTTTCCAGCTGGCGCAAGAAGACCGAGGGTTTTGTTAGCTATGAAAATACAAGTTGATTAAAAATTTGTCATTTTATCCTCATTTTCATGTGTAGGACAGGTTGATGAGAAAGCAAAAGTTGCTTGGTGGATTATCAGGAAAGTTCCTTCATCTTTACCTACTCTGTTCATACCGAGCATTTATTTCTTAAATCCATCCTGACTGTCCTCTCCCATTTGTTTTGGCAAACTTGGCAGTTTTCATTTGCTTTACAGGGTGTGTTGGCCCCACCTTGTTGACCATTTGCTTCTGGCTCTTGTTTTCAATGATGTATGGACATGTTTATTTATATTTTCAAAAGAGTTTTTATAAATAATGTAAATACAGGCAGTCTCGTGGTTATCGTCGGGGATTCCGTTCTTGGCGGGATGCCGATAAGAGAAAACTGCTATTAACCGAAACACTGTGATTTATGGTGCTGATGACACCAATTATTGGTAAATGACGCCCCTGTTAGGTATGTTATGGCACCATACAGTAATTCTATTATAACCGGAAGTTGGCATGTTATGGCACCATAAATCGTCGACTTTATGGCACTAGACAAGCACTGTTAACCGAATCCGCCGGTAACTAGGGACTGCCTGTTATTGTTGTTGATAACATTGTTGTTTATTTTTCTGTTGATTTTTACAGTATTACAGTTGTTATGAGTCTTATACAGTCAACCCCGCTGTTTACAGACTCACGATTCACAGACTCGCCTATTTGCGGATTTTTCTATGGACCATATACATTACTATACCCGTTATTCGCAGTATTTTTTCACTTGAGAAATATTCACAAATTACTGTACGTATTTCATATTTTCATGACTAAATGCACTTTTTGTGATAGAACTATTAAAATACTCAGGAAGAAGCATTTTTAGAGTTTTTTTTTTTGTTTTTAACTATCAAAATAGGCAGTTCTAAGCCTTTTATTGGGGTTTTAAGTATTCGTGAATTTTTAGCTATTCGCAGGGGGATCTGGTACCCATTCCCCACAAATAGGGGTCTACTGTATTTGTTTTTGATACTGATTTTGTGTTATTAATTTAATTCTTTTGTGAGACATTGAGCTGAACCCTGGGCCTGTTATTCATTAAGGTGTTCTGGGATATTTTGAGGTATATTTTTGTTGAACTGTCAAGTTTGGCGATTGAACTGTTTAAATAAGCAGTTACAGGCATTTCAGGGGTGTGTATAGCCTACTCAGTAGTAGGAGAGTACTGAATGTAAGGTTACTTGTGTTTTTGGGATGGTGGTTGGGGTGTATTTTTATTTTAAATTATATTAAATTGTTTTAGTATGATAATTTAAGGTATTTTTAATTTAACTATCATAATTAACCCTTAAACGCCGGAGCGGTAAATAAAAAAATGGACTCCCGTATGCCGGAGGGGTTTGAGAGTGAGCGCGTAAGCGGAAAAAAATATTTTTTTCAAAAAATCACAGCGCGCTTAGTTTCAAGATTAAGAGTTCATTTTTGGCTCCTTTTTTTGTCATTGCTTGAAGTTTAGTATGCAACCATCAGAAATGAAAAAAATTATCATTATCATATATAAATAATGCGATATATGATAGCGCAAAACGAAATTTCATATATAATGTATTCAAATCGCGCTGTGCGCAAAACGGTTGAAGGTAACAAGTTACTTTTTTTTTTCGTTGTAATGTGCACTAAATTGCGATCATTTTGATATATAACAACATTGTAAAACGATAAGCAACACAGAGAAAATATTATCACAAAATAATGCATGAATTCGTAACGCGCTTACGTAAACACATATTTTTTTCAAAATTCACCATAAATCTAAATATTGTCCTAGAGACTTCCAATATGTTTCAGAATGAAGACAAAGATTGAATATTACTATACTGTAAGAATATTAGCTTACAAATGCAGTTTTCGACCATATCTGACGAGCTAAAGTTGACCGAATGTCGAATTTTTTTATATATAGGTTTTTTTATATGCAATTATTCGGAAATAAGAAAAGCTACAACTTTCAAATATTTTTCGTTTTATTCTACATGAAAATGCGCACATTTTCATATATAAAACTCTATGAAATGCCTAATATGAAACGGAGCAAATATTCCGAGAATGGGACTTACGCATTTCGGAGATTTGTGGCGGAGAATCCGCGCGCGGAGGGAAGGAAAGTTTTTTTTAAAAATTCACCATAAATTTAAATATTGTGCTAGAGACTTTGAATTTGTTTCACGATGAAGATAAATGACTGAATATTACTAGACTGTAAGAGTTTTTATCTTACAATTGCGTTTTTCGACCATTTCGGTAGAGTCAAATTTGACCTCGAACGTGGTTTTTTTTCTATTTATCGTGTTTATATGCAAATATTTCGAAAATGAGAATAGCTACAACCTTCAACTATTTATTGTTGTATTATACATGAAATTGTGCACATTTTCATATATAAAACGTTATGTAACGGCTAATTTAAAATGGTGCAAACATTACCACAATCGCACGTATGATTTTTTCGGAAGAGTTACCGCACGGACGTAAAGAAAATGTTATTTTTTTCATAAATTCACCATAAATCGAAATATTGTGCTAGAGACTTCCAATTTGTTGCAAAATGAAGGTAAATGCTTGAATATTACTAGAATATAGGCGTTTTAGCTTACAATTGCGTTTTTCGACCACTTCGGTAGAGTCAAAATGACCGAAGGTTTGAAAATTTGTCACTTATCCATTTTTTTATTATGAAAATTTTATTTCAAATTGGATAAAAGCTACAACCATGGGGTGGCTTTACTTTCAGTTGTTTATTGGTGCATGAAATTGCGCACATTTTCATATATAAAACTTTTATGTAACGGCTAATTTAAAATGGTGCAAACATTACCACAATCGCATGTGATTATTTTCGGAAGATTACCGCGCGGACGTAAGGAAAAAGTTTTTTCATAAATTCACATAAATCTAAATATTGTGCTAGACACTTCCAATTAGTTGCAAAATTAAGTTAAATGATTGAATATTACTAAAATATAAGAGTTTTAGCTTACAATTGCGTTTTTCGACCATTTCGGTAGAGTCAAAGTTGACCAAAGGTTGAAATTTTGGCACTTATCGTTATTTATATGAAAATATCTTAAAACTGATAAAAGCTACAATCATGAGTATGTTTTTTTTGTTGTATTCTACATAAAATGCGCACATTTTCATATCTAATACTCTATGTAACGGCTAATTTTAAAATGGTACAAAAATTATGTCAAAGTGACGAAATAATTTCCGAGATGTGTCACAGATACTTTTTAGTGCGGCAAGAAAGAAATTCGCGCTTGCGCGCTGCGTAACGATTGTAAACCCCCCCCCCCAACAAACACCTTGATCCGTGAACTCCCAGCCATCCCCCAGGGTGCGCTTGATTCAAGAGTTTTCGGCTGGTAGGCCTAAAAGTATTTTTCCGCGAATTTTTAAAAAAACTTTTGTATGTCGAACGTAAAATACGTCCAGTCGGCACCGAGAGACATAAAAAATGTCGACGTAAAATACGTCCAGTCGGCGTTTAAGGGTTAAACAGTGAAATGTTAAAATAGACAGTTATACACATTTTAGTTTGGTTAAGGGTACTGGGTATTTGGCAGTTATAAGCATTTTTAGAGGGGATTTTTGTGGTTTCCACATTTTTTGCATTTCCATGGCAGGTTCTGGAACCTACTCCCATGTAATAGCACTGTAATATTCTTTACTGCAACAGTTTTGAATTCATGCATCTTGTGTTAGGAAAGAACTTGCACTAATCACATCCCAACTGGACCTCGACTCCTGTAAGGCAGGGAGGTGTTCAGTGAGTGTAAATTACCGTAATAGACCTATCATATGGACATAAATAACAAAAGCAAGTTTCGAGGATGTTTATCTCTGTCAAAAGGGATAATTAGTACTTTATTAATTCACTGAGTTCAAAGGGACACTTGACATAATTTCACTGAACTTGTAGATAACAAGGAAAGGGATATGAAAAATGAAATGTTCGAGATAAAGAATAAAGCTTAAGGGTGGACTCCTCTCTTATTCCAGGTGTTCCTAATGCAATTTGTCTATGTTATAGCAGTGCATGAGTGGCTCTTCCTTCCTTGAGCAGGTGTGGGCAGGTTAGATCAATGATGGTTTAACTTCTGGTCATCAACAAAGAGAGATAGGGGCCCCACCCTTGGGAAGCTCTGTAAGCTTTGGAAGAGATCTTCCTTCTACAGTGGCTCACTCGATACTGATTTCTTTCGACTGTCAACACAGGCCTTCCTTTGCTGCAGGATGTCCTGAGGCTTCCTCGTATGATTTCTGGAACAAAAGAGGGTTTGCGAACAGAGAGGGAATACAAGAATTGGGAAAAAGATGCAGCCCAGTAAATAACCCCAGGTGTTCTCTCTGGAGAGATCTTTAAGAAGGGGAGACAATGGACTCGCTGTCTGAACCCTAAAGTGCCCTCTGACTCCTCAAATTCATGTATTTCTTTTGAAACTTTCAGTTTCTTAGTGGGCATAAAGCCCGATTTTCATAAGTCAGACTCATGTCAAGAACAGTGTACTTTCTTAAGAACTTGATGGATGAGAGTGTGTGTACAAGTGTTTTTAAATTTTTGGGACAACAGGTAATTGTAAGACAGATATGGACATAGGGGAAAATATTAGCTGATAGAATGTGTGAAAGAACAGGTATTTATTCTTTATTTAGTTCAGATGTGTATGGACATGACAACTACGAGCCAAGTTTGTCAAAAAGGTAAAATCAGCGAATGTATTCAACCCTCCTGTTTTGAGGTCAAGTGTGAATGTCTTTGCCATTTAGAATGGTAATCATAGACTGTCTGTCGTTGCCAGTGAGTATGAGTGGGAATGTAGGACTGGTTGTTATGGTAGATTATTTGAAGCAAGACTGTTGTGAATTCATTATGGCAAAGCAATGTTACTGATATATGTGAGTAAGCCGGAATGTAGGACTGGTTGTTATGGTAGATTATTTGAAGCGAGACTGTTGTGAATTCAGTATCAAAGCAATGTTACTGATGTATGTGAGTAGGCCATGAAGTTATTAAATGATATCTATGCTCGTGAGAAACCTTGATTTGTCTTGTTCTCATTTGGGGATTTGTCCTTCTGAGTAAGATGTTACACATTTGCCTGCTGCCTAACCTTGTCTCCTTACAAGTGTTGGCAAAGTCTGACTAAAATTCATAGTTAAGACATCTTTATTGCTAGCTTTACAAAAATGCGTCAAGGAATTATACAAGATAACATGAGTAATTCCCTAATATACATGGGTTACCTTGTCTAGTCCAGTACATTCTCAGAGGGATGGGGTCCATGTATCTCCAAAGTCCTTGAGTTTGTAGCAAAATCTCTTAACCCATTAGTCCCCCCGACGGGAGATAGACTTTTTGATCATCTTCATTTGAGACTTTGTTGATAGTGACTTAGGAAAGAGTTTTTTGTGCCCAGTGCAAGACATTAGGTACTGTTTAAAAAGAAATACAATTCTTTTTAGGTCAGTACCAAAGGCTTTTGGCTGGTACTGGAATTTTACAATAAGGTATCCGTAATACTGTTCTTTGGTTTCATGACAGCCAAACAGGGTTTATGACTCCACTAGTCTGGATTCTAGATTTTTCGTCCATGTGAGACCCCACAAGAGTCAGGGTATGGGACTGCCCCTGGTCTTCAGGTGTCTGGAAATGTCAGACAATCTAACCTTAATTCTACCTGAGAAACATTGATAACAAGTCTATTGGGACTTTGGTGCCTGTGGCGACTGCTCAAGTTGTGTAGGCAGCCAGCTCCATTCATACAAAGTTTTGTTCATGAAACTTACCTGTCCAGATATATATATAGCTGTATTTTCTGAAGTCTGACAAAATTTCAAAAACTTCCGACACACGCAGTGGTCGGCCAGGTGGTTAGTACCCATTCCCGCCGCTGGGAGGCGGGTATCAGGAACCATTCCCATTTTCTATTCATAATTTTTCTGTCGCCGGTGCTGAAAACACCTGTTTTCAGTACCTCCGTCTTAGGATTTTGGAAACTTCATTGCCGCTAAGTATCCTAATTGTCTTTTGATTTATTTACTTGGATTGTGGCTAGGCATACGCTATCTTAAATTGATTTGAATTTGATTCATTTTTGCATAAGATATCTGAATCTAGTTAGGCTAGTTTCAGAGGGTGTTGTCTGCAAAGATAGGGTGTGGCTACCGAAAGCTTCGGTAGATCCGCACTTGCTTCTTTGTTGAGATTTGTCATGTAAGGAGTGTGAGACTTTGTCTATTCCGTAAGGAAGACGTATGATTCGTATTTACGCAATTAATCAGTAACAAAAGTCAGGGTAGTGAACCTGCTAACCTTCCTGTAGACTTTATTTTTGCCTCTAACTGTAGTATGGCCTACGGGCTATGAATATGTCTGCGAGAGGTGCTCGCTCTCCTTCATTGCTGTGAAGAGTGCTACTTCTGTAATTGTTACTCCTAACCCTGTAGTGTTGCCTTCGGGCCCTAAAACAGTGTCTGTAGAGGAATTGCCCTTTCTCTGATACTCTTTCGATTCGTAACTTAGAATCGAAAGTGCTTGCTTTAGAGAGCAAAAGTGAAGTGGCTAAGTGCAGTGTCAGTGCCCCTTGTGTAGTGGAGGGTGCGTCAGATCGGCCTTATTTCGCCTCTAGGCCGGGACCTCTGCTTGACTCCCAGGACCCGGGGAGAGAGCATGTCGAAAGCCGAAGGAGGGTTGGGTTACGAGGAACCCCCACCGATCTGGCGTGCCTTCGGCAGTATCTGATGAAACTCCCCAGACTGCCAAAGTGCGTGCACGTGCACGAATCCTGAAGGATTGCTTCTCGTCCTCCGAAGCGTCCTCCCCGTGCAGGGGTTGGAGCTTTCGGAAGGACTCGCGCCCTCTAAATAGAAGCTTTATAGAAGAGGATGCTTCAGCCTCTCTCTCTCTCTCTCTCGTTATGCGTTTCAGTGAGAAGTAAGAAGGCGAACGTCGCCTTGAAACACGTGTCCGTCTTTCCACCGAGAAATACGAAAAAGAAGTCATAGTAGCAGGACGCTTTTGAGAGTGGACGTCCAAGCTTTATTACTGTGAGAATAAGAAGGCGTTCCCTCGCCCCTCTTATTCTCACACGATCAACCCTTCTCCTGAGACTGCTTCGTGCAGTCGGATTTCTCTCCGAGATGTATCTCGCTCTTCCCTGAAGGCAGTTTCTCTCGCTTGTTTTGACGCCTGTCAGGAGCGTGACGCTTTTCTGCACGCTTCTTTGGACGCTCGGCTTGGACGGGACGCTCGGATGGACGCCAGGCGCGCGGGTGCACGCCAAGCGCGCGCCAGTGGACGCCGAGCGCGCGCCAGTGGACGCCGAGCGCGCGCCAGTGGACGCCGAGCGTGCACCAGCGCACGCCAGGTGTGTCGCCTGGCTGAACGTTTCTGTTGAACTCTTCAAGCTCTTGTTTCAGATTTGGGCCTAAAGATACCTCTACCTCACCTGCAAAGAATGTGAAGTAGGCAGTGCTTCGGAGGAAGCTTAAAGTGAACAGACAACTTCTTCTTCGAAACCCAGCAAGACATCGGGTTTCGTGAATTCAAGAGGTCTCTGTCAATTAATATTGCTTTTCGCATAGGTGGATGGAGTTAAGGAAAGCTCAAGGGAAGATCTCGTTTGCTCTACCGCAGTCAAGACTTTGTGATAAGGCAGTTACGGGTTATGTAAAAGCTGGACGTCCTAACCAGTCAGACGCTCGACTACTTTCGGTAGGATTCTTGCAAAAGCAAGTCATCAAAAGAGGACGCTCTTCAGGAAAGCGCAAGACAGGACTTCCTTTGCCATACTGCCAATAATTCAAGTTTGCAAGCTTTTTAGTCCATCTGAAAGGGCTTTTCAGATGATAGATTTTGTTAGTTCCTAAGTTCGGGACTACGCTGCCGAAGTTGAACATCGGGGTCCTACCTGCTGAAAGCCCAGTCTCTTATCAGGATTCTTGCCCCTTCCTCGATTGATATGGGAATCGGAAAAATAATATGCTCGACTTCCTGGATTACGTTTGTCAATTCAGTGACTTTCCCCCATTGACAATATACTATCGTTTTGTCAAGTAAGTGGGTATCCCCCGTCATTGTGACAAAATATCTCTTTGTCCCGTAAATGGGTTAGTTCTCATTGACAAACATCTCATTAACTTTATATTGCGTAAGCGGATAAGCTCTTATTGACAAGATTCGGAAGAGCTCTCATTCATCATTCGCAGACTCGTACAAGAAATAGACTTGTAGACTACGTCAATGAACGCTTATGTCCAATAACATAAGAAGCTTGAGCTGTCTGCTTCGATTCTCTAAGTTTTGTTCATGAAACTTGCCTGTCAGATATGTATGTAGCTGTATTTCCGAATTCAGCTATATATATGTCTGCCAGGTAAGTATGAACAAACTTTATTGTAATATAATATCATATTTTGCCTTGCGTTATTTTACTACTGGTTGGTTCAAGTCATATACGCTTGCTGTAGTTACCTCTTCGGATGGCAACTGAGACGTCTATTGTCTATTATTTTAAGGACATTTATCGTTTACTCCCTGCAGCTTCCAGGAGTTTCCGATTTATCTTTTACCGTTGTATGGTAGTGTTATGACGACACAAACGCATCTATATATTTAGCGTTTTCTGTTTCGCTTAAATATACCAGCTTGAGAGTCTCTTTCTGCTCAAAAATAACGGACCTATTTCTTCGTAGAATAGGATAGCTGGCAACCCAGACATAAGTTAAGAGACGACGATCGTAAGCTGCTGCTGTGTCTGTCCTCCAGTCCAAACCGAGCCAGTACCAGCTCGTGCGCTGTCATGGCGGGATTGACTGACTAACCGTATCTCTGTGCTGGCGGTTACGTCTCTCCTGCGGGATTGACTGACTAACTGTATCTCTGCCCTACAATCACGGACTTTAGCCTAAGATTGAGGGGATTTCTTACATGAATGAATAAACATTGCATTCGTTTTTTGCCTTACTATGTTCAACAAAGATATCTCTTACTCCTTTCGTGCTCGTTACTGCACGGTATAGGACTACGAGTCTACCGCAACATTGCACTATTATATGCTCTCCTGCTTAGGCAAAGCGCAGCCTTATTAGGGAAGTAAACATACTGTGTGAGGGAATGGATGAGCTTGCTGGGGACCATTTCCTTCCTAAAGAAGTTTGTTTCCCTGAATAGACTGCAATTCAGACCTCTACATGTTTTTCCTACCGGGAAACTGAAATTTTATTCGAGATCTAGGAATGATTCTGAACATCTCTCAGTGCGTCAAGTATCACCTGAGGTGATAGAAAGAAGGTGCCGGACATCTGGAGAGGGTTTCAGATGTCCTGGATCATAATCTGAAAGAAGTGGAAGCAATTCGGTCGTCCCTCCAGTCCTCGAAAACGAGTTTTTGGAACCAGTGGCCCATATCAAACTCTGATCTTCCACAGCTCTCTCATATCTTAGGAAGTATCTTCTCTCGGTCCCTGTTCGGGTTTACGAGAAAGAGCCTATTATAACAACAGGCGTAGAATGTAACGATCCTCTAGAGGTTCGTTACAGGATTGCAAAAGTCCGTACGAATCGTCTCGATCGACGGCAGCAACTACTGACTTCCGAGTGGAATCTTTCTTTAGAAGTATGTTGAGATTGTGGAGACTTTAGGGACGTCCTTTCATTCATCTCTTTGCTATGTTGAGGATGAAGAGGCTTCTTCTTCTCAGCTCCTTATTCTCGACCCGGGAGCGGTACCATTAACGCCATCCTATGATATTGAACGGGGATGGATGTTTAGTCCTGTTTCCCCCTTTTTCAAACGCTTAAGAAATGTAATAATATGATTTATGACGTCACAGGGAGCGACAATGACGCTGATCGCCCCATGTTGACCTTCAAGATCCTAGATTCACAGAGGTCACGTCCTTCCTAGTTCACTTTCCAAGGACCTTTTCCGAGAGAGTCGGTCTACTCTAACATGAAAGGTACCTATAACCTCTCCGCTCTGAGTCTGACCACGTTCAGACTATCGAGATGTTGACAGGAATAGATTACCGTCTTCCCTTTCCGTCTGAAGAATGGGATAAGCTGGCAGTCACAACTATTAAAGAGTACGCAAATATGTTGTTGACGGCCTTTGGGCTCAGAGATTTGCTTCTGTCAAACAACAAAGCCCTTCACGATCTTTGAGTTCTGTGGAATCTCGAAACTCGCTCACCATCTACTTTTTGTCTCACCTGTTTTCTCGGAGTCAGACACTCGTGCGAGATCAGGCGACATATAGTAGCCCTGAGTTTCTTGTTGACGAAGTCGGTTGCGTTTATACACCCCCGATGATCGTGTAACATGAGACCAGGTTGGACTGTCAGGCATTCTTCCTTCGGGACTGAATCGCCTTTTTGCTCCTTGCTCCTTTCTCCTAGCACCAGAAGCTCGAGTCAGGAGTTGCTCAGGAGTTGATTCGCTGACGACGTTGGGTTGCGTTGATACACCCCCCAAGGTTTGCTTAGCTTGAATCGCCCAGGCAGTCCAGACACTCATCCTTCAGCGAAGAATAGTGCCTTATGGTCTTCAGGGTACAGCCTTGCTGTCCTTGATTCGTCTGACTGGTCAACTGGTCGGTCACCTGACTTTAGTACAGATGGACTGACTGTGCATGTCCAGATCGAAGCTTTCAATATGGAATTTAACGTAGTCTGAAGTTCTTGATGTCAAAGCTTTCGAACCTCTCCTACCTGTTAACTTCTTGCACGTGATCAGAAAGGCCTTCTTCTAACCACCCTAGATACGACAAAGAGGGTTTAGTGAGGTTTTAAGCCATCGTCAGAAGTTTTGGCTTTAGAGGACACAAGGCAGTGTGTTCTCTAAGCCTTTCGTTGTGGCCTAAGAATGGAAACCCGGGCTTGTCCTTGGGGCCAATGAACCTTGGAATCGAGGATGGCACAAGTTTTAGTGGGCAGGAGCCAGAGAGAGTCCTGTGCCCTGTCGGGTCTCTCAAGTTTTATCTACATAAAACTCAAGAAAGTCGAAGTCCTTCGGGCAATCTGCAGTGTTCCGAAAAAGACCAGACTTGCCCATATCGAAGAACACCCTGGCTTTAGTGTTAAGGAGTTCTTTCAAAAAGGCTCCTTCATTGTGTTTGCACAAAGATTTGAAATCTTTTGATCGGAATGCTCACGAGGTGAGGGCGCGGCCTCGGAAGCATTTCAACAGAGCATGGCACTCAGCAACATCCTGAGTACCATGTTTTAGCGAAGCAACTCTGTGTTCACTTCACACTCCCTGAGGATGTGAAGATGGCATATGAGATCTGCTGCTCGCTAGGGCCATACGTGTCTGCAGACACAATCTTGGGGGCAAGAAGTTCCAACTTATCCTATCCTGTAGAAAATGGTTAGGAAGAGCTCTTAATTTAGTTGTTGAGTCGCCGCCAATGGCGACTTCTTAACTCTTAAGCCTTAGTTAAAACACCTTAACTTTGGCTAGGTTGGTCAGGTGGTGATATATATATATATATATATGACTGGTATAAATGTTCTGTAAACACAGAGTTCCCATCTAATAAAAGGGAGCCCATAAAAACAAAACCCAAAATAAGAAAAAGTACTATATTTCAGAGACTGCTGTCTCCCTCTTCAGGTAGATGAATGAGAAAAAGTTCACAGAAAAGGTGGTATTTATACCCAAGAGGTCCATCCACAAAACAAGCCATTTTAAGTCACCCCCGCTGATAATCTTCCTCTAATCTTCTTAAGGGTTGGTTGAATGAAGACGTTGTCGATCGTGTCCGAAATCCATCCTCCTTTTGAGATGTTCATTACCTGCCTCTCTTTTATTAAGGCCGATTCCATCATTTGACTCTTGTACCGCAGTTGCTGCTATAAATTACACGTGACAAATTTCCAGTTTATTCTATGGTTATGTTCATTTATATGGTTGAAAATAGCCGAGTTCTGTTGTCCATACCTAACTGACCGTTTGTGTTCGTATTAATTTTCTGGGGAATGGGATTTACACTGTAAAATTCCGATGTCAAGATTGGTCACAGTCCTGGCATGGGATTTCGTATACCCCAGAGTCCTTTGGAGATGTCTTTTGTTGGACGTTAATCAGGATTTGGCTAAGGTGTTTGGGTAAGTAAATACAAAAGGGTTCGATTTTCCGAGGGGGTTGGTTATTCTCTTAATCGTGTCCAGGTGGGGAATTATTATTTTATTGTTGGGTGTATCTCTGGTCTTGTCTTTAGGGGGTCGGTAGAAAATTACGTTAGCTTTGTGAATTGCTTTCTCAATTATATGGTCAGGATATTTTAAAGACGAAAGTTGCTTGCGAATTAGTTCAAATTCTTTTTCCAGGAATTCTGGGGAACAAATTCGTAAGGCTCTTAAGAACAAGTTACTAGCTACACCTATTTTGATAGAAATGTCATGATAGCTAAAGTAGTGAATGTATGAGAGTGAGAACGTTGGTTTTCTGTATATGGTAAATTTGTATTCTGTCGTATCTCTGATTATTAAAACATCAAGAAAAGGAATTTTGTTGTCTGTTTCCCATTCCAGCTCCTTAGCGACAGCACATACGAAAAACTGACGAAAATCCCCTCCAAAACGTTTCCCACAGAATTTTTCGGAAAGTAAGATTAATTGGCAAAGACAAAAAGAGTATTGAACTATTAGAGAAATTTAAAGTAATTAATCCTAAATTACCCTATTTTTATGGCCTTCCCAAAACTCACAAGACAATCTTCCATTCAGACCCATCGTTTCATGTGCCGGTGCTTTCAATTACAAAATTTCTAAATGGTTAGCTGGCCTCCTTTCCCCTTTTTTAGGCACATTTTCTCCCAGTCACATTAAACATTCGGAAGATTTTTGTCACAAATTCAGAGAAGCACATATACACTTCACAACATAAAACTTTTAAGCCTTGATGTAGATTCCTTTTGTTCACTAAAGTACCAGTACAGGAGCGTTTCTTTCAGTTTTTTAAGGGTAAAATTATCCCCCTATTCAGATCATTTCCCATTGGCGCTTGACAAAATAATAAAGCTAGTTGAATTATGTGCATCTAATAACGTATTTTCATTCGGGGAATCATTCTACAAGCAAAATTCGGGTGTAGTATGGGTAGTCCTTTAAGTCCTGTTCTAGCCAATCTGTACATGGAAAAATTTTTTTACTTTGAAACTACAGTAATAAATGCAATAAAACCCAAAAACATGCTGTGGATGAGATACGTGGATGATATCCTAACATTTTGGGATAATAGGTGGGGCAATTTCAATGAATTCCTCTCGAAATTTAACACATTAGTGCCCAGCATCAAATTTTAAAGTTGAATGGGAAACAGACAACAAAATTCCTTTTCTTGATGTTTTAATAATCAGAGATACGACAGAATACAAATTTACCATATACAGAAAACCACGTTCTCACTCTCATACATTCACTACTTTAGCTATCATGACATTTCTATCAAAATAGGTGTAGCTAGTAACTTGTTCTTAAGAGCCTTACGAATTTGTTCCCCAGAATTCCTGGAAAAAGAATTTGAACTAATTCGCAAGCAACTTTCGTCTTTAAAATATCCTGACCATATAATTGAGAAGCAATTCACAAAGCTAACGTAATTTTCTACCGACCCCCTAAAGACAAGACCAGAGATACACCCAACAATAAAATAATAATTCCCCACCTGGACACGATTAAGAGAATAACCAACCCCCTCGGAAAAATCGAACCCTTTTGTATTTACTTACCCAAACACCTTAGCCAAATCCCTGATTAACGTCCAACAAAAGACATCTCCAAAGGACTCTGGGGTAATAACGAAAAATCCCATGCCAGGACTGTGACCAATCTTACATCGGATTTACAGGTAAATCCCTTCCCAGAGATTAATAACAACACAAACGGTCAGTTAGGTATGGACAACAGAACTCGGCTATTTTCAACCATATAAATGAACATAACCATAGAATAAACTGGAATTTGTCACGTGTAATTTATAGCAGCAACTGCCGGTACAAGAGTCAAATGATGGAATCGGCCTTAATAAAAGAGAGGCAGGTAATGAACATCTCAAAAGGAGGATGGATTTCGGACACGATCGACAACGTCTTCATTCAACCAACCCTTAAGAAGATTAGAGGAAGATTATCAGCGGGGGTGACTTAAAATGGCTTGTTTGTGGATGGACCTCTTGGTATAAATACCACCTTTTTCTGTGAACTTTTTCTATTCATCTACCTGAAGAGGGAGACAGGCAGTCTCTGAAATATAGTACTTTTTCTCTATTTTGGTGTTTTTTTTTTTTATGGGCTCCTTTTATTAGATATATATATATATATATTATATTATATATATATATATATATATATATATATATTATATATATATATATATAATATTTATTTTTACTTCTTTTTAGCCCTCATGGTATGGTCCAATATGGTCTAGTCACGTCGTGGTCTCGCCCCTGTTGATAGATCATCTGGAGTTGCACCAGCTATATAGGTCTCTACCTCGCTGGCAACTCTAGTAGCACAAGCAGACTTACGTGGCAGTAACCACGAAGCCAGCTATGCTAACAGGTGGAACCAAGATGTAAATCATCTGCATGCATTTGTTTCCCAAAATCCTTCTATTCTGTCCCTTCCCACCTCCAACGGTGGGATTCAGCTATATATATATCTGACAGGTAAGTTTCATGAACAAAATGATATTGTTATGATACAATAAAGTTTGTTCATACTTACCTGGCAGATATATATAATCAAGTACCCACCCACCTCCCCTCAGGGGACAGTGGAAATAAAAATTATGAATAGAAAATGGGAATGGTTCCTGATACCCGCCTCCCAGCGGCGGGAATGGGTACTAACGACCTGGCCGACCACTGCGTGTGTCGGAAGTTTTTGAAATTCTGTCGGACTTCTGAAAATACAGCTAATATATATATCTGCCAGGTAAGTATGAACAAACTTTATTGTATCATAACAATATCATATCTTGTCTGAGCTCTTAGGTAGCTAACCACCAGTTAGGTACCTTTTTACCAAGTACGGTAACTGTCTTTGACTCATGCTGAAGGATGCTCCTACATAAAGGTTCTGGTAATATGTATACCTAGGAAAAATATAACATTAAAGAATATGTCACGCTTGTAACTTGTAACGCAGTAAAGATTAGAAACAAGGCTATAGGAATTACTGAGCGTTTTGTTTTTGTACACTATATAGATTTTAATCAGAACAGTGACAAACAAACACAGGACATTGCTGTAATTATCTATATATAAACTTAAATAGGGCATGGCCTTTAGTCCACTACAAGGTTTACTTATGTAGTGTATGGTGGTTTGTAATGAAAGAAAGAACATATAGCACTCTGGGAATGATAAAATCCTCTGGAGAACGTGACTTTGCTGTGCTTGTGTTCAGTTTCCACCAGTCATAATTATATGCTAGGCATTGAAGGGCTGTTTCTAAAATTCTTGGAAATTTTATTGTTATTGTACATCACATGTAATGGTAAAGTACCAGAATGTACAGTACATTCTGTAATTTGAAAAAACTGTAGGGTTAATTGTTCAGTTTTTTAATTTGCATGGCGGTTGATCCATGGAAAGAATAAGTTTTATGATGTACATAATAGGGTGACATACTGTATTGTGTTATCATGTACTGATAATATACAGGACTGTAGACATAACAGCAGTCTTGTGCATAGTACAGCAATTTTGCAAGAGTACTTTATGATGTACCTGAAATCATATAGTATGTTTCCATCATTTTTAGTCAAGGCTTCTATAAAAGACCATGTCCCAGCCAGGGCACAAGGGATTGGAAAAGGCTGCTCTGATGTGGTATTGTAAACAAAGTTTGTTGGGTGTACAGTACGTAGTGGTTTGGGACTAAACTGATGAGGGCTTCCTAACCATGCTGTTTATGTCAGATGCTGGATAAGCTTCCTGTGATTTGGTATTGTTCAAGAATGGTATCATAACCATTAGCCCAGAATCTACTCGGAAAGAATAAACCTGAGTATGACCCTCACCATCTCTTTGTATTGAAAATTGCTTTTAGGGGAACTGTATCTAAAGTTATATAGTACAATAGTGCACTATGTATTTGACAACTTGTAATTAATAAATTTCTATAATTTTGTATCTTCAGGTACTAGGCGACCTGTTGTTGTAGTTGGAAATAAAGTGGATCTTCTTCCGGCTGATGATGTTAACCATCTTCAAAGAATAAAAGAATCTTTAAAGGCTGTTATAGATCAGACTACTCTAGGAAGATGCAACATTGTACTATAGCTTTAACCTCAGCTATTACAGGTTTTGGCATTGAAAGTCTTATCACAAAAATCCAAACTTCATGGGGAGTAAAAGGTATGTAATGTACTATGATTGATGTAATAACAAAAGCTCAGCTAAATTTACTTTTCTTTTAGATACTAATTTTTAATATTTTTTTCATTGTTTTTTCTATTTCTTAGTAGGTGAAATTCACTTTGATTCAAAGTAAGCAAAGGACTTAAATGAATTCTAGTTATAAACTGTGAATTAAACATCTATAAATTACTTACTACCCAAAGTCTAGTTTCATTTTGTTAAGAACAGAGAAATAATCTAAGTCAGATTTATGTAAGGAATCATGTAATAAATTTATAGCATCTTTGTTCTAAAACTGCAACTTTTGATAGAACTTTACATGGATTAGCTATCAAGTTCAATTTTAAGATTATTGAATGCCCTTACAATAGTAGGTAAAGTTATTGCTGAACATGAAGAGGGCAAGTATATATATAAAAAAAAACAATAACTTTAAATGTTCATGAAGATTTACTTTTTCTCAGTTTTTTTCCAGTAGTTCCCACATGAGGTTATAATTTTTACACATGTAACTTACCAAGTATAATTAATTTATGTAGCTGAAAGCTTCCTACCATGGCAGTCAAAATATTCCTAATTTCATGGCAATGCCACCATCGCTAATGTAGGTGGAAGGACCTGCCCACTTTTGGAACGGATGTGTACAAAACTGCAGTGAGAACCAATAAGTTTTCTGCCGGCTCTTGAGCAACATTGGTGGTTTTGGCAGTCCCTCCTTTTGTCCATTATTTGGACATTTCAGTGCCTTTTTGTGGCATACTTGATTATTTTGTGGTTGTTTACATAATTAGCTAGGTCAGTTATGTCAGATACAAGCTCTTCGAGCATTAGACATTGCTCAGAAGGATATAGAACTAGATTAACCAAGTTCTCACATAATTCGTACACCAAATGCATTAAATGTAGGGGCATGATTGTTCTAAGGAATTAACATGTCCAGTGTGTAGATATGGATGATTCTAAATGGAAAGCAGTAAGATCTCATTTAGATAAACTATCTAGAGATAGGAAGAGACAGGTGGCTCTCAGAGCCAAAGGTAGTGCCTATGTAGAGAGTTCTCCTGTAGCAATTGAGGAATTACCAACTCCTGCTCAACTTCCTATCACTTCCCCAATGTTTAGCCCTCCTGCTTCTTTACCAGTGACTCCTATTTCATTCAGGCTCCCATGAATCCAAACCCAACATCATTGCCAATCTTGATGTAGTATTTGAACAGAAATTTGATCTTCTCACTAAGGCAGTAATGGATTTTGGTGCCTCTCTTAGGTCTTTTGTGGAGAGCACGCCTCTCAAAAGTGCAGTGCATAGCAAAAGTGTTGTGGTTTCTGAGAAGGTGGCTGTTTGGCCTGCCAGTTCTCCTAGACGAAGGTCACTGATCTGCTACCGTGCACCCGGGGAGAAGACATACCGAACTATCCAAGGGAGGCTGGTATGGGCGTTTGCCCCCCGAAAAAAAACAGTTTTTTTTTTTTTGCCCCCACTGTTTGTACCTGTTGATGTATTCCAGGTAGTGACAGAGCGCCCATTTGATAGGCGTTAAAGTAACGAGATGGTGTATAGTCTTGTTGCCTAGTTCCTACAGGTTCTTCTGGTCACTGCATCCTCTTCACTTTTTTTCAGCTGTCTGGGCACCAGCTTGTAGAGCCCCACTATTGGGGATTAAATTTCTGGATTAAGCTGATCCAAGAGTCTCCTAGAATTTTCTGTAAAATCACAAACTAAACTTTTGGTAGGCCTTGGTGGAGAGTTGCATTATTCTTTGGAAAGATTTGGTCTGTTACTGTACAAGTTATGCCATGAAGACCAGAGTTGAAAAATTTTTCTTTCTCTTTATTTTATCAAGAAAAAAATTATTTTAAATTAAGGGGAGTATTATTTTTCAAGTGAAATCCTTCTGTACAAAAATAGTTCTCTATTATACAAAGGTACCAGTATTCAAAGAAAAAGCACTGTTGTGTGCAGCATTCATACCAGTAACAAAAGTACAAAGCAATAAGTGTAAATGTAAATGTTCAATGCTCCAAGTTTCAAGATGAAAACTCTCGATTATGAAGCTCACCGAATGGCAAGCCTCTACACCTGTGGTGGTAGAAACAATTGACAGCAGTGGAATGAAATACTGACACACATCCGTTACAATAAAATCAAATTATTAAACAGAAAATTAATTAATGAAATTGAAAAGTCTTACAGCTCAAGCTCAAGATTCAGCTCATTTCTGCTGAATAGTAGAGAGTACCTCACTGCTTTCCTGCAAAACAGGAGAAAGACTCAAGCATCTTCTAGCTGTCCAGGATGACCTAGGCTTAGGTTGATCAGTTTTTAATGTTTGGTCAAGTAATTCTAGTTTCTGGGTCATACTTTCCTCTGGGGTTTCAAAACCTGAAAAAGTAGCTACAGAGGTATCACAAACTGGAACGACTGGTTCTAGGTGCTGTGCCAAGTCAGCACAAGGGGTAGAATCTTGATGTTCTTTACTAGATGGCAAACTAGATACTGTGCCAAGTCAGTGCAAGGGGCAGAATCTTGATATTCTTGACTAGATGGCAAAACATCAGAAACATCCAAAGTGTCCAGTGGTTGACCTAACTTTCTCAATCTTTAAATGACAGAGTCAAAGCTGGCTGAGGTGATCCTTCTGACAATGGCGAGACCTGGATGCTGTGGTCTACTAGGATTCCGACAGTTGACTCAGACATTAAAGGCGTTGAGATCAGATTATCTGTAGCAAGAGCAGTACTCTCCTGCTTGACTGAACAAGAGATTACTACTGGTTCCAGGGTGATGATACCAGTTATGTCAGAAGTTACAGGTTCTGCTTCCTACAATTCAATTATATTTTAGGAGATAAAGTTACAGATGTATGTATCAGGTACGTCAACTGTCATAGTTGATAATTGTGTAGGAGATTAAGGAATGGTCATTTCTGGGATTTCAGGAGTAGTATCTTGTCAACTTTGTACAGCTAGTCTCCTTTCATTTGCACTGGGAGGTTTTAATAAAGACTTGGGCATTTCTCTGTATTAGGTAATGATAGATGGTTTATTTAGCAGACTCGCAAGAGCTACAGCAGTCACTACTGAAAAATCATCCTCTGAGCTCGAGTTGGAATTTTCATAATTATTAACAGCTTTAGGAATTGAAACTGAAGAGTACAGACGGCCCTCGGTTAGCGGCAGGGGTTCCGTTCCTGGCCGCCGACTTTAAGCGATTTTTCGATGCTGAGCAATTTTAAAACCTACGGCTGCTGCACACCTTCTTTTGGAATACTAGACCAGTTTACAACACCCTAGACCAGTCAAATTCGTCTTATGATAATCCGATTTTATGAGAGACCAAATTACAATAGTCTAACTTTATCCCATCTTCTAGTTACATAAGTTCAAAAACAGCAAAAGAGAGTGATGAAAGTATGGTTTTAAAGTTATACTTCTTGCGTAAACATGTACAGCCATGAACAACCAAACGAGAAACAACTTTTATTTTCTAAGTACAACCGAATTGGATAACAAAATCCATTTGGCTTGTATTTCAATCATCGTAATAACTTTATTTCGCTATAGATCAAAGATCAATATAGATCGAAGATCAATCGGGAAATACACTGTTAAATTTAAACGTAGTTATAGCTGAAGCTGGGAAAACTGTTCAAGCTGCTAATGACCATTATCGTGCATCTGCAACAAGGATAAAACTCCAGTAAACGTATGCCATCAAACAACTGTAGATAAAATTGATATAAAATCATTTTAATCAAAACTATTGTGCATGAAAGAACACATTTTACTGTTGGTTTCACGCTGATATAAGATAAATAATGTAAAGTTCGTATTACTATGATATAAAGGAAAATTGCGAATGGAATCGAGTAATTTTTTTTACTCAATAAACATGCGCCAACGTAATCTGTTAACAAAAAAAAATTAGTTCACAATCATAACTAAACATATTCAAGTCATATTTCCACCTAAAAACCCGTCGTATAAGGAAAAATAACCTTGTCTCATATAAATCAAGTACGTATCTAGATAATTCGTTTATGCTAACTAGAAGCAAGAAAAGTCGCTCAGAATTGCGTTAAATATGGCGAAAAAAACTCATATTTGCCATCAGCTAATTTCTAAACCAAAACATTGGCCGCTCTGTGGAATACTGGCTTAGTACAGTGGACCCCATGTATTCGCGTTTTCCAGATTCGCGGACTCACACATTCGCGGATTTCTCTCGGGAACATTTCCTCTCATTATTCGTGGAAAATCGGCATATTCCGGGTATTTTTCTATGAGAAATATCCACAAATTCCTTGGGTTTTTTTTATCAGTTTCATCATAAAATGCAGTTTTTGTGCTAAAGCTATTAAAAAAACCAAGTATCAAAATTTTTAGTGGGTTTTTTTTTTTTTCTTGAGTTTTAACAAAAAAATAGGCTGTTTTCAGTATTTTTATAGGGGTTCCAACTATTCACGGGTTCTAACTATTCACAGGGAGGGTCTGGTATGCATCCCTTGCGAATAAGGGGGGACCACTGTATTTTATAATACTACAATAATTTGAGAATATATACCATATTATTGGATACAGTGAAGTAATGTATAACTTTTTAAAAGATTTATGGAAAAGATGCATATTTACTTTTCTTCCAGTGCTTAGCTTAATTTTCTCACTATGCCATTGACATAGCAGCGGCATCTCGAGCTCGTACGGTCTAACCTCAATATTTTGCTTGCATAACAAATGTAAAAAATGACCCAAGTTGCACAGTTTTATCCTGTATAACTTTTAAAAGATTTATGGAAAAAGATGCATATTTACTTTTTCTTTCTTGTTGCTTATCTTAATTTTCTTCACTATGCCATTGACATAGTAGCGCATCTCGAGCTCTTACGGTCGTACCTCAATTTTTTTGCTTGCATAACACAAGCAAAAAAAATTGACCAAGTTTGCACAGTTATCTTTTGTACTTCTATCCCATGGAAAAACAAACAAATTGCTGTGTTTGCAAAATCTAATGTATATGCGAGTTTTGTCTCTTAAAATCAATTTATGCAACAATTGTAAATATAATTTGTTATAAAAACGTGATTAATGATAAAAATTAAAATTTTATTATTCCTGTGCGACTGAACAACCTATTGTCATACATCATGTGAAGGGCTGTTACAAAAAGACTTCAAATGGACATGCGAACTGCCAGTATATCATATTTATGTACAAAAATAATAAAATACCGTGTAATACGTTTTTCATACACATTTTAAATACAAATGCATGAAAACTTATAACAAAAAGCTGAAGCTTCATTAACAAAATGAGTTATAATTAGCTCTCAAATTAATAAGATATAACCTTGTGAAGTCTTTGTAAATGCATTTTTTGGAACAGCGGCGGACAAGAAGGAACATGAAAAAACATCCTCTGATAATAGGAAGGCAGTTAAAAAAACTGCCCTAATTTGTATCATATTTATGTACAAAAATAAAAATACCCTATACGTATTATATTTTTCATACACTTTAAAAATAAAAGCATGAACATTTTATAAAATCGACACATCGATCGCTAAATTTGTATTATTTTAACTATATTTTCGGAAGAGCGGCAGGCGGCGGCTCACAAGAACAAACATGAAAAAACATCCTCTTTAACTGGAGGGCAGTTTCAAAAGCTGCCTTTGTATCATATTTATGTGCAGAAATAAAAATACCCTATATATAATACATTTTCATACACATTTTAAACATAAAAGCATGAACATTTATAAAATCAACACATCAATCGCTAAATTTGCACTTTTTTTTAACTCAATATTTTCGGAATAGCGGCAGGCGGCAGCTCACAAGAACGAGCATGAAAAACATCCTCTTTTGATAATGTGAAGGGCAGTTTGAAAAGCTACCTTTTTATCATATTTATGTGCAGAAATAAAATACATATTTTTGCATAGAACAGAGTCTGAGTCATATATTTTACCCTAATACCTATGTAATAACTCGATAAAATTTTTTAATATCATTTGCATAACCTTTATGGTCTGAACGGTATTTCTACAAAGGTATGTACTCGTTAGACATAACGGCGCTAGCGGCGCTGTTAACCAAAAATTGTGCTGTAAAAATATCTTGAAATACCTTATTTTTTTCATGAATATTTTTTATGACAGCCGTAAAACCGATTCGCCGCTAAGCGATTGCACCATTAACCTCGGGCCGCCTATATCCATCATGGCCTGGAATATGCTGGGACTCTCCAGCAAATGGAATTATGATATAAGTTACCCTATTTTTCCAAAACTGAAATCATTTCATAGGGACCATCAAACCTTGGACACAGTTTTTTTGATTGGGTTGTGAGATTAGACCCCCCCCCACAAGGGGGCAAACTTTCCTCAGGAATAAGGTACCCTTCCTGAAAGGCTGATAGCGTGGGTGACCTTCAGCCCAAGGATTCCTGGTTTCAGCTGACAAGAGAGGGAGACTATTTACGTCATGGGCTGTTTTCTAAATCTCAGCAGGCGTACAACCTAATTCAGAATGCAAAGAGTGGTTGTAACTGAGGAGGACTCTTAGCAAGTGCTTATCCCACTTATGAGCATCATCAACTGAGACTTGTAATAATTCACCAATGGTGTGATTTACTTGTTGAACGGCTCCATTACTGGAAGGTTGCTGAGGTGTGTTTTAACATTTTATAATATTATACTTTTCCATCAGAGCACTGAATTCACGGGAAATAAATTCTGGACCATTGTGTGTCCAAGATTCGGACTGGCACTCTAGGAATAGGTGGGAAAAACACGTTCTTCAGTAGCCTGGCAGATTGTTTCTAGTTTCCTTATCTGATGGGAGTTGTAGTAACCCACTTTGAGTAGTGGTCAACTATCATAATGTAACCAATGTAACCAGTAGATGAAGTAGGAAGGCTGATGAGGTCCATAGCAACCAATTCAAATGGGGTTGAGGTAGAGATGAAGGGGGTGGGGAAATGACTACTTCCTGTGACACCTTACACATCTGGCATTCCTTACATAACTGGAACCAAGTGACCATCTCTCAGTTTCTTGAACAGGAGATCTTGGTATACCCTAAATTCCAACCACTTACTCTTAAACCTCTTCAAAGAGTGAGGTAATTGAGAGGCAGTTACTCCAGAGTGCACCATCCTTTTATTGGCCTGGAGTTGACGGTGTTTACTCTGTTTTTCACTCAACTCATCATGTGTAAATAATGGCATTACCATAAAAGTCAGGATGATTTCTACCATCCAGTGACAAGTTTTTTCGCCATCTTGACAGAACTGGTTGATGTGACAGTGAGTGTTTCAACTTGATGACAACTGCATTATCAGAACACAGTCGTCCATTTTAGAGCATCTAATTTCAAGTTAGCTTTGGTTAGCAAAGTTTTGTCAAGGATAACAGAAATCCATATTCCCGGCTGAGACAATGTCAAAGGGGAAAAGTGGTAACCTTTGCCCACTTGATCCTTCCAAATCTAGTTGGGCTGTTCCCAGAACTATACAGTTCTGTCCAGTGAAAACTCCTCAACTACATCAACAGTTGAAGTGTCATATGAAATATCCTCAGTAAGCACAGACTCATTCACCAAACATACAAGAGCACAGCAATGAATTTGTTCCTACACTGTATACAAACCCTCCGTCCTTTACTTAGCATAGATTGCAGCTCAGCTGAAACTACCGGCTAATACATTCTTTTATATACTGAGGTAGTAACTAAGTAACTACTGGGCTGGTACCTGGGTGGTCTGGTAGTTACCTGCCTGGCTGTGGGGAAGCACCACCTCCCCACTGGCATAACTATGAGTACAGCTGGCACTGAGGAAAGACCTCTCTCTTTCGCTCTTGCTGGCTTGTTGAAATTCATAACATTCTTTTTCTCTTTCTAGCTGAATGCCATATGTCTGACAATATGGTTATGTGTTCCTGCCCTGGTGTCCCAGGCCGTAGTGTGGGACTTTCATGAGCAGGATTGATAGAGACCCCCACTCCCTTTGTCCTGCTTGCAAGGGGCATTCCTGTACATCGGAATCCCCCTGTGAGGAGTGTTGTACCTGGTCGCCTGCCCAATGGATTTGAGTATCGCCGGTGGTGAAGTAAGAAGAAGAAAAGGGATTCTTTGCCTTCGAGTTCTTCCTCGATGACTAAACGACCCAGACCTTCTGCTTCCTCGTCATGGACTCATCCTTCGGGACCTTCAGCGTTTCACTCCTCTGGGAGTGAAGCGCATAAGAGCGACAATTTAACTCCTGGCCAACCTTTGAAAGAGCGAGACCTGCCCGTTTCCCCTGGTGAAACGGGAAAACGGGAAGGCCCCCCTGGCCCTTCCCTAAAGGAATGAGTTGTTCTTCTTCAGTACATGTTGACGATGCCCATTGTGTTTTTGTGGCCTTTGTTGGGACTTCCTGGCCTGCCGTCGAAGGAGAGAATTTTGTCGGCGGACTCTCCTCGGGGCTGTGTCTTCCTCCTTAATCTCCTCGGAGGAGTCAGCCTCATCCTTCTGTGCTGTTAAGGAAGACTCCCTTCCATCTGCGGTGCATGCCAGGTTTCCCGCCCCCAAGAAGCCCTCCCCTGCGGAGGTTAGGGCTCTTTTCTTTTCGACGCCCCCCTAGATGCTGACCCCCCTTGGCGTGGGTAGGGGGCTTAGGGATCAGCAGCTGTGCCGTGATGCCTGGTGGGTTCCTTTTTTCACTTGTCCTTGGGGCTCAGCTGCTGATCCAACTAAATTAGTCAGAACTTTTCCTTCTTTCTGCAATATTTTCATTCTTTACTACATCCCTTCTCCTTCATGTAATTTTTTTTTGTTTTTCTCCTTTTTTTTTACCCCTTTGGATTAATTTGTGGAAATTTCCAACCTTTGAATAAAACATTACTGGACCTGGTAAACAGAAAAAGATATTCATAGCTGGGACTGGGTTTTATATCTGAAGCTAAATAGTGGGAACTGTGGCAGGACCATCAACTGCTCGATAATGTTCGGACCTGAGTGATATCAGCGGAACTATTTTGCAGGGCTGGACCACGGATTCCAGGGGGGTCTAGTTTTGCGGATAGGACTCTCGGCATTCTGTCCGGTTTGCCCATAATGTGATTAGGGTGGGGATGATTGTATTCTGGTATACTCTCAGTCCTATCAAGCGGTTTGGGCTTACACTTGGGCCACTCTAATCATGTTGTGCCATCCCCTGTGGGGTAGGGTAGGGACGCGGACATTTGGGAGTCAGTTCTCACTTGTGCCATTAGTGGAAGAATAAACTTCATGAAAGGCTGATGATGTCTTTTTAAGGTTTTCCCAGTTTATTTATCTTTTTTTTTTTTTTTTTTTTTTTACCAATACTTTGATCTTTATGAATAATACAAATAAAGAATCAAGTACCCCTGGACCCTTTGATGGTAATGAATCGGCACAGTTGATGACTGCAGGAACCTCCACTGGCAACCATCCTCTGGAAAACCTCAAAAAAACCTTCCAGTGTAATCACACTGAAACCCTATGCTCCAGTACGGAGTAAGGGGAAATTTAGTAAAAATATAGTTACAGAAATAGGACCCGGAATGTTTGAAAACTCTTATGATAAATATTTGACTTTTAATTTGGAAGACTCTGATTGTGACATTTTTAATGTATATAAAGATATTGTCAGGTGCTGTGGCCGAGAGCCTAAGATTTCTTCTGAGGGGCGAGGAAAGCTGACAGTGGGAATCTGACCTCCCAGGCCAAAAGAGAGGGTGAACAAGCTAAAAACATTATCTCACCTTGGAGGAGTTAAAGTAGAGTGTGCAGTACATGCTTTTTGGAATTACTCCAAGGGCATGATATATGCACCCCAGCTTGTGACTTACTCTGAGGAAAGGCTCGTAGAGGAATTAAGGGATCAAGGGGTAATAAGAATTGAAAGAATGAAGAAGAAGATAAATGGAGTCCTAGTCCCACTTCCCAATTTAATTGTTACTTTCAATTCCACCCGATTGCCTAGTATAGTGAAAGCAGCCTGGTTACGTTTTAAGGTTAAACAGTATATCCCAAGACCGAGGAGATGTTTTTATTGTCAAGAATTTGGACACATGTTGGGGTCATGCAGACAGAAATTACAAGGCAAGCCTGCTACTTGTGTTAAATGCAGTGAGCCAGAGCATGGCATATGTAATAAGGAGGCCAGATGTGTGCATGTGGAGAAAATCATCCATCATCTTCACTTAATTGCGATGTATACATCATGGAAAAAGAAATTCAGACATTAAGGGTGACCGAAACGTATCACATTTGGAGAGGCAAAAGAGAGAGTGTTGAGTCAGTACATTAGACCAGGAATATCTTTTTCCAGTGTTGCTGCCAACCGAAGAAGAAATATCAATGTCACCAAAACTAATGTTAATAAAACACCAGTTACGACCTGTATTTCGTGCCTCTTTGGAGCAGCGCCAGTGATTGCTGGCGCTCATGCCTCTTCGGAGGCTGCGCCAGTGACTCCTGGCGCTCCTGCCTCTTTGGAGGCCGCGCCAGTAATTCCTGGCGCCCTTGCCTCTTCTGAGCAGTGCCAGTAATTCCTGGCGCCCCTTCCCTGCCTCTTCGGAGGCATGCCAGTTGATTCTGGCACTCCCACCTCTTTGGAGGCAGTGCCAGTGGTTTCTGGCACTTCTGCTTCTATGGAAGCAGAACCAATGATTTTCTGGGACTCCTGCCTCTCTGGAGGCTGTGCCAGGTGTACCTGGCACGTCCACCTCACTGGAGGCTGTACCAGCTTTAAATGGTGCTTCTGATCCTTTGGAGAATGCACCAATGTCCAACCTTCACACCCTCCTCCAATGCAGCACAGCTTTGTCTGGTGTTCCTGAGACCGATAACCCTCTGAAAAGGAAGGCAGCCATAAATAATCGGTCTCCTTCCAGAAATAAGGAGCAAGTCAGTAAGCTGAAAGCTCTTAAAAGAGGCTCTAATTTAACAGCCTCTAAAGGGAAGTAAATTCATTCATTTTCTACAGTGGAACTGTCAGGGATTAAGAGCTAAATGGGAAGAATTAAGGCTGCTCATATCAGAAGTGTCTCCTGTTTGTATAGCTCTGCAGGAGACAATGATTGGTAATAATATGTGCCCCAGCCCACGAGAGTATACATCCTATCACTCCACTTATAATTTGAATATTGGAAGCCATGGTGGTGTCGCTTTGTATGTTCGAAATGACACCCACAAAATCCTATCAGTATCCAATCAGCATTGCAAGTGATAGGTGTGCAGATCCACTTGCAAAGAAATATACAATATGCTCTCTTTATCTACCACCTAATGAAGCCTTCCCCATCAATGAATTTAAATCTCTTATTCAACAGTTACCACGCCCTTTTGTTATTTTGGGAGATATGAATAGCAGAAATCCTCTTTGGGGTGACATCATCACCAATCAAAGAGGAAGGTGTTTAGGTTCCATCATAGAAGATGAAAATGTTGGGATCCTCAACTCTGGGGAGTCTACGCATTTTCATGTTCAAACAGGCACGTTTATCAGCAATTGATTTATCTATATGTAGTGAGACTGTATTATTGACTTTAATTGGAGAACTATAAATGATAGATTTACCAGTGACCATTTTCCGATAGTGGTGAGTGTAGCATCAAGTCCTCCATCTTCAAGGCTACCCAAATGGAACATTGGTAAAGCTGATTGGTCAACATTCCAGGAGCACAGCTCAATAGATGACTCTGCTGATGACTTTCCCTGGTGTAGATGACGCTCTTGACTTTTTTGAATACAATGATGTTCTCAGCTGTCTTCAATCTATACCTAGGACTTCGGGCAAATTTGTCCGCCGACCAGTTCCCTGGTGGACACGTAAATGCCAGGAAACTCATAGAAATATGAGATCTGCCTTCACAGATACCGCAGACGAAAATGTGAGTATTATCGTGTAGAATTTCGAAAAGCGAGAGCTCATTTTCGCATGGAAATCAAAAAAGCACGAAAAGAATCTTGGACGATATTCATATCTTCACTAAATTCGAAAACTCCTCTGACTCTAGTTTGGAAGAGAGTTAGAAAAATAGCAGGCAAGTTTACTCCTTGTCAACCTCCCGTTATCAAGGTGAATGGTTGCGAGGTAGACAGACCCCCAGTTAGTGGCAAATGAGTTTGCTAATCATTTTGCTAATGTTGCAAAGAAAAATGATGATAGACCCTATTCAGCTCAAAGACGGATAATAGAACAGGTCGAAATTGATTTTAATACCTTAAGACATGAGCAATACAATGCTCCTTTTACTATTAGAGAATTTGAATCAGCCTTGAATAAATGTAATGAATCAGCTCCTGGACTGGACGATATAAAATATATTCAATGATTAAGCATACCCCTGAAAATACCAGACTTTTCATATTAAGCCTAATTAACAGAATTTACAGAGAACATATCTTCCCCAAGCTTTGGGAGAAGTTGAAATTACTGCCATTTGTGAAACCTGGAAAAGATCCATTCAGACAGAAAATTATCGTCCTATCGCATTAACTTCTTGTTTGTGTAAGATCATGGAAAAAATGGTGAACACACGATTGATGTGGTACTTGGAAAGAGGTAAATATCTGTCGCCTGCTCAGTGTGGTTTTCGGAGTATGCACTCCACAACTGATGTATTGGTACGAATGGAATCTTCAATATGTGAAGCTTTTTGCCAACAAGCAACATCACATCACTGTTTTCTTTGACCTAGAGAAGGCTTATGATACAACATGGAGATATGGCATTTTGAGGGTCCTTTATGAATGTAACCTGAGAGGCAATTTGCCCATGTTTATTAAGGCTTTTTTAAAAAATAGGATATTTCAGGTTCAGGTTGGAGCAATAATGTCAGATGTATTCAATCAGGAAGAAGGAGTACCACAAGGAAGTGTTTTAAGTGTAACCTTGTTTGCCTTGGTAATCAATGGGGTTTCTAAAATAATTCCCCCAGATATAACATATACCCTTTTTGTTGATGACCTATCGATTTCCTTTGCAGCATCAAGGATGGCAGTGGCTGAACGCCGCCTTCAGCTCTGCATTGATAATATAATAAAGTGGGCTGAGGTTAATGGTTTTAGATTTTCCGCCAGTAAAACTGTAACTATGCACTTTTGTCGTATAAGGGGAATCCACCCTGATCCAGATCTATTCATTCATAGGCAGAGAATTCCATGTGTTGGTGAAACAAGGTTTCTTGGCTTGATTTTTGATAGCAAGCTGACCTGGATTCCACATCTGAAATATATTAAGGCAAAATGCTTAAAAGCAATGAATTTGCTGAAAGTCGTGTCTCACACTTTCGTGGGGTGCAGACCGAACTCAGATGTTGAGATTATATAAAGCCTTGGTCTTTTCAAAATTAAGTTATGGATGTGAGGTGGTACACTTCTGCAAAGCCAAATAGCCCTTAAAATGCTCAACTCAATTCATCATGGAGGAATACGGTTGTGTACTGGAGCATTTAAATCATCTCCCACCGAGAGCATGCTTGTTGATGCTGATGAGGTGCCACTGGATCTTCATTACAAGCGTCTGCTGGTTCGGAGCTGGTATAGATTCCAGAGGCTACCTAAGTCTTTAACCAGCATTTGTATGAGAAATGAAAGGCATTGGCAGTTTTATGAAAATCACCCCAAGCAACCTCATCCATTCGCTTTTAGAGTCAATACCATTGTTCGTGAATTAAACATGCCAAGGGTCGAGATTTTACCAGCAAAATATTCAGTTAGTCCCCCCTGGAACTTCCCAGAGGTAAAATTCTGCAGATATTTCAATTTTACCAAAACAGAATTGTCCAGTGAGGCCACGCGGTCAATATTTTTAGAACATTCCTTGCAACATGACGACTCCACTGCAGTTTTCACGGATGGCTCAAAGTCAGATGCTGGCGTCGGCTTTGGTGTAGTCTTCCCTGATGTAGAGAGGAGTGGCAGGTTATTCATCTGTTGCATCCTTTTTTTAATTTTTACAGCAGAGTTATATGGATTTTAAAGGCTTTTAAAGGAAGTTTTAATTCGGAATGAAAGTAATTTTATTATATATTGTGACTCAAGAAGTGTTCTTCGTCACTGGAATCTTTTAACCCTTTAAACCCTCTGATTTTAGATGTATTGGAATGGCTGCTTTTACTAAAAAGAAGAGGAAAAGAAATAAAGTTCTGTTGGGTTGCCTTCTCATGGTTGGGGTGGCTGGAATGAGAAAGCTGACCAACTTGCAAAGTCTGCGGTCAGCTCCCCAGAACCCACAAGATGCCTACTACCATATCGGGATTTGTATCCTCTAGTAGGTCAGAGAATTAAAAAATGTTGGCAGTCCCAGTGGGAGGATATTTTAAACAATCAAAAAATGCGTAGTATCACGTCTTCAGTGTCTCCTTGGTCATATCCATATATGCCAAGGAGACAAGAAACGATGTTGTGCAGATTGAGGATTGGACATACAAGACTCACCATGGGTCTTGATGTCTCGTGAAAATCCTCCGTTTTGCGAGAACTGTACTGTGCCCTTGACTGTGAGACATTTGCTGGTTGAATGTCCCAGACTTGGGAATTTGAGACATAGTTTCATGTCTTGGGGTCGTGACAGAGTAGGTAATTTTATCCTAGCTACAATTCTTGGAAAGGATTGTAATATAGAGAAGTTATATATTTTATGAGGGAGGCTGGCCTCCTTAACCAAAATTTAAATTATACATAAATTGTCTATGTAAGAACTTTTATATATGAACAAAATTTTTATATAATATATTTATAGATTTTTTATATGAAATTTATCAAAAATTTAGTTTTTTTTTTATATTTAATTTATTTCGGTGTCAATTACCCAGATGTTGTGTACGCCAGATATAATACACAATCAATCAATCAATCAATCTTTTCGACGCTGACCAGGTCCGTCCTCCTGTCTGCCCGCCCTCGGGGATGCAGGCCCTGCAGCTTCACCTTGTCCCGGACGAGGTCCTCGGACTCCTCCTGACATGCCTTCTTCGAGAGCCAGCAGTGACTCCCAGAGAAGTAGTAAGACTCCTCTCAGAGACGTGCTGATGCTTGCTCTCCTTTCACGCGTAAGCGCCTCGTCTTTGTTCGATGCTACGGCACGCACAAAGGAGCATTAGTTGGATTTACTCTTCTCCGCAATGCGCGATGCTGTGGCATGCATAAAGGAGCATTCGTTGGATTTACTCTCATCCACAATGTGCGATGCTGCAGCACACGCACAGGAGGCTTCGCTAATTGAATGTTCCCCTGCAGTGTGTGATGCTTTGGCATGCGCACAGGAGCCTTCATTGGACAGAGGTTGCAGAGAAACTGTCTCTCCCTCTCGGAGACAATGCACCCCCACCTTCTACACCAATGCGTGCGGCAATACAGCGAGAACTACTTCCTGATGCGCACCATGTTACTCCTGGACAGCACGCTCCAACACCGCCCATGATTGCACATGCATCCTTTAGACAGCACTCACCTGTAATGTGCGTTACCCAACACGCAGCTTCACCGCTGCCTCGCCAACAGAGTAAGCGCACACCGAGACGCCCTACAGCCCTCCACCAGGCGCTCTCGGTCTCCAGTATCACGCCCCCAACGCACTCCTTCTTCGGAACACTCTTCTACGTCTACACACACAACAAGACGTGCAATTTCACCTGAAGAGTGTCAACGCTTTCCAGCGCAGTCTCCTGTGCGCCCGCACGGCTCTAGGCATTCTCCCGCCCGCCAATTTGCGTGCCATTCACCTCCATGCGCTTACACACGTTCATAACCTATGTGTGCACGCGCACTGACACGCTCTTGCTCCTGCAGATACACACGCACCTGTAAAACCTTTTTCCTCTGTTTTTTTTACAATGTTTCGACACAGAAAACAGAGATGTCTGAGTCGGAGTACCTGTCCTCGGAACTTTCATCGTCTGCTCCTCCTCCAGAGATCCTATCTCCACCTCGGGATCCTCGTAAAGCTGCAACCCAGCCTTCCAAAAGGTAGCCATATAGGCTTTCACCATTGATCAGAGGTCGTCGTTCCCCAACTCTTCCTCAAGAATAAGGCTGCAAGCGGGCTCCTTCTCCTTCATATGACCTTCCAGATCCCTTCCAATTCCTCTTGGGAAGTTTGGAGTGCAGTTAAGGGGATTTTCTATCCTTAAGCTGCCAAGAGTGCTTAACGTCAGGCGAGAGGGCTCTGGAAGCGCGCTCTGGAAGCAAAGGCATCCCGTGACTCCTTCTTACGAGTCCAGACCTCCAACCTCTCGAGGTTCTCGATCTCCAAGGGCTTGTTCCCTTGTAGAAAAATATCATATCTTGCCCATCGAGTTTGAACCCAGCAGAGATCAACCTGACAAGGCTCCAACAGTGCTTGCGGAGAGGGCTCCATCTCCCCTCTCTTCTCCAGCTTTGCCAGAAGCAGATAGGGTCCTCCAACTCCACCTTCCCCCTTCTCGCAAGGGGCTGTCCAACCGGGGCAAAAGGACCTGTGGAAGGCAGCGAAGAAGGGCTCCTATGGCTCTCATTCACGCCTGGGTGCATCAATGCAGAAGGAGGATGATTTTCACAAGGCAACTGATGATTCAGCTGGCTACCTTCCAGAACCACTGCTCCAGCTGTTCCGGAAGATGCTGCAGTTGAAACCATCTAACGCAAGATCATCGGTCTCATCATGAAGGTAAATGGCCTAGGAGAAGCTCTTAACTGCTTCTCCAAAAGGCCTTACGTCAGCAGTCGACCTTCTTTGTTGGGCCCCTCAGGGTGCTCGGTCCCGGTTTGAGCTGTCCTTGTCATCCCTGACAAGGGAGGCTCTGACCAAGGTCGATAGACAAGTTTCAGGGAGAAAGGACTTGCTGCATGCATCTCAGTCCTCTAAGCTACTCCCCTCTGCTTTCCAGAAGCAGAGGAAGTACTATGTGACCCAAGAGGCTGAGCCTTCACCCTTGCCCATAAACCCGACAATAACATCATTGGCACCTGGAGTTTCACTCCAGACACTGTGACTCCGAACCTCAACGCTTTCTTCCCAGGAGATGTCACAGCTCGAACAAACCACAATGACGGCGTTGCAAGCAGCTTTGTGGTAGGACTTTTGGGGGGCAGCACGGTGGGCTTTCTTGCCACCTCTGAGACTCTACAGTGGCCTGGCAAGCAAGTGGACATGGCCCATCAGCTCCATGACCTTGTTTTGTCAGGAGGTAAGGCTATGGAGTTCTTAGTCCACCAGCTTGCCAACCTCTGGGCCAACCTGGTGCTGAAGCGCAGGGACGCCGTCTCATCAAGGGATTTATCTAGCTGTGGACCCTCAGGATGTGACTGACCTGAGGAATGCCTCGCTTCAGGGATCCACCTTCTTTCTATCTTTGGATGTAAACAAGGTGATCAGAAACTTCAGGAGAGCGAGCCAGGATTCTTTGCTGCACCACGCAGCATCCTTCCGTCAGCCCCAACCTCCTGCTGTTTCTGCTCGATGTCGCCCCTGGCTGTTCCATCTTAGGAGGGTTTCTCACCCTCCTGCCAGGGCTGATCCCTTTCCCACTGCCTCCACACCACTCGACGGCTGAGAGGTCAGCAGCCCTTTTCGATCAGGGGTGGTCGAGGGCGAGGCAAACGCGGCAAAAGGAAGAGAGTCCGCCGGATCAGTGAGGAGGGCACTCCCCCCACTCTGCCACCTGTGGAGGGGATGCCTGCAAGCCAGATGGACGAGGTGGCAGTACCACAAGGCGGAGGATTGGATGCTGACCGTCCTCCGACACGGGTATCGCGTCCCGTTCATCAACTCTCCCCCTCTGATTCGACCCCTGAAGACGTCCTCATCCTATCGTCAGGGATCAATGAAAGATCTCGCCTCCAGAATATGCTGAGGAAGGATGCTCTCGAGGAGGTCCTCGACGAGTCTCTAGGCTTCTTCAGTTGACTCTTTCTTGTAAAGAAGGTGTCTGGAGGCTGGAGACCGGTCATCTACCTCTCAGCCCTGAACGAGTTCATTCAGCAAACCCCGTTCAGGATGGAGACCCCCAGCACAGTCAGACAGGCCATTCATCCTCTGGATTATATGATGACGATCGACCTAAAAGGCGCATACTTCCAGATCCCAATCTATCCGTTGTCCAGGAAGTATCTTCGTCTTGTTGTAGTGGACAGAGTGTTCTAATTCAAGGTCCTATGTTTTGATCTCCACAGCTCTGCAAGTCTTCACTCAGATGTTCACCCTAGTGTCGACATGGGCTCATCGCCAGGGCATTCGTCTATTTCGTTACCTAGACGATTAGATGATACTAGCACCCTCAATGGAACTGCTTCATCTCCACCGAGACAGGTTTGTGGCATTTTGTCACGATCTGGAGATCATGGTTAACTGCAAGAAATCCTCTCTAGAGCCCTCTCAGCCACTGGTGTATCTCGGTATGATCCTCGACACCATTGCAGGAAAAGCCTTTCTGACCCCGGAAAGACTGGAGCGCTTCCGAAGTGTCGCTCTGCCCTTCCTTCAACAGTCCCAGCTGCCAGCACATCAGTGGCAACAGTTGCTGGGACATCTGGGCCTCGCTGGAATGCCATGTTCCAAATGGTTCGGATGCACTTTTGATCCTTTCAGTGGGGTCTGAAGAATCGTTGGTCGCAAAGTCATGATTCTCCTCACGAACTAGTCCCAGTGGAGGAGAACATGCGCTCCGATCTCGAGTGGTGGCTGGACAACGCGAACCTGTTGAAGGGCTCCCCTCTCCAGTCTTGTCCACCTGATCTGCTCCTGTTTATGGACGCATCCAAGGAAGGATGGGACGCGCACCTACTGCAATACCTGGCTATGGGCCTATGGTCCGATCAGGAACGTTGGATCTTATCAACATGCTGGAACTTTCGAGCTGCTGTCCTGGCTCTCCAGCAACAACCCACCACCGTAGTGGCATATGTGAACCGTCAAGGTGGTACCGTGTCTCTGCAGCTATGCCAACTAGCAGTGCAGATTCATAAATGGGCAGCTCTCAACTTGGTAGGGTTGACAGCTCGGTTCATTTCAGGCAAACGGAACATTGTGGTGGACAGTCTGACCAGGAGGACACAGATCGTTGGCTCCGAATGGTCTTTGGCTCCTCGGATAACGAACTAAGTCTTGAGTTTGTTGGGTTCCCCAACGATAGACCCATTCGCTACCACTCTAAATCGGAAGTTACCGATTTACTGCTCTCCAGTTTGGCGTTCGAGGACGTGTTCCAGCACCCCTGGGACCTGCCTCGACATCTATGCTTTTCTGCCATTTTGCCTGTTTAGGCAGGTGTTGAATCGAGTGCGAGCCACACCTTCCCTGGCCATGACGCCAGTAGCGCCGAAATGGCCTCACATAGAATGGTACCCGGACCTTCTTACTTCTGCTGATAGAGACTCCAAGAGTGCTACCGCCACTCCCCGACCTCCTATACCAACCACATGTGAGGATCTTCTACAATGCGGTGAGCTTTTTCACATCTTTTTTTACATCTTTTTGCGAGAGGCTGAGACAGCATTGTCATGATACCTCAGGAAGTCCTCAATGTCTGTCTATCAGACCAAGTGGGCCATCTTCTGTGGTTGGTGTTGTTGGAGAAGCCATTCTCCTCTCGGAGCCTCTATCCCCTTGATTGCCGACTTCTTTCTCTACCTCCAGAGAGAGAAGCTCCTTTCAGTCTCAGCGGTAAAAGGCTATCGCTCGGCCTTGAGCCAAGTCCTCAGACTGAAGGGAATTGATCTATCTTCCTCTGAGGAACTCTCGATGCTCTTACAAAGCTTTGAACAGGGTTGCACTCCGGTATTGGCAAAGCCTCCTCCCTGGGACATTGTTGCTGTCTTCAGGTCTTTGAAGAGAGCTATGTATGAACTGTTTGATTATATAAGGGATTTTGACGTAAGGAAAAATCTATTTCTGGGCGATTGGTTCGTGTCGCCAGCGAAATATCCTTTAATCCATTATTTCTAAGGTAAATGTACTAACACATACCAGAGAATAAATAAAATAAAGAAAAGGTCAGTACTACTGACTCGCTCACCCTCCAAGAGGGTGTCGGTATGAACACTATGGCGAGTGAGACCACTACCACGAACCACTTGCCAATAGAAATCTCCTACTACAAAATCCCCACTCGAGAGGGGAGCCGACCCACAGAGTGGGCAGCAACTACTACTACTCCATCCCAATCTGCCGACTGCTGCGCCTCTGGTGGGCCATCCTGAAGTTAGCAGACAATCTTGAGCGCTGGGATGGGTAGGGGTGGGTGGGATTTCGCTGGCGACACGAACCAATCGCCCAGAAATAGATTTTTCCTTACGTCCAAAAATCCCACTTTTCTGGGCTCCAGTTCGTGTCGCTGCGCGAAAATCGTACCAGAGAAATAGCACAAGATTGTAAAGAAAACAAATAAAACAGATAAAAAAGGTCTCAATAAAACATAAAATAAAATAAAGAAATATAATTGCTAAGAAATATACATATACACAATGATACAGAATAGAAATATTCCTTAAAATTAACTTAAAGTTAACATATATGTACAGGGCTTACATGGAATATATGTTGAGCTTAACATCTGTGTATAGTTAATATGTACAAAGTAATTAAAGCAATTATAATAATAAATTGAATTAGAACAAACTTCGATAATAATATAATAAACAAATGTATATGACTTAGTATACAAAACCCGTAACCATTGTAAATAAGATGTGTCAACCTAGCATAAAAAATAAGGGGACCACATCATAGAGATCATTATATACAATCAATTGTTGAGTGACCCTAGCAAAAAAAATAAGGGGCACCCACGGTACCATCATAGAGCAGCTAAGACTCAAGGTAAACGTAGATGAACATGGTAGGTATAGACAAACTGTTGGGTGAGATAGGTAGAAAGGAGAACTGGATCTTCTACTAAAGATTAAGCAGAGTCGGGGGAAACTATGTACCCGCCGCAACTGCTGAAAATTTCAGAGCTTCCAAGGACTTTGTAAGTAATGACGCTTAAATACTGCTCGGCGATTTAAACCATCCATCCGTATACTTCTTTAAATCATCGAAATTCATGTGTTGGAAATAGTTAATTGAGGTGGCAACTGCCCTGACATCATGTGCTTTAGGGAAGGAAATCATCAGGGTTGGCTTGCTTAATAAAGTACAGGATCTGTTGCCTGATACCTTTAATAGATAAAAGTACCACCTTTTTCTCATAAAGAGAGGACCCGAAGAGGATGAGGATGTCCTGGACAGAAAGGCTCGTAAGGTCGATACTGGACAAAGAGAAACATCTTGTGGAAGGGGTACAACCTTCCACGGTTCCCACCTCATCAAAGGATCCTCATTCTTTGCTATAAAAACTACGTTCCGGAGAAAGTAGAACTTCCCCTGTGGGAAGAAATTCTATATGATTCGGATCTCTGGATAACGCCGACAGTTCTGAAATTCTAGCTCCTGAAGCCAAGATAATAAAAAATAGAGTTTTCCTTAAGAGCATTATAAATGAACATGTCGTATTATCTGTTTCTGAAGCCAGCTTTAGAACATCATTTAAGAACCACGATACTGACGTAGCCTCACTGAAGGTCTAAGTCTAGCACAAGCCTTGGGAATAGACGAGAAGTAAGAGTCTGTCAAGTCTATGCTGAACCCGAGTTGAAAAATCTTTTTCAAGGCCGACTTGTTTGTCGTAATAGTGCTAGCTGCTAAGCCTTTTTCAAATAAAGATCTGAAAAAGGATATAGCTGAATTGATTGTCATGATTCTAATATCTGATTCTCTCAGGAAGGTTGCCAACTTTTTGACTGCAGCATCATACTGTCTCAAAGTTGAATCTCTCTTATCAGATTCAAGAAAAGAATATTTCGAGGATCAATATTCGCATCTCTTTTAGCCGCAAAACTTCATGAAGTCCATAAAGTTAGGGTTTTGAGAATTCCTGAGGAAGCGAACACAGTCTTCGTTTGTACTGACTGGGAGAGCCTGGGATTGGGAATTCGAAGAGGACGCAAGACCCAGTTCCAGAATCAGAGGGTGTACCAATTGCTCTTCGGCCAAGTCTGGGCTACTAGAGCTACTTGACCCTTGAATGTCCTGAGTTTGTTCAGTACCTTCAGGAGAAGATTCACTGGAGGAAAGACATAAATCTTCTCCCAGTTGTTCCAGTCTATGGACAGGGCGTCCGTGGCATAGGCCAGAGGGTCCAGGTTGGGGGCCACATAACATGGGAGTTTGTGGTTCGCTTGGGATGCGAATAGATCCACTTGTAGACCTGGAACCCTCCGGAGAATCCATTGGAACGAACTGTTGTCCAGTGACCATTCCGACTCCAGAGGAACTGATCGGGATAGAGCATCTGCTATGACGTTTCTCACTCCAGCTATATGGGTGGAGGAGAGGTGCCAACTGAACTTGTCCGCCAGGGAGAGATGGCTACCCATGTACATGATTCAGGATGTCGTGACTTGGAGGCCTCCCCTGGTTTAACACAATGGACTACCACTGCGCTGTCTAAAACTAGCTTTATGTGGGAGTTCTTTGGCGGACGTAACCTTTTTAGAGTCAAGAACACTGCCATTGCTTCTAGTACATTTATTGTGAAGCTGGCAGAACTGGGGTGACCAGGTTCCTTGAACCTTCTTGAACTGAGAATATCCTCCCCAGCCGCTTAATGAAGCGTCCGTGTGGATGGTAATCCCCGGAGGAGGAAACTGAAGGGGTACTGATATTGACAGGTTCTTGACTTTTGCCCAAGGGCGTAGACGATTCCGCAGAATCTGTGGGACTGATGATAACTTGTCCCTGACCTGACATTTTGCTCGTGAGCGCCAGATTCTGGTTAGGTCTTTCAGTTTGGCTTTCATCAAGATGTTTGTCCACTGATGCAAATTGGAGTGAACCCAGGATTCTTTCCTGGCTTTCTCCTTGAAGCAAGTTTGTGTCCTAGAAATTGCTTTACTGACTTCGCTATTTCTTTTCTCTTGGGCTGATGGAATCGACAGAGTATGGGAGGATAGATTCCATTGAATGCCCAGCCACTGAAGTTTTGCCTCCGGAGTGAGTCTTGATTTTGTCCTGTTTATCTTGAACCCTAGATATTCCAGGAACTGGATTACTTTCAGTGTGGCTTTGCGACATTCCTCGACTGTTGGAGCCCAAATTAACCAATCGTCGAGATACGCTACTACCATGATCCCCTGCGCCCTCAGTTGTTGACGACCGCTACGCCAACTTCGTGAACACCCTGGGTGCCACGTTCAGACCGAAGGGAACTACCTTGAAGGAGAATGCTTGATCTCCTATCTTGAAGCCCAGATAAGGGCGAAAGTGTCTTGCAATAGGGATATGATAGTATGTGTCTGTAAGATCGATAGAGGTGGTGACGGCCCACGGGGAAGTTAAGGTCCGCACCTGCGAGATGGTGAGCATTTTGAACTTGTCGCAGCGAATGGCCAAGTTTAAACGGGATAAGTCTAAGATTACCCTTCTTTTTTGTGAGCCTTTCTTTGGAACGCTGAACAAGCGCCCTTGAAATTTTAATCTGTTGACTCTCGCTATTGCTCCTTTCTGAAGGAGGTCCTCCGCATACTCCGTCAATTCTTTTGATGGAAGTTGAAGGAAAGGTCTGGGTGGGGGCGGATTCGCAACCCAACTCCAACCCAGGCCTTTCGACACAATACTTTGTGCCCATTTGCTGAATCCCCACCGGTGCGGAAGAGAAACAGCCCTCCCTCCTACCTTCAAGTTCTCATTGCTGCTGGTAACCTCCGCGGCCTCCCCGGAAGTGTTTTCCCCTATTAAGGGACCTTCCTGATCCTCTCTGACGAAAGGATCGCTTACCTCTGCCTCCCCTACCCGAGCGGTCATACTGCTGAAAGGCCTGGCCTTCGAACACTTGGTTTGAAGGCTGGGGAGACAGCGTAAGAGGTGGAAGGTTGAGGCTGGGGGGAAATCACGTAGATAGGCTGTGATTGAGTCTTGGAGGTAGAGGGTTGGGCCGCCTGCACCAACGGAACAGCCGAAACAGGCTGGGCGAAGCGTTGTTGTTTCTTTTGGTAAGGCTGGAAACGTCTGGGTTTCCTCTGAGCCTTACCCCTTGCTGCCTGGTCTTGGCGTCTCTTTGCAGTGAGACCCCAACGATCTTAAGGCTTTGGTTAAGCCTTGTAGCTTCCGCCTGGGACCTGCCTTTACCATTGCATCGGGGAAGAGGTCTTATGCTCCCCAGATGTTGGATGGAAAGCAACTTACTCGGTTCATGCCGAATAGTTGCTTCCTGGAGGACATGCTTTCCGACAGTTCGTTCTGGCTGTGGCCAACTCAAACATGTCAGACTGCACCGTTTGTGTCAGTGACTTGGTGAGAAGCTTAAAGAGTGGCTCGGAACCGTAAGAAATGGTAGCCACTTCCGTCATGGCCATGGTGTTAATAGACCTGGCTAGCCTAGTCTTGGCCTCAAACTCCGCCTGAATGAGGCTGTCCGGAAGTCTAGGCAGCTTCTCACCAAACTGATCCATAGCACAGTCCCTGGTTGAGTTTGCCCGCCGAAAAAGTGTTGGGCAGATCTTCCCACAATTCTCCGAGTGAGGGAAGCAAAGGAGATGTGGGGTCTGCTTCCTTTAGCTGTGGTAACGACTCCCCTTCTGGGCCGCTGGGATAGTGACCGTAGCTATTTTGGTAAGGAAGGGAAGCGGAGTTCCCTCTTCCATTGTGAAAATGGTGAAGGGACTCTTAAAAGGTTGAATCTTCGTGTTTTGAACAATCCATGTCCTCTAAACACCTGAGCCATTCTCTTTGAGCCTGGTCACGTGAGTAGAGGACTGTCTCTTTAGGGACCTTGTCATCTCTAGTCATGGCTGCGTCAGTGAGTCTGGCGTAGCCAATGAACGGTGGCTGTAGACCCTCCGGGTAGAACTCGAAGTCCTCAATCCTTCGAGTACCACACTCCGGAATTGAAATAAGGCCGTCCTGGAAGGGGGGGGTGCGTATGACGCCACCCTCCAGGGGTTATTCATAGAGAACGGAAGGCAGGCAGAGAGTCATGTGGAGGTGGAAGCTGAGCCATACCTGTGCTGAAAGGTGGGTGGGGGAGTAGCTAGAGGAGCCTGGCTTAAGTTCGGCGATGATGTTATCCTGGGAGGTGATCCTGTCGGACAACCGGGAGAACATCTGCCCTCCATACTGTTTTTGAGAGAACCGACCAAATCCCCCATGTGCTGCAACAGACCAGCATTGGGATCCAAAGCCGGAGCTGCTGCGGATGTGGATTGGGTGGTAAACTCTGAACAGGTACCAAGGGGAGAGGAGAAACGGCTGACTCCGCCGGAGTATGTGGTCTCTCCTTGGAAGACCTGCTCCTTGAGGATTGGAGCCGGACCCAGAAGCTCTAGACCTCTCTGCTCCGGGGTTCGTAGCCGGAGACTTGCGAGATGTTTACGCCGACGAAGTCTTTTTGGACGACGACGACGTCTTGCTTAGGGTTTTCACAACCGTCTGTCCCTTGACCTTAGGTCTTATGGAAGACGTCAGGAGGAAGTATAAAGGAGCTCAGCTCCTGTAAAGCCTTGGAAGGAAGCTGGAGAGTTAGCAGGAGTAGAAGACCCAGTGGCACCCAAGGGAAGCCCTTGGGCGTCCAACGTACCTACCTCGACCAACAGGTCGTCAACACCTACCATTGGCTCCAATATTCAGATCAAGTGTTGCGACTTCCGACGAGATATCTTGGCCTGGTTCACTCAACGAAGCGGCGAGCTGTTGCTGAATCGCCGCCATAGTCGGGGTGCTGCCTCTGCCGGGTCGACGTAACCCGTTGACTTGCCGCCGGGGAAGATTAGGACAGCCAACCTCTTCTCCAGAATGTAGGGCTGTCCCTTGGCGGCGTTCTTGCCGAAACCGCCGACCCAAGCCCTCAGGGTTGCCAGGGCGGTGTCTCTAACGGCGGGAGCCTGGAAGAGAGGGTATTCGTTAGTTTTAAGTTTAAACTTAAGATTAAAACTTAAGTAATAGGCTTAGTCTAAAAACATAGGGGATGCGAGATCCCATATAAAACAAGCTTAAGTTTAAAATAAGAGATTAAAATTAAACTTAAGAACTATAACCTTTGTAGGGATTAGCGAACAGAGTTGGGAATACTTACCCCGTCCAAGAGCTGGCTCACAGATCGTAGCAAATGGTGCAGGTCTCGTGGAACCAGACTTGTAGATTCCCGTGCGGAGTCGCGCATGGAGCATGGGATCTGCAGACTTCATGCCCACAGGGGTCCTGGAGCATGGCATTGCATCCTGGATGCTCACAGTTGGTGGTCTGTAAGTGAAAAGATACATGAGCATCGTAAAAGATATCACTTACAGGCTAGAAGGCTAAAAAGAACTCCGCTGCATGCCGGAGCGCGAAAAAAAAAAAACTTTTGGGCATAACCCCTCCCTTACCGCCTGAATAGGCTAGAACCCCGGAGAGATCCGGTGTGATAACGTAGGTAACGGAGGGATTTGGCTTAAGGTAGCTTAAATTAAACTACTTATAGTTTAAATTAAATACTAAAAACTTACTTAAACCTAAAGCCCTAGAACGTACCGGAATAAATCCGGTGCGCGGCGGTGTTCGTGTCGCGATATCAGCGAGACGGGGTGGTTAGGAAAGACCAACTGTACGCCTGCAGTCCGCCCGCAAGGGTGAACTAGCACCTTTCCACGTGGATGCCGGAGCTCCGGTAAATTAAAGAGCACCAGTAAGCCGGGAAAGAGCGAGAGGGCGAAACAGACTCGAGCTAGCAACGGAGTAACGACGGAGGGGGGAAGGCCAGTCCCCCCCCCCCCTTAGTCATCCGAGCGCGCCGTGAAAGCCAGAGAAACGGTCAGGTCCAGTCCTGGGTCTGTCCAGCCCCCCCTACTCCCTCCGCCTAGGAGAGAGGGAGGCAGGCACGGGTATGTGAGCGAGCGAGGACAGACCTACCCCCCCCCGGCCCTATGGAAGAGCCGCGGGAGGAGGGTAAGGTGACTGGACAGGCGCCTGGCTGCTCCGTGATCACATGTGACCACGGAGCGGTAACATGCGAATACAATGAACAACATAGCCTAGGTTAAAGCAACCAACTAATCAGTGAGATGCTATACAGAAGCAACCGAACTGATGAGCGGAAGCAATAAATGGTGGAGACCAAGGCAATACGGAACCTAGGCTACGTGAAATGCCAGACGCCGTAGGCTAACCTAAATATAAAATAATGAAAAAATCACTTAACGTAAAGTAAGAAAATAAATCAGTAGGAGAAAAAAGTCCAGGAGTGTACGACTAACCCGAAAGAAAGTCTACCTCTCAAAGCTAGCCGGGGCCGATACTAAGAGCTGTGGCTAGGGTTCTGGATGGAAGATGCCTACGCAAGGTAAAGAAGACATGCATGCATGACATAAAACCCATTAGGCTGGACCCCTAAACATAAAATAGATAACTAACAATAGAGCGTAAGGAAATAGGGAAGGTTCTAGGTATGGAAGACCAGAACGAACCCGCCACGAGGCAGAACCATGCTGCCATGCTTCCGACCAAGAGCCCGTATTTATACCTAAAAAACGGCAAATACTGAATCAAGGCCGGAAAAAACCCAATAGCAATAACAACTGATTATTAATTTAGCTTGCTGCGATGGCTGCACGCTCCATAATTAGTAAATCCAAGATAGGGGCACAAAAACACAGAGCAAAAAAAGGGCATGTGTGTACGCGGTGCGCTAACTGAAAAGGATGGCCACCAGAGGCGCAGCAGTCGGCAGCATGGGATGGAGTAGTAGTAGTTGCTGCCCACTCTGTGGGTCGGCTCCCCTCTAGTGGGGATTTTGTAGTAGGAGATTTCTATTGGCAAGTGGTTCGTGGTAGTGGTCTCACTCGCCATAGTGTTCATACCGACACCCTCTTGGAGGGTGAGCGAGTCAGTAGTACTGACCTTTTCTTTATTTTATTTATTCTCTGGGTATGTGTTAGTACATTTACCTTAGAAATAATGGATTAAAGATATTTCGCGCAGCGACACGAAACTGAGCCCAGAAATTGTATATTTGTTATTGGTATTTTATGCATTGTTGAAATATGGTGGGTGTCATATATATGGACAGCATATTTGGTGATTCTAGAAGGTGTATGTGATTGTTTTAGTGTTTTTGTGACGTCATAGGCTGTGACGTCATAGACAAGATGGCGGCGGCGTCGGGGGATGTAAACAATAACACTGGGTAGTAGAAGGCACGTGCTGGTGGTGTATGGTTGGTAGGAGAGAGCTCTCAGTCTGGTAGGAGTTTTTGGGTTGTAAGTCTTGTTGTGCTGTTGTTCTAAGGTGATTTGTGGAGTATACTGGAGTTGGAGAATGCGTGCAGGTGGGTAGATTATTCATTTGTGTAAATAATGGGGTTTAGGCTAGGCTAAAAATTCAAACTGGTAGCAGAGCGTGGTTGATCAAAGATGCCTGGATCTGACATTGAACAAAGGGAGATTACTAGATGGAGAAGGGAATGTGCTAGGTTTAGCGGGATACAAGAAGAATACAAAGAATGGAAAGGTCAAGCCAAAGATTGGCTATTGTTGTACGGAGAAGATACAAAATACCCGGCGATAGAAATGAGAATGAGCTTAAAAGGGAAAGCCTGAGAACTAGTGGAAGGATTAGACAGAGATAAACTTACTGGTACAGATTAAGCCTATCTAAAAGACTCGGTAATGGAGAATTATGGCAGAATAAAAAGATACATTCTAATAAGAAGAGAATCTAGTGAAAAGATGGCGGATTATTTAAGGCCGCATCTGAGTGTGAAAGAGCAATGGAGAAAGGTGCGCTTGAAGGGGGAAGTCAAGGGTTATCATGTAATAGAGCAAGCATCTCTCACGGAAAATAAAAAACAAATGGTATTATTGCCTTGTGGGCAAGAAAAGCTAGAGTACAAGACAGTGTCGCAAACAATGAAAAGACTATATGAGGGATTAGGGACTAAAGAGGGACGGGAATGGTGGGGTCGTCAGAAGGCAATGCCAGGTCTGGGAGAGGGAGTGAAAAACCAGAGATATCGGGGAAGATGGAACCAGAGGTAGGGGTGGAAGAAATCCTATAAACAAAGAAGGGAAGGGTAACAGTATGTGCAATATGCAGCTCTGAATGGCATTGGGCTAGGGATTGTCTCAGAATTTTCATAATAGTGGGCTAGGGATTGTCCTCAGAATTTTCATAATAGGAAGAAAACTGAAACAAGGCTAGAAGAAAATAAGCTGAAAACAGAAACTGGGATTGAAGAAGAAGAGGTTTATGTAGGAGAATTTAATAAAATAGTGGAAGCGTCGTGGGAGGTCGTTGATGCAATTTTGGAGACAGGGTGGAAATCAACAGTTTGCGGGGAATTGTTGACTAGCACGTATTGTCATATATTTGAGTCAGGAAGAGTTGAGGAGAATGAGGGACACTAGGACAGAGTCTAATAAAGTGTTTAATTTTGGTGATACATCTTATAAGTCCAAGGAATAATAGAAATACCTGTGATACTAAAAAGCAGAAAGTTTTATTTGAAGACAGAAATTCTGCAGGGTGATATACCCTGGCTGATAGGTAAGCAAACCATGAGTAAAATGGGAATGACCCATTTTACTCATGGGAAATTGAAGGGGAAATTTGACAAAAAATTGTCAAAATAGAAGTATTAGGGGGAATGAAAGTAGAGTTAAGAGAAGACGAACAGGGTCAGTAAAGAGTACCTATAAGGAGGAGGAAGGTAGAAGATTATTACTGTAGGGTTGGAAGGGAAAGAATCTGAGGGAAATAAGAACACAATGAAGAAATTACATTTACAGTTTGGTCATGGAAAAGGAGATAAAATATGGAAGCTACCTGAGGAAATAAGAAAGTTTACTAATGGAACTGATTGAAAATTGTGAGTTTTGTAAAAGATACAAAAGAAACCCCACCAAACCAGTAGTAGGCTTTTCTTGGAGTAAAACGTTTAATGAAGTTGTAGCGATGGATGTGGGAGAGATAGAAGAGAGAAAGTTCTTTGTAATAGTGGATATGGCAACGAGGGTATTGTCAGGCCTGTTGGATAAAAGATAAGAAACCAGAAACTATAATAAAGACACTTTTTGAGTGCTGGTTTGCTATATTTGAAGCGCCCTCCAAAATATTGTCAGATAATGGGGGAGAATTTCAAAGTGAAAAAGTAAGGAGGATGGCAGAAAGATGGAATATTAAAGTAATAGCCACAGCATCAGAATCTCCGTGGAGCAACGGGTTATGTGAAGACCGTAGGCATGATCAAGGGAAGTGTAAGAAAGATGATGGAGGAGGAGGAAGTAGATTTGGTCCATAGCATTAAAATGGGTAGTGAGTGCTAGGAACTGCTTAATGAATAATGGAGGTTTCTCTCCCAACCAGTTAGTATTTGGAAAAAACCCTTCACTGCCTAACCTAATGGGAGAAGAAAGTTAAAGTCCTGCAAGCAGAGAAAAAAGGGATGGAAGAGGGTATGGTAAGGGACACAATGAATGCAATGCACAAAGGCCAGAGAAGCGTTTTTAAGAAATAAGTTGTAATAAAATAAAAATAGCATTAAACAAAAACATCAGAAGAACCTAAATTTGAAGAAGCAGTGGTAGGGACATGAGGTATTCTATAAGAGGAAAATGAAAATGAACGGAGAGGACCTGCTCAGGTAGTGGGAGTATCGGGGAAAACAATAATAGTCAAACATGGGGATTCTTTAAGAGAAGTAGCTAGGATACATGTGACTAGGATTCAACGATGATCACCAGATACAGAAGAGATATCTGCTAGAATAGATAAATCCCATGGTGTGAAATGTAGATCAGATGGCCCAAATGGAAGTAGAGGAGATAATAGTAGGTGGGAGAAGAAGGTGCAGACACAGAAGAAGACTATAGAAAGAGAGGTGGTAGAGGAAACAGTCGAGGATACCGGGGAAAGTGGGTCAATAGAAGGCGAGTTAATGGAAGAGATACCAAATTTCAAAAAGGGAAATAGATTAGAGCTATAAACACAGATACAGGACAAGTAGAAGAATGGACTATATTAGGTCTTGCAGGAAAAAGATCAAGCCAAGCATGGGCTAATTCGTACAATGTACAAGACTCACAGTCAGGTGACAAAGGGTGGCTTAACTTGAGGGATTATAGTCAGGTAGAAAAAAAATTGAAGATGAAGATGGTGGTGTTGCTGGGATTTGAAAATAGAAGCATAATGGAAGCTAAAGAAAAAGAACTTCAAAGTTGGAGAGATAACCAGGTATATGAGGAGGTAAAAGATGTTGGACAAAAAAGCTATATCTACAAGATGGATAGTAACTGAAAAAATAAAACAGGGTGGGAAAGGATATGTAAAACAAGATTGGTAGCTAAAGGGTTTGAAGAAGAGATGGCAGAGTGGGAAAAGGATGCTCCCATATGCAATGCTGAAATTTTAAAAAATTCTGTTTAACCATATAAAGGTGAAAAATTGAATTGTTATACATTGGATGTCAAAACTGCATATTTACAAGGTGGACGAGATACAAAGAGAAGTGTATTTGAAGCCACCGAGGGAAGATGGTTGGATGGGATTATGGAAGTTGAAGAAACCATCTATGGGCTCAAAGGATGCAGCAAAAGCATGGTATTGTAAAGTGGTGAAAGTAGTGAAGGAGCTTCAAGGTGAGAGAAGTAGACTAGAACCTAATATATTCTTTGGAAAAAGGACAATAAATTGAATGGCATTTGGTGTACACGCGTAGATGATTTTTGCTATGGAGGAACTGAAGATTCTTAAAGGCAACAAATGGAATTTGAAGGGGGAAATTGCAAGTAGGAGAACAAGAGAGTAAAAGGTTCAAGTATATAGGAGTAGTATAGAGCAGAAGGAGAATAGATTTTCCCTTAATCAGTGGCAGTATATAAATTCTATAAGAGAACCAGAGGCTAGAAGATATACAGGTAATAGAGTGCTAGAACAAAAGGAGTTAACTGAGTATAGATCAGTGGTAGGACAGCGGAATTGGGTATCACTACATACGATGCCAGAAATATCATATGATGTTAGCGAATTAAGTAAAGCATTTAAAGAAAGAACGACTCAGGATATGAAGAAGCTTATTAAAATTGTGAGAAAAACTAAGAACATGATGGGCGAAGTTACAGTGAGTGAAATGGAAGAAGAAAGATTTATTGGGAAGCCTATGCAGACGCTTCATTTGGAAACAGAGAAGATGGCCATACTCAACTGGGTTATATTATTTCCTTGACAGATGGGAAGAGAAGAAGCCCATATGGTGGAAGTCTAGGAAATCCAGGACAGTGGCAAAATCCACCATTGAGGCAGAAGCCCCGAGTATTTGTGGGAAGAGGTAGTAGGAGGAGAAATTTAGAAGCTTTGGTTAACACTGATAGTAAAAACACTAATGACCCCGCCATCAATTGAGCACTGGTGTAAGTAGCAAGCGATTAAAAATAGATATTGCAGAAATAAGGGAAAACCATTGAATCCGGGAAATAAGGTGAGATGGATAAAAGGAAAGGAGCAAGTGGCTGATGCATTAACTAAAGCAGGAGTTTTCAGGGGAATGAATTGGAAATTATGTAGAGGGTAAAGAGTTGGAGGATGAAGGAAATTAAGAGGGACTAGGTTTAGGAAAACAGTCGGAGGGGAGGGAGAAAGAGATAAGTGTGATTATATATTGCATAATTGTTATTGGTATTTTATGCATTGTTGAATATGGTGGGTGTCCTATATATGGACAGCATATGGTTGATTCTAGAAGGTGTCTGTTGATGTATTTAAGTTGTGTTGTGACGTCATAGACAAGATGGCGGCGGCGTCAGGGGATGTAAACAATAACTCTGGGTAGTAGAAGGTACATGCTGGTGGTTTATGGTTGGTAGGAGAGAACTCTCTGTCTGGTAGGAGTTTTTGGGTTGTAAGTCTTGTTGTGCTGTTGTTCTAAGGTGATTTCTGGAGTATACTGGAGTTGGAGAATGCGTGCAGGTGGGTAGATTATCATTTGTGTTAAATAAAAGGGGTTTGGCTAGGCTAAAATTCAAACTGTTATCCCTGGCATCTGATAGGATCTCACCCTGAAAATGGTTTTTTCTTCTCGCCTTGCTTCCTTCAAGCGAGTTAGCGAGCTTCATGGCCTAGCCTACACTGTCGCTCATACTGATGCTGGACCAATGCCTGCTTGAACAGCTTCGTCCCTGAGTTTGTTTGCGAAAACCTAGAATCCCGGCCCAGGTCGATTCTCGGTTTTCTTCATTCCAGGTATGAGCTGAGCACAGTAACCAAAGACCCTGATGAGCTACTTCTCTGTCCTCTGACACTGAGGCACTATCTCCAATGGACCAGCTCTACTCGACCCACCTTACAACATCTCTTTGTCAGTACGGACCTGTCAAAGAAGAGGGTTACGAGGAATACCATTTCAACATTGGATTCAACGAGGTGATTTGCCGTACCCTCTCCCCTCCCTCTTCTCCACTTGCTTGCTGGTAGCAGTTGAGTGAAGGCTCATGATGTGTGTGGAATGAGCACATCGCTTGCCTTCAAGAAGAACCTCTCTGTTACCCAGGTGATGGAAGCTGGAACATGGTCTCGTCCTTCCACCTTCACCAGGTTCTTCCTTAGAGACTGTACCCACAGCTACCTCAACATAACTGACCTTGGTCCTGTGGTAGCCACTCAGCAAGTGGTTTAGCTTCCTCTGTGCCCTCAGAGGTCGGAAGTATTGAATCGAGGATTGAGGTTCCGTATCAGGCTGGGGTTGAATGTAGAGTATGACTGGCCTATTTTCCTCTCACCTTTTCCCTTACTTGGGGCCACAGCATCGAAACCCGTTCTCTGGCACCGATTTCGATACTGGTAAGCATTCCAGTCCGACTAGTGGTTTTTCGTAGACACGCAGAAGTCAGTCTCCACACTCCTTTCTGAGGGGGAGTGTGTTGCAACCCAACAAATCCGTTATGATTATATAGCCTGGGTTTTGGTTGCCAGAGAGAGTTCTACGCTCGTGCCTCTGATAGCCTGGTTTTGGTTGCCAGAGAGAGTTCTACACTCGTGCCTCTGATAGCCAGGCCGTCACTCATCAGGTCGCATTTTCCATGGCTCTTGGGGGCGGGGGGGGGGGGGGGGGGGGGGGGGGGGGGGGAGGGGGGGGGGGGGGGGGGGGGGGGGCTCCTGGCATCCCGGGTTCCATTCTCAGCCAGCAAGACAGGACTTCCATCCTTACCCCAGGATGAGTCTCCTAAGTAAAGGACGGAAGGTTTGTATACGGTGTAGGAACAAATGACATTTTTGAAAGTGAAATGTATTTTTCCCTAAACCATATAAACCTGGAGTCCTTTACTTGTATGGTCCTGCTAAACACCCACTCCCTTGATTCAGGGGTCATCATCACAGTCCGGGCTGTAATCAAAGTGACGTCTCAGTGAGCTGGTGGGGAGGCGGTGCTTCCTCACCGCCGGGCAGGTAACTACTGCCTGGTAGTTACTACCTCGGTATACAAAAGAATGTACAATTTGTTCATGAACTTACCTGTCAGATATATATATATAGCTGTATTCTCTGAAGTCCGACAGAATTTCAAAACTCCCGGCACACGCAGTGGGCGGCCAGGTGGTTAGTACCCATTCCCGCCGCTGGGAGGCGGATATCAGGAACCATTCCCATTTTCTATTCAGATTTTTTTCTGTCGCGGTAGTGGAAACCCACTGTTTCCATTACCTCCGCTAGGATTTTGAAACTTCATTAGCCGCTTAAGTATCCTAATTATTTTTGGATGATTGACTGGATTTGTGGCTAGGCATACGCTATCATAAAGTAATTTAAATTTTTTGCATTGCATATGATGTCTGAATCTAGTTAGCCTAGTTTCAGACTTTGTTGTCTGCAAGGGGTAAGGGTGAGGCTACCGAAAACCTTCGATAGACACTCGCTTAGTATACATGACGTTTACATGTTTCTTGTTGAAAGATCAATGTAATTAGTGTAATGTTGACTGATTCCGAAAGAAGACGTATGATTCGTATGTACGCAAATTAGAGCGTGATAGAATCAGGAGGTCTTCCTCCACAGTAAACAGAAGTTAGGATAATGAACCTTCTAACCTCCTGTAGACTTTATTTTGCCTAACCTGTGGTATGGCTTACGGGACTAGAGGAAGTGTCTGTGAGAGGTAATGCCCTTTCTATTAGGTGGATTACATCAAGTAAGCTTGGAATATAAAGTGCTCGCTCTCCAATCAGTGTTGTGAGTGTAGTGATGTTGATTTTGCCCCTAGTGTTGTGGAGGGGGCGTCAGATCGGTCCTATAACGCCTCTAGGTCTAGACCTCTGTCGGACTCCCAGGACAGGGAGGGGGGCAAGTCGAAAAACCGAAGGAGGGTTACGGGAACACCCCACCGATCTGGCGTCCCTTCGGCAGGACCTGAAGACGCTTCCAAGGCTGCCAAAAATCGTGCATGGTGCACGAATCATGAAGATTGCTTCTCGTCCTCCGAGGCGTCCTCCCCGCAGGGTTGGAGCTCTCGGAAGGACTCGCACCCTCTAAAAAAGAAGCTTTAGAGAAGAGGATGCTTCGCGTCCCCCCTCTCTCGTCAGAGTACTGATCTGGCATCCCTTCGGCATGATGATTAATCGCATAAGCGTGACAAAGACGCAGATGTCGCACAGGCGGCCGTCGTCTTTGTCAAGAGATAAAAATGTCCATAAGGCACAGGACCCTCACGAGGACGCCTTTCGAGACACTCAACGCTCTATCGAGAGGAAGGAACGTCGTTACTCTTGTAGCAAGGATTGTTTTCTTGCTCTGCAAGACGCTCCCCACTCCCTCCTCTCTCATGGCGCTCTGTATATGTTTATGTGACGTTTGCTTTACTACAAAACGGGATATTGTTCAAGCTGATAAGCTTGACGTCCGGCAAGCTGATTTGCATAGTCAAACAGCTCGCCAAGACGCCTCTTACTCGTCCCTAAGGGACGCTCTGTCAGCGGACAGAGATGACTCTGGTTCGGCAGCTACGCTGGACAGACTATCCTAGTTTTCGACAGGAGAAGGGCAAAGCATTCCTCATACCCAAGAACACACAGGCGTCCTTTTAAAGGCCCTTCTGCAGTGTCGATGAGCGTGACAAAGACGCAAGATGTCGCACAGGCGGCCGTCGTTTTTGTCAAGAGTGGCGAACGTCCTTAAGACTCGTCCTGATGACGATCACCGTACTTCTGCTTAGGACGCTCGCGTTTCATGAGCGGCTCTCCCCTCGCCAGGAAGCCTCTCAGGTTACTCGTGTTGACGCACGTCATTCACTATGACGCTTCCCTTGATGTTCGTCGCTCTCCTTTTCCGGACGCTCTTCAAGACGCTCAAAGAATGCAATCAGGACGATCGGCAAGCACCTCGCGAGGATGCCTTTCGGAACGCTCGGCGTTCCTTTTTTGAGCGCGTTTCTGGATATGTTCATTTGCATTACAAAGACGCAAGATGTCGCACAGGCGGCCACCGTCTTGTTAGAAGGAACGAAGGTCTTAAGGCCATCTTGGAGACGATAGCCATACGTCTTCCTATAGTGCTCTCACACTTGGCTCTCCAGGACGCCTCTCGGGTGCCTTTCATTCATCAGGGCGCTCGATAAGATCCTCTATGAGATGCCGTTCAGACCCCTTGGTGTTCTATGCACAATACGCTCGGTAAGACACTCGCGAGGACGTCTCTTGAAGACGTCCTACACGAAGAGAACGCTCATCAGGACGCTCTGGAAGACGCCTCGACGTCATAAACATTGATAAGCTTTTTGGAAGACGCTCGATGTCTTTACACTTCTGGACGCTCGCCAGGACGCTAGCGAGGACGCTTTGTTGAAGACGCTCGGCATCCTACACGTCATGACGCTCGGTAGAACACTTGCCAGGGACGTTCTTCAGAACGATAGGCATCCATACACATCAAGACATGCGGCAGGATTCCTGCAAGAACGCTCTTCAAGAGGGCGTCGTCGAAGAAGAGGAAGGAGTTTGGTCTCGTCAAGATGTCTACTTCGCTTTCTACGAAGGGAGCGTTCAATAGAATCCATGACTTGATGAATTCCAGAAAAACTGTAAGCAGATTTCGGTGTCATAAACGCCTCGTTTGCTTTCGGGACTGCGCTGCCGAAGGGGAGGGGCATTAAGGTACTACCTGTTGTAAGCCCAGTCTTCTAATCAGGAATCCTGCCCCTTCCTCAATTTCTGCTGGAATCGGGAAGACTATATGCTCGAATTTCTTCCCGGGATTACTTTCCGTCATGTGAAAAATGGGTTCTTAGTTCTCATTGACAAAGTTTTTAATAACATTTTATCGCATAAGCGGATAAGCTCTCATTAACAAAATTCGAAAGAGCTCCATTCATTAGTCAGAGGCTCATCCAGGAAAAAAGACTTGTAGACTACGTCCATGAATTCTTATGACCAATATCATAAGAAGCTTGAACTGTCCTTTTTGATCTTCGGTTCTCACTTGAGGATTTCCATTCGAATAATATTAATTCCTTCTCTTGGCAAAGAGAACGAAGACAGTCGATTTCGATTCTCTCTCTCCTCGTCGAGGAAAGAGTGTAGTAGAGAATTAGCTGTTCAAGTGACTACCAATACTTACGTATTTTATCTTTGCGTCATATTACTAATGTAAGGTTCAAGTCATATACGCATATCGTAGTTACCTCTACAGATGGCAACCGAAAGGACTGTTATTTTTAAGTGTATTATTTAATCGGTCCTTCCTGCAAACTTCCAGGAGTTTCCGTGTAAGGACAACGCTTAAAGGTATTGTTACAACAACATTAACTCAGCTTCTGCATCTAGCAAATTATGTTTCGCTTAAATATGCCTGCTTGAGAATTTCCTTCTGATCGATAATAGTAACAAACTATTCCTTCGTAGAAGAGAGTAGCTGGTAACTCAGGCAGAATAGTGCGAGACGAGAAGGCTGCTGTCATTGTGGATGACGCAGTACGTATATTTAATCGGTACTCCTGGCAACTTTCCAGGAGTTTCCGATTTAAACATTTGGTTAATTAAGCGTAGTGTTACGAACAACACAAAAATCAGCTTCTGTATTTAGCAAATTCTGTTTCGCTTAAATATGCCAACTTGAGAGTTTCTGTTCAAATAATGGAAAATCTATTCCTTAGATGAATAGAATAGCTGGCAACTCGGCATAATACTGCGAGAAGGTGAAACATAAGCTGCTGCCTGTAACTGTCACAGTGTCACCAACTCAGTATCAGGTAGCTCGCTGTTATGCTCGGTCGGTTACGTCTCTCTCTCCCGCGGGATTGATTGACGAACCGTATCTCTGCCCTACAATTATGAACTTTAGCCTCGGGTTGAGGGGATTTCTAGTAATCATGAATAAACACGACTTCCTTTTGCTAAGAAATTTCCAACAGAGATATCTCTTAGACCTGTTCGGCGCTGGTTACGCACTGTAAACAGAATTCTGTACGAGTCTACCGCGGCATAGCACTATAATATGCTCTCCTGCTTATGCAAAGCGCAGCCTTATTAGGGAAGGAAGCATGCTTAGTGAGGGAATGGGATGTGAGTCTGCTGGGGACCATTTCCTCGCTGGAGAAGCATGTTTCCCTGAATAGACTGCAATTCAGACCCCTACAGTTTTTCCTACAGGAGAACTGAAAATAACATCAAAGATTCTAGAAATAATTCTAAACGTCTCTCAATGGGTTAAGGATCACCTCAGGTGATACCAAGAGGGTGCCAGGCATCCGGACAGAGGTACAGAGGTCCATGGCACATAATCTAAAAGAATTGGAAGCAATTTGGTTAGCTCTCCAGTTCCTCGAAGACTGAGTTTTTGGTCGAGTGGTCCCAAATCATCTCAGATAATTCCGCAGCCTCTTTCATTATCCCAAGAAGAGAGAGATGGTTATCGGCATAGGCACGGAATGTAACGATCCTCAAGAGGCTCGTTACACGATTGCACGTCCGTGCGGATCTTCTCGATTGATGGCAGCAACTACTGACGTCTGAGTAATCCTCGCTTAAAAGTATGTCGAGAGTTGTGGAGACTTTGGGGACATCCTTCGTAGATTTCTTCGCAATATTGAAGACAGGAAGCTGCCTCACGTTGCTCCCTTATTCTCGATCCGAGAGGCAGGTAGCAATAGGCGCCATCCTTTAGTATGGAATGGGGATAGTTGGTTAGGTCTCTATTCACCTATTCAAAAGCTTAGGAAATATAATAAGATAATCGCTGGCATCAGGGGGAGCGAGAAAGACGCTGATCGCCCATGTTGGCCTTGGAGAGGCTAGATTCACAGAGGTCACGTCCTTCAGAGAGCACTTTCCAAGGACCCTTCCCGAGAGAAATCGGTCTACTCTAACAGCCTCACTTCGAGAGGTACCTAAAACCTCTCCGCTCTGAGTCGAATGCGTTCAGACTGTCAAGAAGAGAGAGGATCTCAAGATTAATGCAAGTCTCATTGCCAAAGCAAAGCAGTGCTGCATATTTTGCAGTGTACCAATCGGAGTGGGCCGTTTCTGGACATAGGGCAGGAAGAATGACTGTTCCTCCACCTCTGACATCTGTGAATTACTTTACCGTCTTCCCTTTCCGTCTGAAGTATGGGATAAGCTAGCAGTCCCAATGATTGTAGAATACGGAAATATGTTGTTGACGGCCTCTAGGCTCAGAGATTCGGATCTGTCAAACAACAAAGCCCTTCACGATCTTTGAGGTCTGTGGAAATCTTGAAATGGTCTAGATCGAAGCTTTCGGCATGGAACTTAGACGTAGTCTGAAGCTCCTGATGTCAAAGCATTTCGAACCTCTCCTTTCTGTAATTTAATACACGTGACCAGAAAGGCTAATTTTCTAACCACTCTAGCTACGGCAAAGAGGGTTAGTGAGGTTTTAGCCATCATCAGAGGTTTTGGCTTTAGAGGACATAATTCAGTGCGTCCTCTAAGCTTCCGTCTTGCTAAGAACGAAAAACCCGTCTAACCCTTGGCCCAGAGGCCTGGAGATCAATGGGGATGGCACAAATTATTGGGCAAGAGCCACAGAGAGTCCTGTGCCCCTGTCGGGGCTCTCAAGTTTTATCTTGATAAAACTAAAGAAAGTTGAGGTCATTCGGACAATCTGCAGTGTTCCGTAAAAAGACCAGACTGCCCATGTCGAAGAACGCCCTGGCGTTATGGTTAAGGAGTTCTTTTAAAGAGGCTCATTCACTATGTTTGAACAAAGATTTGAAATCTTTTAAACTGAATGCTTACGAGGTGAGGGCGCGGCCTCGGAAGCATTTCAACAGAGCATGACACTCAGTAATATCCTGAGTGCCACGTTTGAGCGAAGCAACTCTGTGTTCGCTTCACACTCCCGACGGGATGTGAAGACGACATATGAGATCTGTGAGTCGCTAGGACCATACATATCCCGTAGAAATTATTATTGGGGGCAGGAAACAGCACGAATCCTATCCTATAGAAAAGGGATAGGTGTGCTTTTAACTTTGAAGGGTCGGTCGCTTGAGGCGCTTTCTCTTTCTTTAGCCTAGAAGTTATGGGGACTAACTTTGATAGGTTAGGTCAGGTGGTGGTTTTTAGCTTCGTTGCCCCCACAGTATGGTCAATATGGCTAGTCACATTGTGGTCACGATCCCGTTGACAGATCATCTAGAACTCACCAGCCTACATAGGTCACTACCTTGCTGGAGACTCAAGTAAAGCAAAAGCAGACTTGGGTGACAGTAATCAAAAGTCAGCTATGCTAACAGGTAAGGAACAAGATGTCAATCATCTGCATGTAATTTGTTTCCTAAAATCCTTCTATTCTGTCCCTTCCCACCTCCAATGGTGGGATTCAGCTATATATATATCTGACAGGTAAGTTTCATGAACAAAATGTTATTGTCATGATACAATAAAGTTTGTTCATACTTACCTGGCAGATATATATAATTAAGTACCCACCCACCTCCCCTCAGGGGACAGTGGTATGAAAAATCTGAATAGAAAATGGGAATGGTTCCTGATATCTGCCTCCCAGCAGCGGGAATGGGTACTAACACCTGGCCGCCCACTGCGCTGTGCCAGAGTTTTGAAATTCTGTCGGACTTCGGAGAATACGTACAGCTATATATATATCTGCCAGGTAAGTATGAACAAACTTTATTGTATCATGACAATAACATATTAACCAGTAGTTTCAGCTGAGCTGCAATTTATCCTAAGTAAAGGACTCCAGGTTTGTAAGGTTAGGGAAAAATACATTTACTTTAAAAAATGTCATATTTCCCAGGATGACAGGTATTATGTTGACAGTAAGACACCAGAGGAACAGTTTCAGTGGCATACAACACTTCAGGGCACTGAGGGTACACCTCAAACTTTTCAGCAGTGAAAACTTCTGGTCCATCTTCAGGTTTTGAACTTCTCACCTTACACCCTTCAATTACAATAGTAGGGCAGATAAGTTCTTTGTTCAATTATTTTGTTAAAATGTATTCCAGCCAGACTCTGAAGATAAATCCTATGGGGATCCTTGACCAAGGGATAGCAATACACCACAGGATGACTTGCCCAAAATGAAGCAGAATTTCCAGGCTGAATAATTTGGAAAATGCTAATAATAATTTTAGAGTAGGAACAGTGCCTGGATACTTCGCGGCCAAGCTCCGGTTTCTATTGGCCTTGTTGAGTTTAAAACCTAGACAGTTTGCATCTTAAGGAACTGTTGCACCAGAGCTTCACGAAGCGTTTCTCCCATCTGTAAAGAGTTATCAGGCAAGCCTTGTTCCTCACTTCAACAATTCCAGTGTGATTTCAAGAGACTCAGTCAAAATCTGGACCACCACTGACCTTGGTGTTTACTTTCAAGCCAGTAGGAAGTATGTATTGTCATACTTGGGCTAGGGTCATGACAGTTCATCCAGTGGCCTAGCTAATTGACTATCTACCATCTTCATGTTCTGGAGATAAACGATGTGGATGTGGTCTGAATAAATTACAATGAACTGGCCATATAAAAATTACCTGATGTCTTTACACCCCACCTAAGAGCAGCTAATTTGCTCTCATAATGGGGTAACTGATCTTCACAAATTAAGGAAGGACATAAGAGTCATAGGCGATTGTGACATGCGCTCCATTCTGCTCCTGACACAAACAGGCTCCGGCCCCTCGCCAGATGCATCCACGCATAGTTCAAGGGGCTTAGCTTCAGGAGAGTAGTTGGGGTATGAAAGGGTAATATATTCCTTAATTAGCTCCTTCAGGCAATTAAAGGCACCGTCCATCTGCGGGTTTCCAAGTCAACTTCCTGGACCCAAGTCTTCACTAGGCTGAGGAAGCTTCTCAGTTCCCACACTTTAGTGGGCTTAGGGAAGGTTTCCACTTTTGTATATAATCTGTCAGCTTGTTCATACCAGAACAGCACTAGGTGTCCCAGATGCGTACTGTACTTCAGACTGAACCCATGAACACTTCCGAAGTTTAATCTTCAGCCCATGATTCTGTAAGATTGTCAGTACACAGTCAAGTAGTTCAAGGTGCTCCTGAAAGAGGTTCCCAAAATAAGGATATCGTCAATATAGCAATTACTGTGGCTTTTGGGAACTCTTCTAGGGGAGTATGCTTCTTTAACTGCCAGTGGGGCATTAGGCAGTAGAAAATGCAATGTATTCCTTGCTATTCTCTGACATTTGGGAGCTGATAATAGCCTCTCACTAAGTCAATGTTGGTAAAGTACTTTACCCCATGAAGGCTAAAAACGGAGTCTTCCATATTAGGCATTGGGAATTTTTCGGTACAGTCGCTTTATTAAGCTGATGGTAGTCCACAAAAAGTCTAATGCTAACATCTTTCTTGAGGACCTGGAATGACAGAAGACCATGGAGAAATACTGGGTTCAGTTATCCCTAGAATCACACAGTCTTTGCACTGTTGTTCAATGGCATCTGTTATGGGCTGAGAGAACCTCCTGAGTCACATGCCATCTTGACTCGCCTGAGCAGGCCCTTGTGGCCCGGAGTCCACTATGACCCCTAAGGTATAGACCACTGCTGGGTTCCTCCTCTCTCTTTCTTAGAGAGATGGTGGATGTGGCTGTAGACAAGCAAAGAGTTGAAGATATTGACTGTTTCGTCCACCAGGCAGTGACGATGTCTTTGAAGTGTGCTCGAGGAAAAACCCCAAGAGAGTTCTTCCTTCTGCTCAGAAGCATCCTTTTCAGCCCTCTTCTTCCTCAGGAAAGGAAGGTCAAGGTAGCAAAGAGAAAAGAATTAAGGGAAATGTTAGGGGTTGTGACATTCCCCCCTCTAGCTGCTGACATCGGTGTGGGTGTGCCTGTCTTGCCATTGGGCAACTTCAGTCCATCTCCAAACTTATGTAGTACCCTGTTCATCAAAGGACTTCGAACTCAAGAAAGAAGTGCAAGCCATGCTGACAAAAGGCGCAATAGAAGTCATCTCGGACTGGTCTCCAGGCTTTTACAGCCGCATCTTTGTTGTGGAGAAAGAAAGGTTCAGGGGGTGGAGATGGTCATAGACCTTTCTTCCCTGAAACCAATTTGTTCACCAGACTGTTCACAACGGAGACAGCATACTCAGTGGTTGGCATTGGTCAGGGAGAGAACAACTTCATGCGATGGTGGATCTGAATGATGCTTATTTCCAAATATGTACCCATCCATCAGTCCTCTTGGAAGTACCTTTGCTTTATCTTTGGGAAGACAGTATTTCAGTTAAGGCACTCTGTTTTCAGACTCTCAAACTGCTCCTCAGGTGTTGACAAGTGTTCACCTTTGTCTTGGCTTGGGCCTCTCGCACAGGATATATCTGTTGAGGTATCGTGGCGATTGGTTAGTCCTGTCGAGCTCCCAATTGCAGTTGCTTCTGGACAGGGATTCCTATCTCAAATTTGGCGTATCCTCGGATTGTGATCAACTTTGAGAAATCTTATCTTATCCCCAAGCAGAGGATAAAGTACCTGGGCATGCTGATCAATACAGCAGTAGCAAGAGTCTTCCCCTCAGACTCTGGCATCAACAAGTTCAAGAAGGCAGCACAGTTTTCCCTGTCTTGATGGGAACAACCATCACGGCAGTGGCAAGTCATAGTCGGTCACCTGCCGGTCTGTGGAGAAGCTGGTCCCTCATGGATGTCTTTATCTACATTCTCTTCAATGGAGAATGAGGGAGTAATGGTGTCCGTCCCAGGGTCCTCAATCCTTCCTCATTCCTCTCTTGGAGGAGGTGAGGAGGGCCTTGGAGTGGTGGCTAGACAACAGGAACCTCTTGATTGGAGTAACCCTGTGTACCCCCCTCCCGACATGCTTCTGTATTCGGATGCATCGACCAAGGGTTGGGGCACACACCTGGAGGAGTTGCTGACCTTGAGGGTATGGAACTAACTCAAAAGACACCTCCATATCAGTGTCCTGGAACTCAAGGTGGTCTTCCTGGCAGGCAGATTGATGGGGCACTCCATGGTGATGAAGAGCGACAACACCACCATCAGTTGACAGTGCAGGTGCAGGAGTGGATGGTGGCTCACTCGGTTGAGTTGTCAGCCAGATACATTTCGGGCGGGAGGAATGTATTGGCAGACAAACTCAGCCCAAGAATCAGTTGATAGGGACAGAGTGGTCCCTACACCAGGATGTAGCCAAGAGGTTGTTTGACCTGTGGGGCTGACCATTAAGAACTTGTTTGCCATCCAGCATAGCAGAAAATTTCAGTTTTTTTTTTTGTTTTTTTTGTTCAGTTATATTGGACCCGTGGGCAGGTGCATAGGTCGCATTCCAGAACCCATGGGACAACCTTGATGTCTACCCCTTCCCTCCTTTCTGTCTGATTCACAAGGTGATCAGCAGGGTGCTGTCCACCTTGAATCTCAGGATGATTCTGGTGGCTCCCAAATATTACCCTACTTATGTAATTTGAATGCAAGAAATTATTAAAATATATTTTATTTGCACTGATGCAGCCATGTGTCTTTTGATTTACCTAAAAGTTAAGTACTGTATCTTAGATTTACCAGACCACTGAGCTGATTAACAGCTCTCCTACAGCTGGCCCGGAGGATTAGATATTTTTACATAGCTAAGAACCAATTGGTCACCTAGATATGGGACCTACAGCTTATTATGGGATCCAAACCACATTATATTGAGAAATGAATTTCTATCACCAGACATAAATTCCTCTGATTCTGCGTTGGCTGAGCTGAGAATCAAACTTTGGATCCAGATTGGTAGTCGAGAGTAAAAACCACTCGTCCAACGAGGAACTTGATTCACCTATATCGAGATAAACTTGATTACTGAAAGGCTGTCATAGAGACTATTTGACCAAGTCCATGTTTCATGTAATTGAATGGTTATATTATCAATATAGATTGGCATGCTTATGCTTATGATATCTAAGAAGTTGTGAGGGTTCCATTTACAGTATATACTTTAAGCATTCATATGTATTATTGAAGAAATAATTTGCTTCTTTATCACAGTAAGCTTACAACATCAGAAACATTGATTTCAACCAATCATGATCTAGCTAAGCATATTGCCACATCTACCTACACCTACATTGGTGAGAGGACAGATGGAATGAAATAGACTATAAGGTGTTTATTAAGACCAGAGTGAGTCACAGTATTTATACTAAAACCTACTGTAATTTTATTTTGCTTTTTCCTTAGGTGACATTTACTTAGTGGCTGTTACAACAGTGGTAAGTCTACTTTGTTCAATGCACTTTTGGGGTCGAGATATGTGCAAAACAAAAGCATCCTTCCTCATCCATCGAGCAAACTACTTCTCCGTGGCCTGAACAAAAACTAACTTTGAATATGTTAAAGGTATGTGTCTCTCTCTCTCTCTCTCTCTCTCTCTCTCTCTCTCTCTCTCTCTCTCTCTCTCTCGTAGTTAGTAGCCATCTTGCTTGGTGAGACGTACCCGCGTGGTGAAAGTCACAACAATAATCAACAGATATCACTAAGTTTAACATACGACTAGAATTTGAGAAATATCTAGAAGTGTTCGTGAACTATCGGTGATAAGATTAGTGTGAAAATAGTAGGATAAAGCGTCTTTCTAAGTTAGTTTATCAGTGTAATACTATAAATCAGAACAAGATGGCAGTTAAGTTCCAACTGCGGGAAGAGGTGGCGTAATTTGGCGTGTTTAGCAGATTCGCAATATGATGAGGTAGCAGGAAGGGAACTGGCATTTCTCATCTATGAAATCAGCAACAGTCCTAACCAAAACCAAAAAGATACAAAAGCATCATAGATATATTAGAAGGTTTATAATCCTTCAAACTGGAACAAATCTAATGAAAACATCTTGAAATAATTGAAGAAGTTCCAAATAAAATCCAAGTGGTCAAGAGACTCATAAAGAAAAATAATACATAAACCAACATATTCCGACAAAGAAAATGAATAAGGTGAATCTTGTGAATATTCCTAATTGATGCATTAGGAAAAAGAATGCCAAAAGCATGCAAACTGTGTAAGGTTTGTATAGCATAGTCAATCCACAAAACCTAATCAGAAAATGTGCTGCATGCAACATTCCGACCCATCCACAGTGTGCTGAGGAATACAAGATTTGAGAAAAGATACAAGAATTTTTTGTTCAACATGTCTATCATGGATAGACAATGTTATTAAATCAAGATTGAATGTACAAATAGTGAGGATGAAGAAGAAGAGGAAGAGGAAGAAGAAGAAGAAGAAGAAGAGGAAAACGGAAGAGAAGTAAACAAAAATGAAATGACAGAAAAAAAATAAGAAAACAAAAGAACAAGATAAAGTATGGATGCAGAGATACTCATTGATATACTATAGAGGCAATAAAGCAGCATACCTACGAAGAAATAAAAAATTACGATATGACAACAGAAAAGCAAATCCGAAGAGGCTCTACCCAGATCTATACAATGACGGGAAAAGAGGAAAGAATAGACAAGAAAGACAAAATCTGCAACCTTTTTGGAAAAGAGGGACTTGCAGATTTGGAGAAAGATGTTACTACAAACATCCTAAGATATGTCAAAACTATGAATATATGGTAAATGTGCATACTTAGATGGATATGGGGATGATTGCAGAGATCTGCATCCAAAAATATGTAAAAACCTAAAAGAAGGAAAAGGATGTAAGTTCGACAAAAAATGCAAATATAGCACCCTGTAGCCATGATCATAATCAAATAAATAACCAACCAAGTAATAAAATCCAAAATAAGAAAGAAACAAATAAAGAGAGAAATCAAGAATATCAGGTAAAAGAGAAAAGCAAACCACCAATGAGATATGCAGAGGTGTCAGCAAAAAATTTCAAAGCATCAGCTCCGAAATTCTACTCAAGAGATAATAAACTGTATTATTATGCAAGAGGATATTGCAGAAACGGAGAAAATTGCAGATTTCAGACACAAAATTAATAATTATGATGAAGGAAGATCAAATATTATGGAAAAGTTGGATTTTTTAATGTCAGAATTTCTGGAAATGAAAAAAAAGAACAACATACCAGAACAGGAAAGAGACATGGTAAAAATCCTTATTACTACCCGTATTAAATGAAGGAGAAAACACGCAAACCATCATAGTGATGAATGCGCAGGTTTTAGTTACGAGTAACTCAAAAAGAAAAATAGAGTACTTAGAAGAACTAACCCAAAATGAAAAGAAAATAGATATAATGATACAAGTGAAAACCTGGTATTCCCAAGAGACTGGGAATGAGATCAAATTAAAAAGGGTTCCAAAACTTATAGATCAGATAGAAAAAAATAGGAATCAAGGGGAACCGCAATATATGGGAAAGACAAAAAACAAGGAAAAATATATGAGAAATATAGTAACTCAGAATGTGAACTAATAGCGGTAGAATTTGAATCTGAAAAATTGATGAACATAGTAATATATAGACCTCCTAATACTAAAGAGTTTGACTTAATAATTGAAAATTGGATGATATATGTAGAATTCACAAGGACTGGACTATTCTCCTATCTGGTGACTTCAACTTTCCTTTCGTAGAATGGAAAGAACGAATAGGAGATTGTGGTTGTACTTATACATATAAAAAAGAGAGTAATAGTAGTGCAGAAGATAAGAGGCAATTTGAAAAGCTATTAGATATGCTACTAGAATACAACATTCAAACAAATAAATCACCTGCCAACAAGAAAGGAAAATACTTTAGACCTAGTATTTGTGAACGAGATGAATTATGTTTAAAGAAATAATAGTTTATAATGCGAGTATTTCAGACCATAATGTCATAGAATTAACAGTTCATTCCAAAAATTAAAGCAAGTGAAAATAGAGATAAGCAAGAAATGAAAAAGTGGGAAGGATATGGAAAATACAACTTCTACAGTAAAAATATAAAATGGTCAGAAATTAATGAAGAATTAAACAAAGATTGGGATAACATTTTCGTAAGTGATGACATAAGGGTAAATACGGAGATATTATATAAAATATTGGAGATAATAGTGGAAAAATATATACCGAAGAAGAAAAGTAAAAACATCATTCATGCATACAAGAGACAGAAGGATCTTGTTCCAGAAAATCAGAAAGTGGAAAAAAGGTCTTGCAAAAGAAAAAAAATGCATGGAAAGTTATAGAACTAAAAAGTAAGATAGAAAATGCAGAACAAAAGATTATACAATCAAAAGAAAATGAAAAAATGGGACTTGGAAGAAAAAAACCCTATTAAATATCAAGCAAAACCCCAAACTATTATACTCATATGCGAAGAAGATGAATAAAAGAAGAATAGAAATAGGCCCTCTGAGAATTGAAGGGAGATTAACGAATGAAAAAAAGGAAATTTTGCAACATACTGGCAGAACGATATAAGAGAGAATTCACCCCTAGAATAGATAATGGAAGATAATGATATAGAAGTAAGGGATAAAATAGTGAATATTTAGCTGACATAGATATTAACCCTTCGCCACTGGCCTGCTACATTGCTGCTAATGCTTGCATACCGCATGAGACCCCCTGTCGACCGCGAGTATCAATCATTACTTGCTCCCACTAAATTTTATGTTATTCATATTTTTCCTTCATATTCTTTATGTGAAAACATGTGTGTATGGATATCAATGAATATTTTTTACCCCATTGTCAAAAAATTACAAAAAAATATAGTAAGAATATCGGAAAAAATAGGAATATTTAGTAGAAAAAGTAATTGCAGAAGTAGGAAAAAGGTGTTATAAAGTAGTAGAAATAGCAGTAAAGTAATAGAAATAAGTAGCAGAAAAAAAGTAGTAAAGTAGTAGTAAAATAGTAGTAGTGGTAATAGCAGTACTAGTTTTCTTACTGAAAACAGTTATTCCTAGGTTTCATACAGAAACAGCATATACATCAATGAATGTTTAGGCAGCTGGTAATAATAATAATAATAAAATTTACCGTAATAATAGAATAATAATAATAATAATAATGATAAAAAAAAGCAACAGCATCTCGTGACCAATACGTATATACATATGGGGCAGTTTATTCACCCCCATTATCATCTGCAAGCTATAAAAAACACATCTCATCACAAGTAACAGGCCTCCATAGAAGTCCTTTCACCTTACGCTTTTCCTGTTGAATGAAAGTACTACTCTGCCCGAGCATTCATCCATTCACACAATTTGTCAATTACATCACCACAAAAAAGGAAAAAAAAATGCATCACGTAAGCAGATGAAATCTGGTGTATAAGCAGGAATCCCATTGCCACCCTCCGTGAATCATGGGGGGGGTGGGTCTGGGCGCAAGTCACAAGATGGATCAGTTATGAATGCCAGCCTTCATCGACAAGAGGTTCAATGTCTTCCAAACAACTCGTTGTCACTGTCAACCTCTAAAAATTATCACTATAATCATCATCTGATAGATTTGGCAGGTACTCAGACCCTGACTCTGAAACACTATCATCTGACATGATACTGAAAAAAAAAAACATAAAATAACTGCAATCAAAAGGGGGAAAAAAGATTTGGAATTCAAATCAAATACATGGTTTACGGACAAAATCGTAATCATCCTTCTCAGATAATAGCCTGAGGCGCACTGGTATATGTTGGCCAGTACCCCTCCTAATATCCCATATGAAAATGACGTCACGACGTCCATCGGACGCTCATTGGTTAGAATGAATTGTGGTGGAGCTTCAGCACCTCTCTCGTACAATACTGTGTCTGGAAACCATCCAAGCTAAAGAAAACGCTTTGCTTTTCGAAGAGGGATGAAAGACGTACACGCGTACGTCCCGGTCTTTTATTACTGTACCGTAAAAGGACGTACATGTGTACGTCCCAGTGCTGAAGGGGTTAATGAAGCTGATATTGGTGGAGGCTATTAAATGAAATTAAAAAATGGAGCTGCTGCAGGGCCTGATGGAATTCCTGCTATTTTGTTAAAGAAAGTAGTTCATTCTATCGCAAAGCCACTTGCAATATTATTAAAGACAAAGTGTAGATACAGGCAAGATATATGATGAGCACAAATTAGCATATATTACCCCTACTTTCAAAAGTGGATCAAGACTAGAGGCAAGTAATTATAGGCCTGTGAGTCTAACATCACATATTATGAAAGTGTATGAAAGGGTAATGAAGAAAAATATTATGAAACATTTAATAAAAAATAATTTGTTTAATAAAGGACAACATGGTTTCGTACCCGGAAAAAGTACACAAACCCAACTGTTAGTCCACCGTGAAAACATATTCAAAAATATGAAAAGCGGAAATGAAACAGATGTGGTTATTTAGACTTTGCAAAAGCTTTTGATAAAGTAGACCATAATATATAGCGAAGAAAATTAGAAAACACAATATCGTGGATAAAGTAGGAAGATGGTTAAAAGAATTTTTACACAACAGAAAACAGATAGTTATTGCAAATGACGAGAAATCGGATGAAGCCAAGGTAATATCCGGTGTGCGCAAGGTACGGTGTTAGCTGCAATACTGTTTGTTATTATGATTGAAGGACATAGACAATAATGTTAAGGATTCGGTAGTGAGTAGTTTCGCAGATGACACAAAAGAATAAGTAGAGAAATTACTTGTGATGAAGATAGGAAACGCTCTACAAAGAGACCTTAACAAAGTATATGATTGGGCGAGAGGTTAAATAGGTATGGTATTTAACTCTGATAAATTTGAATCAATAAATTATGGAGACAGAGAAAGAAAGCTATAGCATATAAGGGACCTAATAATGAGACCATCACAAATAAGGAAGCAGTTAAAGACCTTGGTGTGATGATGAATAGGAAACATGTTATGCAATGATCAAATAGCAACTCTGTTGGCAAAATGTAAAGCAAAAAACTGGGAATGTTGTTACGGCACTTCAAACAAGAAAAGCTGAACACATGATTATGCTTTATAAAACATATGTTCGTAGTCCACTTGAATATTGCAATATGATATGGTACCCACACTATCAAAAGGATATTGCACAAATAGAGAGTGTACAAAGGTCCTTTACAGCTAGAATAGAAGAAGTTAAGGACCTAGACTACTGGGAAAGACTACAATTCTTAAAATTATATAGTCTAGAAAGGAGAAGAGAACGCTACATGATAATTCAGGCATGGAAACAGATAGAAGGAATAGCAGAAAATATCATGGAACTAAAAATATCAGAAAAGAGCAAGCAGAGGTAGATTAATAGTGCCCAAAACTATACCAGGAAAAATAAAGGAAAGCACACAGGACATTAATCCACTACGCACCAGCATCGATAATGCAGCGTCTATTCAATGCGTTGCCAGCTCATCTGAGGAATATATCAGGAGTGAGCGTAGATGTGTTTAAGAATAAGCTCGACAAATATCTAAACTGCATCCCAGACCATCCAAGATTGGAAGATGCAAAATATACCGGAAGATGTACTAGCAACTCTGGTAGACATTAGAGGTGCCTCACACAGAGGGACCTGGGGCGACCCGAACAAGATGTAAGGTCTGTAAGGTAAGGTAAGGTCTCTCTCTCTCTCTCTCTCTCTCTCTCTCTCTCTCTCTCTAAAATATGTAATGCATATTTGCAATTTATTTTATAATATATGTGTAAAGGTTTAGGTGAGATTACAAAAGAACTGAATGTACCCTTTGATATTGCATTGTCATTTTGCCACTGCAATTGGGAACTTCTGGTGAATATACTTTTTAAGATATTTAAATGCATAGCAATGGAATTTGTGCAACAGCAGAACAAACCTGAGGTCCTAACAATAGGATAACTTTCCAAGCATCAGCTGGTTAACTGGGTAACAGAATCAAAGATTGTAAAACAAGGAGTCTGTGAGATCTGGAAACTCCTGCGCGTACGAGGTAATAGCTGGTCAGAGACCGTGCTCCGGATCTCGTGACACTTCAGTCTTTCCTTAACTGCCTTGGGGAGTAGATGCTTGCGCTTTGCTCTCCTTCCAAGCTGGTTGTTTTGTGCCCGTGTTCTGTCTTTCAGTGTGTTGTGTGTGATTGTTTTAGTTTGTTATGGCTTCCTCCGAGTCTTCATGGCCTTGTCATCGCATGTGCCCGGGCATTCAGGGTTTTCTGTGCTCAAGGTTTTTAGTGTTTTCAGCTATGGATCTGCATACCACATGCAGTAAGTGAAGAGCAAATTTTTGTAGTTACGAGCAGTAGGTTCAGAGCAAATTTTTGTAGTTATGAATCCTTACCCAGAATGTCGTTCCTGGCCTAAGTCGCAGGTGAGGGTGTTTTACAGGAAGAGGGAAGATCACTGAATTTTGACTCTTCCTTCTTGGAAGGGATTTTCTTTACCTCGTCTGGACGATTCAGCGGCTCCCTCTCCCTTGATTGCTCTTCCTGTGGCTAGTTTTAGTGTTCCCGTGTCATCTCCCTTTTCTTCCATTGATTCGTCGATGGAAGTGTCGGGAGTGCCACAGGGTGATGTTATGTTTAACCCTTAAAGGCCGGAGCGGTATTTTAAAAATCGTCTCCCGTATGCCGGCGGCGTTCGCGAGTGAGCGCCGAAGCAGAAAATTTTTTTTTTTTCACAAAATCACAGGACGCTTAGTTTTCAAGATTAAGAGTTCATTTTTGGCTCCTTTTTTTGTCATTGCCTGAAGTTTAGTATGCAACCATCAGAAATAAAAAAAAATATATCATTATCATATATAAATATTGGGATATATGACAGCGCGAAAAAAAAAATCATTATATAATTATATTATCAAAGCGCGTGTGAGCAAAATGGTTTAAGCTAACAAAATAATTTTATTTTGTTGTACTGTACACTAAATTTTGTGATCATTTTGGTATATAACACATTGTAAAACGATCAAGGCAACACAGAAAATATTATCACAAAATGATGCATGAATGCGTATCGCGCGGACATAAAAAAAAAATGTTTTCAAAAATTCACCATAAATTGAAATATTGTGCTGGAGACTTCCCGTTTGTTGCCAAATGAAGGTAATTGATTGAATATTACTAGACTGTAAGTGTTGTAGCTTACAATTGCAGTTTTCGACCATTTCGGTTGAGTTAAAGTTGACCAAAGGACGAATTTTTTCTGTTTATCGTTATTTATATGAAAATATTTCAAAACTGATAAAAGCTACAACCATGGGTTGTTTTTGTTGTATTCTACATGAAATTGCACACATTTTATATATAAAAATTTTATGTAACGGCTAATGTAAAATGGTGCAATCATTACAACAATCGGACAAAAAAATTTATTTCATAAATTCATTATAAATGAAAATATTGTGTTAGAGACTTCCAATTTGTTGCGAAATAAAGGTAAATATTTGAATATTACTAGATTGTAATAGTTTTAGTTTACAATTGCGTTTTTTTACCATTTCGGTTGAGTCAAAGTTGACCGAAGGTTGAAATTTTGCCACATTGTTATTTATATGAAAATATTTCAAAACTGATAAAAGCTACAACCATGGGTTGTTTATTGTATTCTACATGAACTTGCGCACATTTTCAATATATAATACTTTATGTAACGGCTAATTTAAAATGGTGCAAACATTACGACAATCGGACGAAAAAATGTATGATTTTTTTCGGAAGAGTTACCACTTGGACGTAAGTAAAATGTTTTTTTTTTTTTCCATAAATTCACTATAAATCGAAATATTGTGCTAGAGACTTCCAATTTGTTGCAAGATAAAGGTAAAGGATTGATTATTACTAGAATGTAAGAGTTTAGCTACAATTGCGTTTTTTTTACCATTTCGGTAGAGTCAAAGTTGAACGAAGGTTGAAATTTTGGCACTTATTGTTATTATATGAAAATATTTCAAAAACTGATAAAAGCTACAACCATGGGTTGTTATTGTTGTATTCTACATGAAATTGCGCACATTTTCATATATAAAACTTTATGTAACGACTAATTTAAAATGGTTGCAAACATTACGACAATCGGACGAAAAAATTTATGATTTTTCGGAAAGAGGTTAGCGCGCGACGTAAGGAAAAGTTTTTTCATAAATTCACCATAAATCGAAATATTGTGCTTGAGACTTCCAATTGTTGCAAAATGAAGTTAAATGATTGAATATTACTAGAATATAAGAGTTTTAGCTTACAATTGCGTTTTTTTTACCACCAGTTTCGGTAGAGTCAAAGTTGACTGAATGTTGAAATTTTGGTACTTATTGTTGTTATAATGAAAATATTTCAAAAACTGATAAAAGCTACAACCATGAGTTGTTTTTAGTTATATCTACATAAAATTTAAATTTTGCACATTTTCATATACTATAATACTCATTGTAACGGCTAATATAAAATGGTGCAAAAATTATGTCAAAGTGACAAAATAATTTCTGAGATGTGTTGCTGATGCTTTTTAGTGCGAGGAGAAAGAAATTCGCGCTTCGTGCCTGGGTAACGATTTTAAACAAAACAACGCCTTGATCTGTGAGCTCCCAGCATCCCCCAAGGCTCGTGATTCAAAAGTTTTCGCTTAGTAGGCCTATAACTATTTTTCCGCGAATTTTTAAAAACTTTTTTTATATCGACGTATATACGTCCAATGGGCACCCAAACAGACAATTTATATCGACGTTTAATACGTCCAATCGGCGTTAAAAGGGTTAGTGTAGCCCCTTTCCTCCTGTTCCAATTATCTTCCATAAAGAGGCAAGAGGCTGCATTATTTAATTCCTTTGTTTCAGATTCGGAGTTATCCAAGATGGCAGCGATCTGGGTGTTGCTTGAGCTATGGGGTTCACCTTCCTTGGATGGACTGTTGTCGCATTTCTTGGAGGCTTGTACCTCCCGTTCGGCCCCCATTGCTCTCCTGCCTCCACCTGGACTCCTCTTCATTGGCTGTCGAGTGCTGCCATCTTGTGGAGCCTCGCCTACAGTCTCTGGGTAGCGCCTTATCGCTCTGCCAGTGAGGCCATCTACTAGCACTGGTCATAGAGATGTCATGACATCCCTCCCAGCGCCCTCTCACCCTATGACGTTTGATGTGGCGGCCGCTCATCCTCCCATCTCTATGACATCATTGCTTCCCAGTATGACGTCATTGTCCTCTCTCGCTGAGCCATCTGAGGCGTTGTTTCAAGCGGTCTTCAAGAGGCTGGTCTCTTGTTTTGGAAGAGAGGTTTTCTGCCTTCACTGCAAAGAAGACGGATCATAAACGTAAGGTCTCTTCTCCACCTCCTGCTTTTATGGGATCTCGTAGGGAAGGAGATTTATCTCCTTCTGCTTCTTCTCCATCACCGCCTCAAGACGGTTATTGTGCATGCAAACGACCACCACGGCCCTGTCGTATATCAAGAAGGCACATGTTTCTTTTCCCCTTTATCAGACAACAAAAGGACTGCTTCTATGTGCCCATCAGAATCGAGTGACACTTGTCACCTGCTTCATTCAGGGGAAATTAAATGCCCTAGCGGATGAGCTGAGCCATCAGAGACAAGTCCTTCCACTGAATGGACCTTAGATGACAGGATTTTCACTAACCTGTGGAGATTGTGAGGCAGACTTCTCATAGATTTGTTTGCAAAATCAGGGAACAACCACCTTCCTTTTTCTGTTTTCCAGCCCTGAATTGTCTGGATTGGGCAATGGACGCATGCTATTTGACTGGTCAGGAAAGTCCTAAACAAGTTCACATCTCACAGCAATGTTTCAGTGACTCGTCACTCTGTTCTGGCCCACGAAAGAATGGTTCTTGGACCTTCTTCATCTTCTGGTAAACTTCTGTGGCTGCTTCCCCAAAGACTGTGGCTACTAAGACAACCACATTTTAGAGATACCACTAAGGGTTGTCCAACTCTTGTTCTGATAGGCTTCAGACTGTCTGGAAACTTGTCAGAGCGAAAGGATTTTCAAGAGCAGCTGCAGAAGCTATTGCAAAGTGCAGACGCCAGTCTACTTGCAACGTCTACCAGTCAAAGTGGCCAGTGTTCTGTAGATGGTGCCTCAGACATCAACATCCCCTGTCTTCTGAAACATCGTAGCCCCAGATTGTGGATTTTCTTTTTTACTTAGGAACTTTTAAGATCCTTTCTTCGTCCACCATTAAAGGTTAACGAAGCTATGCTTTCCTCCAGTTTTTAAGCATTGTAATTTGGATGGTTTCGACTAATCAAGACCTTCATAACCTCTTGAAGTCTTTTGATAATACCAAAAACAGAAGAGTCTGCAGTGGTATCTTGGAACTTGGATGTAGTCCTTAAGTGGCTTGTGGGCCTTCCTTTCAAGCCCCTCAAGTCTGCTTCCCTCAAGAACCTCTTGCAGAAAACTCTGTTCCTCTTAGCCCTAGCCACAGCTAAATGCAACAGACAGAAGAGTTGGGTTCTCCCAAGGAAATGCAGTCTGCTCTTTCACCCTGGGCTTTCTAGATAGAACTAGAATCTTAGTAAGCCATGGTCTCACTCTTTTCATATCAAGAACTTAATGGGATATCCTAGTCCTGGACAAAAACGAAAAAGTCATTTGCCTGGTCAGTGTTGTAGGTATTACTGAGTAGAACTGAGAAGATCAGGGAACCTTCTAGTAACCTCTGGTGTTTGATCAAGATTCCCTCTCCATCCGCTATCTAAGAAGAACGCCTTTCGTTCTTCATCAGAGACCTGACATCTGAAGCACATCCCCAGATCCAGGAGAACTATTTCTCATTGCTTAAAGTTAGAGCTCATGAGATTTGGGCAATAGCCACCTCCCTCTCCTTCAAGCATAACTTGTTGCTCTCATGTGTCCTTCAGTCAACTTATTGGAGGTGCAAGTTATCTTTGCATTGCATTATTTAAAAGAAATTGAAACAGTATTCGAAAATTGCGGTACCATGGTAAGGTTGCAGAGTTTTTGGGAGCCGTAGGGTTTACTTGGTACCTGGAGGACCCACTAGTTCGGTGGTTGGTTAGTGGATTTTTATTATCAATTTGTTGAATGGTGACAGGTTTGTTCTCTTGTCTTGTTTTTGTGGTACTGTGCCCAGGGCAAGGGCATAAATTTTCTATTATGTCTTGTCAGCGGTCAGGCAGCTCCCCGTTGTAAGACTCCCACTCATGTAGAGGCAACTTTGGCCCACTGCCCATGCCACTATCAGGTAAACCTGAGCGCCACCAGAGGCAGCATCTTTTGCTGTAGCTCTCTTACCAGGTAAGAAGCAAGCGACAAATACTGAGTCGTGTTAGCCGCTTCTTTAGTTCAGTATAATAACATTTCTTTAGTGCATTGAATTAGATTAGTCCATCATCCTGCTAGTCCATTCATCCCACCCCCCTTGCAATGTGGGGGAGGATTCGGCAAAGTTATTACTTGGTAAATTACTTATATAAAAATCAAATAAAAAAGTAAGTTTTTATATATATTCTTAACAAGTAATTACTAAATCAGAGCCTGCCCTCCTCTCCTCTGAATTTAATGGACATTGTGGCAATAAATAAGAATGATGCTGATGGCTTCTGTTGCTCGTCAGCTCGCGTTACGGTGGGCAGGACCTGTCACTCCCGCTTTGCAACAGTCACTTTTTCACAAATTTTTGAATTTAGGGTGCCATGTGAGGCATAATCGTTAGCTAAGTAATTATGTACTTGGTAAGTACATATATGTATATAAAACCTTATTTTCTTAGAAAAATGTCATTTTAAAAATGATATTTTTTTAATAAAACTAAATTTTACATAATACTTACCCAGCAATTGTAAATAGCTGCAAGCTTTCCTACCATGCATTCAAAAATTCTATTTTTTGGTGGCGCTGCCATTGCTTGTGTAAGTGAACAGGACCCGCCCACTTTTGGGAACAAAAGGTACTGAACTATCAAGCTCCATCATTTGTTTGAGCCACTAAGTCCATCTGTGGGGAGGTGGGAAGGGCTCTGATTATATATATAATTGCTTGGTAAGTACATATATATGTAAAATTTCATTTTATATTATAAAAATATAATTTTTACACATGATACTTACCAAGCAATTATAAATAGCTAATTCCATATTGAAGGAGGAGGGAATCATGGACTAAATCTAAGTCAAGGCATTATTAACCCTTACTGGATGGGTAAATATACAGTATGCAGCTCCTCAGGCTGTGTAAACTTTGAGGTTGGCAATGTAAAAAAAAAAATAAAAAAAAAAACATTATCAATGGAAAGAGGAACATATGCAAATGCACGTAGTAAAAGAAAAAAATATTCTAAAAAATTTTCCTACGTTCCATGATGAAAATGACTACTATTACATACATAATGGTCATATCTCAGTAAAGAGAGAGAGAGAGAGAGAGAGAGAGAGAGAGAGAGAGAGAGAGAGAGAGAGAGAGAGAAATTGCATAAAAACCATTATATTCGTTAACCATTATATGGCCCCACCCCCTCCCCTCACATTACTTGACATGTCTGACAACTTCTGGAATTGTGAGCTTCTCTGAAGTGAGACAGAAGCGAGGGGAAAGAATAGAAAGAAAGACGAGGGAAAGAATTTCATTTGAAGATACAATTTTATTATTATTATTATTTTATTATTGAAAATATTAATAACATATACATCGGTCATAAAAATTCTTCTCAATCAGTAAGAGAGATGAGTATCCTTACTTAAAAGTGAAATGGCAAGGTTATTTTTATTTCTTTAAAATACTATCACATACAAATTTTGTAATTACTATGTTATATTATTATTATTAATTATTATTATAATTATTTATAACTGAAAATATCAATAAACATATTACACATATAGTACATAAAAATTCTTTCATCTTAGTAAAAGAGAGAGAGAGCGTTATCTCTCTTTTCTCCCAGGAATGTAATTTTACTATGACATATCTTGTGGGGGAGGAGAGAGAGAGAGAGAGAGTTATTTAAAAGAGTGAAATGGAAAGATTATTGTAATAAGATACTATCGCATATGAATTTGTAATTACAGTTATATAATTATTATTGGAATATTAATAAACATGTATATACATGTGCTATCATAAAAGCTCTCTCATCTCAGTGAGAGAGAGAGAGAGAGAGAGAGAGAGAGAGAGAGAGAGAGATTATGATGTTGTTCATACACAACTTGCTCTCTCTCCTGTCACATTACTTGACATATTTGACAGCTGGGTGGACCTCAGCTTACTACCTGGACCTAAAAAGAAAGATGGTTTAGAATGGAAATTCCCTTCATTCTTACATAATTTTCTGGGCTCAGTTCGTTGTCGCTGCGCGAAATATCCTTTAATCCATTATTTTAAGGTAAATGTACTAACACATACCAGAGAATAAATAAAATAAAGAAAAGGTCAGTACTACTGATCGCTCACCCTCCAAGAGGGTGTCGGTATGAACACTATGGCGAGTGAGACCACTACCACGAACCACTTGCCAATAGAAATCTCCTACTACAAAATCCCCATAGAGGGAGACGAACCACAGAGTGGGCAGCAACTACTACTACTCCATCCCATGCTGCCGACTGCTGCGCCTCTGGTGGCCATCCTTTTCAGTTAGCGCACCGCGTACACACGTGCCCTTTTTTGCTCTGTGTTTTTTGTGCCCCTATCTTGGATTACTAATTATGGAGCGTGCAGCCATCGCAGCAGCTAAGTTAAGTAATCAGTTGTTATTGCTAGTGTTTTTTTTTTTTTTTTTTTTTCCCCCCCACGGCCTTGAGTCAGTATTTGCCGTTTTTTAGGTATAAATAAGGGCTCTTGGTCGGAAGCATGGCAGCATGGTTCTGCCTCGTGGCGGGTTCGTCTTGGTCTTCCATACCTAGAACCTTCCCTTATTTCCTTATGCTCTATTGTTAGTTATCTATTTTATGTTAGGGGTCCAGCCTACTGGTGGGTTTATGTCATGCATGCATGACATAAACCCAGTAGGTAAAGAAGATGCATGCATGTCTTCTTTACCTTGCGTAGGCATCTTCCATCAGACCCTAGCCACAGCTCTTAGTATCGGCCCGGCTAGCTTTGAGTGGTAGACTTTCTTTCGGGTTAGTCGTACACTCCTGGATTTTTCTCCTACTGATTTATTTTATTACTTTACGTTAAGTGATTGATTTATATTTAGGTTAGCCTACGGCGTCTGGCATTTCACGTTAGCCTAGGTTCCGTATTGCATTGGTCTCCACCATTATTGCTTCCGCTCATCAGTTCGGTTGGCTTCTGTATAGCATCTCACTGATAGTTGGTTGCTTTAACCTAGGCTATGTTGTTTCATTGTATTCGCATGTTACCTCTCCGTGGTCACCATGTGATCACGGAGCAGCCAGCGCCTGTCCAGTCACTTACCCTTCCTCCCGCTCTTCCATAGGGCGGGGGGGGGGGGGGGGGGGGGTGGGGGGGGGGGGGGGGGGGTAGGTCTGTCCGCGCTCGCTCCACATACCGTACTGCCTCCCTCTCCCTAGGCGGAGGGAGTAGGGGGGGCTGGACAGACCCAGGACTGGACCTGACCGTTCTCTGGCTTCACGGCGCGCTCGGATGACTAAGGGGGGGGACTGGCCTTCCCCCCTCCGTCGTTACTCCGTCGCTCGTTGTTAGCTCGAGTCTGTTTCGCCCTCTCGCTCTTTCCCGGCTTACTGGTGCTCTTTAATTTACCGGAGCTCGGCATTCACGTGGAAAGGTGCTAGTTCACCCTGCGGACGGACTGCAGGCGTACAGTTGGTCTTTCCTAACCACCCCGTCTCGCTGATATCGCGACACGAACACCGCCGCACACCGGATTTATTCCGGTACGTTCTGTGGCTTTAGGTTTAGTGTTTAGTATTTAATTAGAACTATAGTAAGTTTTAATTAAGCTACCTTAAGCCAAATCCCTCCGTTACCTACGTTATCACACCGGATCTCTCCGGGTTCTAGCCTATTCAGGCGGTAAGGGAGGGTTATGTTTTTATGCCCAAAATTTTTTGCGCTCCGGCATGCAGCGGAGTTCTTTAGCCTTCTAGCCTGTAAGTGATATCTTTAAGATGCTCATGTATCTTTTCACTTTACAGACACCAATCTGTGAGCATCCAGGATGCAATGCCATGCTCCAGGACCCGTTGGGCATGAAGTCTGCAGATCCCATGCTCCATGCGCGACTCCGCACGGGAATCTACAAGTCTGGTTCACGAGACCTGCACCATTTGCTACGATCTGGTGAGCCAGCTCTTGGACGGGGTTAAGTATTCCCAACTCTGTTCGCTAATCCCTACAAAGGTTATAGTTTCTTAAGTTTAATTTTAATCTCTTATTTTAAACTTAAGCTTGTTTATATGGGATTCTGCATCCCCTATGTTTTTAGACTAAGCCTATTACTTAAGTTTTAATCTTAAGTTAAACTTTAAAACTAACGAATACCCTCTCTTCCAGGCTCCCGCCGTTAGAGACAACCGCCCTGGCAACCTGAGGGCTTGGGTCGGCGGTTTCGGCAAGAACGCCGCCAAGGGACAGCCCTACATTCTGGAGAAGAGGTTGGCTGTCCTAATCTTCCCGGCGGCAAGTCAACGGGTTACGTCGACCCGGCAGAGGCAGCCCGACTATGGCGGCGATTCAGCAACAGCTCGCCGCTTCGTTGAGTGAACCAGGCCAATTATATCTCATCGGAAGTCGCAACACTTGATCTGAATATTGAGCCAATGGTAGGTGGGTTGACGACCTGTTGTTGAGGTAGGTACGTTGGACGCCAAGGGCTTCCCTTGGGTGTGCCACTGGGTCTTCTACTCCTGCTAACTCTCCAGCTTCCTCCAAGGCTTTACAGGAGCTGAGCTCCTTTATACTTCTCCTGACGCTTCCATAAGACCTAAGGTCAAGGACAGACGGTTGTGAAAACCCTAAGCAAGACGTCGTCGTCGTCCAAAAAGACTTCGTCGCGTCAAACATCTCGCAAGTCTCCGGCTACGAACCCGGAGCAGAGAGGTCTAGAGCTTCTGGGTCCGGCTCCAAATCCTCAAGGAGCAGGTCTTCCAAGGAGAGACCACATACTCCGGCGGAGTCAGCCGTTTTCTCCTCTCCCCTTGGTACCTGTTCAGAGTTACCCAACCACCTCCGCAGCAGCTCCGGCTTTGGATCCCAATGCTGGTCTGTTGCAGCACATGGGGGATTTGGTCGGTTCTCTCAAAAACAGTATGGAGCAGACTGTTCTCCCGGTTGTCCAACAGGATCACCTCCCAGGATAACATCATCGCCGAACTTAGCCAGGCTCCTCTAGCTACTCCCCCACCTTTCCTTTCAGCACAGGTATGGCTCAGCTTCCACCTCATGACTCTCTGCCTTCCGTTCTCTATGAATAACCCCTGGAGGGTGGCGTCATACGCCCCCTTCCAGGACGGCCTTATTTCAATTCCGGAGTGTGGTACTCGAAGGATTGAGGACTTCGAGTTTCTACCCGGAGGGTCTACAGCCACCGTTTTCATTGGCTACGCCAGACTCACTGACGCAGCCATGACTAGAGATGACAAGGTCCCTAAAGAGGGACAGTCCTCTACTAACGTGACCAGGCTCCAAGAGAATGGCTCAGGTGTTTAGAGGACATGGGATTGTTAAACAAACACGAAGATTCAACCTTTTAAGAGTCCCTTCACCATTTTCACAATGACGGAAAGATGGGAACTCCCGCTTCCCTTCCTTACCAAATAGCTACGGTCACTATCCCAGCGGGGGCCCCAGAAGGGGGGAGTCGTTACCACAGCTAAAGGAAGCAGACCCACATCTCCTTTGCTTCCCTCACTCGGAGAATTGTGGGAAGATCTGCCCAAACACTTTTTCGGCGGTGGGCAAAACTCAAACCAGGGACTGTGCTATGGATCAGTTTTGGAGAGAAGCTGCCTAGACTTCCGGACAGCCTCATTAGGCGGAGTTTTGAGGCCAAGACTAGGCTAGCCAGGTCCAATTAACACCATGGCCATGACGGAAAGTGGCTCACCATTTCTTACGGTTCCGAGCCACTCTTTAAGCTTCTCACCAAGTCACTGACACAAAACGGTGCAGTCTGACAGTTTGAGTTGGCCACAGCCAGAACGAACTGTCGGAAGCATGTCCTCCAGGAAGCAAAACTATTCGGCATGAATCCGAATAAGTTGCTTTCATCCAACATCTGGGGAGTAGACCTCTTACCCCAATGCAATGGCGTAAAGGAGGTCCAGGCGGAAGCTACAAGGCTTAACCAAAGCCTTAAGGATCGTTGGGGTTCTCACTGCAAAGAGACGCCAAGACCAGGCAGCAAGGGGTAAGGCTCAGAGGAAACCAGAACGTTTCCAGCCTTACCAAAAGAAACAACAACGCTTCGCCCAGCCTGTTTCGACGTTCCGTTGGTGCAGGCGGCCCAAACCCTCTACCTCCAAGGCTCAATCACAGCCCATCTACGTGATTTCCCCCCAGCCTCAACCTTCCACTCTTACGCTGTCTCCCAGCCTTCAACCAAGTGTTCGAAGGCCAGGCCTTTCAGCAGTATGACCGCTCGGGTAGGGGAGGCAGAGGTAAGCGATCCTTTCGTCAGCAAAGGATCAGGAAGGTCCCTTAATAGGGGAAAAAACACTTCCGGGGAGGCCGCGGAGGTTACCAGCAGCAATGAGAACTTGAAGGTAGGAGGGAGGCTGTTTTCTCTTCCGGCACCGGTGGGGATTCAGCAAATGGGCACAAAGTATTGTGTCGAAAGGCCTGGGTTGGAGTTGGGTTGCGAATCCGCCCCCACCAGGACCTTTCCTTCAACTTCCATCAAAAGAATTGACGGAGTATGCGGAGGACCTCCTTCAGAAGGAGCAATAGCGAGAGTCAAACCAGATTAAAATTTCAAGGGCGCTTATTCAGCGTTCCAAAGAAAGGCTCACAAAAAAGAAGGGTAATCTTAGACTTATCCCGTTTAAACTTGGCCATTCGCTGCGACAAGTCAAAATGCTCACATCTCGCAGGTGCGACCTTACTTCCCCGTGGGGCCGTCACCACCTCTATCGATCTTACAGACGCATACTATCATATCCTATTGCAAGACTTTCGCCTATCTGGGCTTCAAGATAGGAGATCAAGCATTCTCCTTCAAGGTAGTTCCCTTCGGTCTGAACGTGGCACCCAGGGTGTTCACGAAGTTGGCGGAAGTGGTCGTCCAACAACTGAGGGCGCAGGGGATCATGGTAGTAGCGTATCTCGACGATTGGTTGATTTGGGCTCCAACAGTCGAGGAATGTCGCAAAGCCACACTGAAAGTAATCCAGTTCCTGGATATCTAGGGTTCAAGATAAACAGGACAAAATCAAGACTCACTCCGGAGTCAAACTTTCAGTGGCTGGGCATTCAATGGAATCTATCCTCCCATACTCTGTCGATTCCATCAGCCAAGAGAAAAAGAAATAGCGAAGTCAGTAAAGCAATTTCTAGGACACAAACTTGCTTCAAGGAGAAGCCAGGAAAGAATCCTGGGTTCACTCCAATTTGCATCAGTGACAAACATCTTGATGAAAGCCAAACTGAAAGACCTAACCAGAATCTGGCGCTCACGAGCAAATGTCAGGTCCAGGGACAAGTTATCATCAGTCCCCACAGATTCTGCGGAATCGTCTACGCCCTTGGGCAAAAGTCAAGAACCTGTCAATATCAGTTACCCCTTCAGTTTCCTCCTCCGGGGATACCATCCACACGGACGCTTCATTAAGCGGCTGTAGGATATTCTCAGTTCAAGAAGTCAAGGAACAATGGTCACCCCAGTTCCGCCAGCTTCACATAAATGTATAGAAGCAATGGCAGTGTTCGGTTGACTCTAAAAAGGTTACGTCCGCCAAAGAACTCCCACATAAAGCTAGTTTTAGACAGCGCAGTGGTAGTCCATTGTGTAAACAGGGGAGGCTCCAAGTCACGACATCTGAATCATGTCATGGTAGCCATCTTCTCCCTGGCGGACAAGTTCAGTTGGCACCTCTCCTCACCCATATAGCTGGAGTGAGAAACGTCATAGCAGATGCTCTATCCTGATCAGTTCCTCTGGAGTCGGAATGGTCACTGGACAACAGTTCGTTCCAATGGATTCTCCGGAGGGTTCCAGGTCTACAAGTGGATCTATTCGCATTCCCAAGCGAACACAAACTCCCCATGTTATGTGGCCCCCAACCTGGACCCTTTGGCCTATGCCACGGATGCCCTGTCCATAGACTGGAACAACTGGGAGAAGATTTATGTCTTTCCTCCAGTGAATCTTCTCCTGAAGGTACTGAACAAACTCAGGAACGTTCAAGGGTCAAGTAGCTCTAGTAGCCCCCAGGACTGGCCGAAGAGCATTGGTACCCTCTGATTCTGGAACTGGGTCTTTGTCCTCTTCGAATTCCCAATCCCAGGCTCTCCCAGTCAGTACAAACGAGACTGTGTTCGCTTCCTCAGGAATTCTCAAAACCCTAACTTTATGGACTTCATGAAGTTTGCGGCTAAAAGAGATGCGAAATATTGATCCTCGAAATATTCTTTCTTGGAATCTGATAAGAGAGATTCAACTTTGAGACAGTATGATGCTGCAGTCAAAAGTTGGCAACCTTCCTGAGAGAATCAGATATTAGAATCATGACAATCAATTCAGCTATATCCTTTTCAGATCTTTATTTGAAAAAGGCTTAGCAGCTAGCACTATTCGACACAAGTCAGCCTTGAAAAAGATTTTTCAACTCGGGTTCAGCATAGACTTGACAGACTCTTACTTCTCGTCTATTCCCAAGGCTTGTGCAAGACTTAGACCTTCAGTGAGGCCTACGTCAGTATCGTGGTTCTTAAATGATGTTCTAAAGCTGGCTTCAGAAAACGAATAATACGACATGTTCATGATAATGCTCTTAAGAAAAACTCTATTTTTATTAAGTTTGGCTTCAGGAGCTAGAATTTCAGAACTGTCGGCGTTATCCAGAGATCCGAATCATATAGAATTCTTCCCAACAGGGGAAGTTCTACGTTTCTCCGGAACGTAGTTTATAGCAAAGAATGAGGATCCTTTGATGAGGTGGGAACCGTGGAAGGTTGTACCCCTTCCACAAGATGTTTCTCTTGTCCAGTATCGACCTTACGAGCCTTTCTGTCCAGGACATCCTCATCCTCGTCGGGTCCTCTCTTTATGAGAGAAAAAGGTGGTACTTTATCTATTAAAGGTATCAGGCAACAGATCCTGTACTTTATTAAGCAAGCCAACCCTGATTCCTTCCCTAAAGCACATGATGTCATGGGCAGATTGCCACCTCAATTAACTATTTCCAACACATGAATTTCGATGATTTAAAGAAGTATACTGGATGGAAATCGCCGACAGTATTTAAGCGTCATTACTTAAAGTCCTTGGAAGCTCTGAAATTTTTCAGCAGTTGCGGCGGGGGTAAACATAGTTTCCCCGACTCTGCTTAATTCTTTAGTAGAAGATCCAGTTCTCCTTCTACCTATCTCACCCAACAGTTTGTCTATACCTACCATGTTCATCTACGTTTACCTTGAGTCTTAGCTGCTCTTATGATGGTACAGTGGGTGCCCCTTATTTTTTGCTAGGGTCACTCACAATTGATTGTATATAATGATCTCTATGATGTGGTCCCTTATTTTTATGCTAGGGTGACACATCTTATTTACAATGGTTACGGGTTTTGTCTACTAAGTCATATACATTTGTTTTATTATATTATTATCGAAGTTTGTTCTAATTCAATTTATTATTATAAATTGCTTTAATTACTTTGTACATATTAAACCTATACACAGATGTTAAGCTCAACATATTTCCATGTAAGCCCTGTACATTATATGTTAACTTTAAGTTAATAATTAAGGAATATTTCTATTCTGTATCATTGTGTATATATATATTTCTTAGCAATTTATATTTCTTTATTTTATTTTATGTTTTATTGAGACCTTTTTTATCTGTTTTATTTAGTTTTTTCTTTACAATCTTGTGCTATTTTCTCTGGTACGATTCGCGCAGCGACACGAACTGAGCCCAGAAAAGGATTTTGACGTAAGGAAAAATCTATTTTCGGGCGATTGTTCGTGTCGCCAGCGAAATCCCACCCTACCCATCCCAGCGCTCAAGATTGTCTGCTAACTTCAGGATGGCCACCAGAGGCGCAGCAGTCGGCAGCATGGGATGGAGTAGTAGTAGTTGCTGCCCACTCTGTGGGTCGGCTCCCCTCTAGTGGGGATTTTGTAGTAGGAGATTTCTATTGGCAAGTGGTTCGTGTAGTGGTCTCACTCGCCATAGTGTTCATACCGACACCCTACCTTGGAGGGTGAGCGAGTCAGTAGTACTGACCTTTTCTTATTTATTTATTCTTTGGTATGTGTAGTAAATTTACCTTAGAAATAATGGATTAAAGGATATTTCGCTGGCGACACGAACCAATCGCCCAGAAATAGATTTTTCCTTACGTCAAAATCCCTTTTTTAATTTATAAACTAAAATCTTACTAATTCTCTATAGTATTTTCTTTTTGAATTGATATTATTGCTGTTTACTTTAATATTAATATTTGAAAATTAGTTATAAATAATTTATCATACAAAAAACATACATCTCTGTAAGAGAGAGAGAGAGAGAGATGAGAGAGAGAGAGGGACGAGAGAGAGAGAGAGAGATAGAGAGTGAGAGAGAGAGAGAGTTATCTTTATTGATGTGATATCATTTAATCCTAAACTTACTAATACAGTATTAATATTTGAAAATTAAGTAAATAATTTTTGTATCCTAAAAATGTATTCAGTCATGAAAATAACATCAAATTACACTAATTAGTGAATATTTCGTCGGAAAAACCCACAAATAGGTGAATTTCCTGCAAATAATGGTTAGATATGGTCCAAAGGAAAATCTGTGAATCCAGAGTCTGCTAATACAAGGGTTAACTGTACTGTAGGTTGTTTGCAGTGTCCCTTCAGCCCTTAGCAGCACCAACTTCTTAGTTTTTTTTTTTTTTAACCTTCATTCCTGCTTCCTTCCTTCCATTTTTGCTGTCCAACTGCTCAAATTCCTTTTCACTATCTTAGGTGCTGAGTGGCAGAAAGTGCCCCAGTGCTTGGCTTTATAGCCCAATTTTCATAAATCAGTGGCTATAAAATTGAATGTATACTATAAGAGTAACAAAAAAACTTTTAATTTGGAGATTAGATGCTAGCAATTAACTAAACAAGGCTAAAAGTAAAGAAATAGGGTTGTGTTGTTAGCAAAGATGATTTTTTACACTCAGTTCTTGGCTATTAACAATATGCTTTGCTAAAGTTCTCTTTGCAGAAGTTAGGACTCATTTTTTCATAGTTTTAAGCTAGAATTTTAGTTTGTGGAGATGCAAGTACATAGTTTTTTGCTGTAGTATATTATGCTTAGCCTTTTTCTTTCAGTTTCCAACTTCTTCGCACATCGCATTCAAGATTATATGAAAGAAGGGCAGAGATTAACTGAACAAAATGTGAAATTTAAGAGAGTCAAGGAGTACACCTCCGATGTGGGCTTAGCAACACTTGCAGGTTTGTTTCTGTAATTTTATTCCCTTAGAGTGGTAAATTTTATTGTCTCCAAATATTTGATAGGTGTTTTTTTTTTTTATTGTATACTGTGTTATTGTCCTGTACAGAAATGTTTTCTTTTCAGGTTATATAGGGAGGGACATTTGCAGATGAAAAACATGAAGAGAAGATGGATCAGTTTTCTCTGGAGGATGCTAACAAGCTGCCTAGGAACTCTATTAAAATTTTAGGATTAATGAATCTCACCCAGATTATATTGCTAGCAAATGGTGCTATGATACTCCTGGCACTGTTCAGCCAGATCAGGTCAGTTTGAGTACTGTAGAAATTAATTTTTAAATTTTGTGTGTGCAAATGTTGTATGTTCTTTTTTATTCTCTTTCTCTTCTCTTTACATTGGTACCTCGAGATACGAAATTAATCCGTTCCAAGACGGCCTTCGTATTATGAGTTTTTCGTAACTTGGAACACATTTTATATGTAAAATGGCTAATCCGTTTCAAGCCCTCCAAAAACCACCCCAGTAAATTATATTTCCAGGCCTAAAACACATGTTCTAGGGTTACGACGGAAGAAATGTGACTCCAAAAAGGCAAAATACTGTACAATACTTGAGTAATATTCAAACTGCATGTAATGTTCAAACCCCATTTTTACTGCATATATTAGGACTTTAGCATATGTCCCTTAGCAATAAGCCTAGCCTACGTTAGCGGTTGCTACTGTAGCCCAGTCTATGATTCTGACATCCAAACCTAAGAGCTAAAAGCTTAGAATATGCCAATGAAATGTATAAATAATCAGTATGTACTCATTCCAAAATAAATATTAATTAATCATTAACTATTAAAAATACACAAACAAACAAAAAACAAACCTTCCGATCGATTTTTCCTAGCACACAGTAAGCCATAAATTGTCATTAGTATCTCTCTTCAACTAATGAAAACCACCAAACAGTATAATAACCATTCATTCTATTCTTTATTCTATCTTTACCTAATGAAGATACCGAGTTACTGAACAGCTATAATGAAACATGCGTATACGTAACGTAATAATAAAACGGAAGAAGAATTCTAAAAAATACGTATTTGTTGGCAGTCTGATTTATTTTATATTTTATGATATCTAATTCACAATTTTTTTTATTAAATGTATTGCATGACTCATTTTCAAATAATTATTAAGTAACCATTTAACTATAATAAACAAAACAAAAAAAAGCCTTCCAAACGTTCTGTTTACATCCAGCACTACGAGTATCGAACAATCGCTAAGCAATCACTTTTTACACAGTAAGCCATAAATTTTCATTCATTCTCTCTTCAACTACTGAAACTACCAAACAGTATAATAACCATTCATTTCTATTCTTTATTCTATCTTTACCTAATGTTTTCTTTATTAAATGTAGGTTGCATGAATAAGTTTTTCAATTTACAGCAACCTTTTACCAATAGAATACTTAAAGCACAAGGGGTAGATGCTGACCAATAGGAGAGCAGGACCGTATGGGGTGACTAGCATCAGGAACCAATGGGAGAGCGGGAGGATAGTGGCGAGTTTACTCAGTTGGCGCGCGGGAGTTTTAAAATTGTTCTTGGTGGTCCGGGGCGAATCTCGGGACTTTATAGCAACAACCTTTCGTATCTTGAAAAACTTTTCGTATGTAGAGCAGTAAAATTTTTTCGCATTGGCTTTCGTAACTTGGTTATTTTTCGTAAGTTGAGCCTTTTCATATCTCGAGGTACTACTGTATTATTAATCAGTCTTTCTTTGGTAGCCTTGGTTTGTATTTGTTTATCCTGTCTATTGTTATATGGGATAATCTTCATCTATTTGCTTTGTTGTTGAGTTTTTCTTTTCTTAGGAACTTATTGTTAAATTATAGATTACTTACACTGTGGGCGTCTCCAGATTCTGAAATCAGATTAATTCAATTCCTTTCATTTATCCAGGCTCTCAGGAGGGTTTGGCATGGATACTTATGATGGGACTCTGGGCAAGTTAAACACCACTTTGTTTATCTTACTTATTATTATAACACACACAATTCACTGTCTATTCACACAACACAAATTACACAGGGTACAGAGGTTCCTCTGACACAAGCTTTGCGTCCAGTGTTTAGTTCCTAACTGATCTTCTCTGAGATTTCAAGTGAAGTCTGAACCTATTCTTTCAATGGGCTCCTCAGTATTGTACTGGGATTCCACCCTACTTTCTCTTGAGTGGCTTTTCTAACTTCCGGTGCCACCCCTATACGAATCTTAACTGGTTGTCCTAATCAATCGTAACCACCAACTGTAGGTGTCAAAGTTCAGATTTCCACTGTAATCATCATGTTCTTGTTTTGGCGAAGTTGCTGGTGTGTTTAGACTCATTTTTCAAACAGCTACTACTGCAATCTGTTTCTACCACACTCTCTTCCTTTCCTTCGCCTTCATCTACCTTAACTCTACTAGTAGATTTCCTAGCTATATATTCCCTACCTACTTATTTTCTAGACTTCTGCACTTCTTAACACAAGCTCTTGAGATTTTGAACTTCTCTCAGTATTTTCTTCATTACTTATAAGTACAGGCAGTCCCCGGGGTTACGACGGTGTCGGCTTACGACGTTCCAAGGTTACGACAGTGTCGGCTTACGACGTTCCAAGGGTAGGTTACGACGCTTGTCAATAGACGTTATTTCCAGGGTTACGACGCAGTTCCAGGGTTACGACGCCTACAACACTCATCTGGAGACGAAATATGACACCAAAAAGGCAAAATAATCAATATTGAAGGATTTTTGATGAAAAAATGCCATAAGAATGCAGTTTACATAGTTTTCAATGCAACCCAAAGCATTAAAAAATAAGGTTTCTTAGGATTTTTGACGATGTTCCGGCTTACGACGATTTTCGGCTTACGACGCGTCTCAAGAACGGAACCCCTGTTGTAACCCGGGGACCGCCTGTACACAAGGATTTTGATTGCAAAGCTGCATGCCCATATTGTGAAAACCTAATATGGATACCATGTACAGTCAATCATGTTTAGATCTGTATAATTACGCTATGTTCTGTCTTGAACAATCATATAGGAAAATTATTTTTTATTCGAAAAAGATTGAGCTATGTTCCAAATATTAGTAATTGTAACCCACTGCCCTATTACTGTGTAACCACCTTCTTTGGCCCTCCCTGATTTACAGTAATACTCCGAACTTATGCAAGGTTAGGTTCCAGACCCCCTCCGCACAAGGGGAAGAATTTCACGTAAGTTTGGCGCGGTCTCTGAAATTGCTAATAAAATGCTTTACTTCCAGAATTTGTTTTTTGGAACACTAAAGATGACCTAATCATGCTTCCTAAGTATTAGGCTAACTTTTAAATGAAATTAAAAATTACTGTAATTTGATTTAAAAGTTATTTTAATACATTACCCTTAAAAAAGGAATATAGTGTTCCCCTTGTATTCGGGGAAGATGCGTAACAGCCCCTCCCGTGAATAGTTAGAACCGCGGATAGTTGGAACCCCTATAAAAAACGCTGAAAACAGCCTGTTTTGTTAGTTAAAAACTCAAGAAAAACCCATTAAAAATGTTTATACCTGGTTTTCTTTTAAAGTTTTATCACAAAGTGCATTTTATGATGAAGTTGATAAAAAAAAACCCAGGAATTTGTGGATATTTCTCATAGAAAAATACCGCTAATAGCCGAATTTCCTGCAAATAATAGGGGGAAATGTTCCAGAGAGAAATCCATGAATGTTTGAGTCCGTTAATCTGGAGAACACGAATAATGGGGGAGGTTGCCTCCACTGTAATCTCTAGAGATTCAAATTGTACCCATGATTAGAAGCAAGAAAAGAATTTTATACATATAAGCTAGAGTACAGTGGTACCTCGAGATAAGAAATTAATCCGTTCCGAGGCGGCCTTCGTATCATGAGCTTTTCGTATCTTGGACAGCATTTTACATGTAAAATGGCTAATCCGTTCCAAGCCCTCCAAAAACACCCCAGTAAATTCATAATAAAGCTAAATTGACCTATAAACAATGAAATACTACAACAATTTGGACCATTCAATACCATAACTTAATTACGTACTGCTAAATATACCTGTAAATAAAGTGTATTAGTGTAGGCAGTCCCAAGGTTACGACGGTCTCGGCTTACGACGTTCCGAGCTTACGACGGCTTTTCAATTATATTCATCAGAAATTATTTCCAGGGTTACGACGCATGTTCCAGGGTTACGACGCATGCTCCAGAGTTACGACGCCTACAAATGCTGATATGGCAGATGAAAATATGACACCAAAAATGCAAAATAATCAATATTTAAAGGTTTTTTTTGATGAAAAATGCAATAAGAATGCAGTTTACATAGTTTTGAATGCACCCAAAGCATTAAAAGTAAGGTTTTCTTAGGATTTTTGACGATGTTCCAGCTTACACGACGATTTTCGGCTTACGGCGCGTCTCAAGAACAGAACCCCCGTTGTAACCTGGGGACTGCCTGTACATGGATACAAGAAATACTGTACGTACATACGTACGTATTTAGTAAAATGTGGAAGCTTACCTTTCGAGTGAGGCTATCTCCGAAAGTGGCGACAGAGGAGGAGGACAAACGGCAGATACTTAAGTACACTTAACTTTACGAAACACATAAAAAAATGTAAGGAAAACATAAACTAAACTTTACGAAACACATTAACAAAACTGTAACACTTAACTTCACAAAAAAACTTAGAAATAATAACTTTTTTTCTTATTTTTTTATTTTTACAATTTTCTTTTACTTTTTTATTCTTTTACTTTTTTTTTTTTTTTTTTTGGTTTTTTTTTTTCAAATTTTGTCAAACTTCACCACTTTCAACTTTCTGTATTTTAGGTATCAACTTGGTTCTTCCTTTTTTGCTTACTACTCCTACTAAAAGCCTCTTAAAAAATAATTATCCAAGGAAGATTGCTTCTGTCTACTTTTGACAATGTTCCTGAAACGACTCGGCAAACGTCATCGAACATGCAAGCATACGACCTGTGTAGCCTTTTTCGGGGTGTCTCTTTTCTACGAATGATTGCACCTTATGAAAAGCAGCTAGAGCAGTCCTTAATTTCTGCCGTTGTTATAGAGTCGTCGTCCTCCTCCTCGCCGCTGCTAGAGAACTTCTCTTGAACGACGTTATGTTGCATGGTCCTCCAACTCCTTCAGGTCATCCGTCGTAAAGCTCCTCTTGGTGCTCCTCGAGAAGGTCATTGATGTCGTCCTCGTCGATGACCAGCCCCATGGACTTGCCAAGTGCAATGATCTCGTCAAGATCTGGTTGCGAAACAGTTTCAAGATCGTCAACTGTTCGAATCTGCAGCACCAGCTTCGCCCCCCACATTGAATCCCTCGAAGTCTCGGGCGGATACGGCATCAGGCCACAAATTTCCCTGAACTGGAACATTGTACTCCCAAGGGTAAAGCAGAGGT